>NC_056519.1:23278813-23288243 GCF_014905685.2 Nematolebias whitei | reverse complement strand
AAGACACTTCCTGGTTTACCCCCGTGTATATATATATATATATATATATATATATATAAATATATTTACATATATATATGAGGATGTTATCAGTCCATTAAATGCCGTTATTTGTTGTTATCATCCCCATATATATAGCGGCAAGACTGTCCCACCTACCTCCTAGAAGGTTTAAAGGTATGTTATTATCGTTATTAATGCTGATAATAGGCAGCGTTGCACGGGGGTAAACCAGGAAGTGTCTTTTTTGTTTTTTTCAGCTTATGTAACTTTTTTCCTAAGCCTAACCTTGCACCTGACTCAGAGGACCAACCCTAAACTTAACCCCCTTACTCTTGTGCCTAAACCTAACCAAGACACTAAACCTAACCGCCAGACCCTTTACTCGAAACCTAACCACGTGAAGCTATTATGAGCGCTAACAAAGCTAAAAACAGAGCCTATTATCATCGCTAACAACGTTAACAATGTACCTTTAAACCCACTAGGAAGTACAGGAGGGGCAGTCTGACCATTACATATGGGGATGATAACAACTAATAACAGCCATTTAATGGCTGATAACATTTGAAGCGGGTGGTTTTTATCAGTTACGTCTCTTATCCAAAGTTAATCCTTTTTTTAATTGTTCTGATTTGGAAAAGGCCATTCATGCTTTTATCACTTCAAGGCTTGACTACTGCAATTCCCCATATGCAGGAATCTCCCAATCTTCCATTAGACGCCTTCAATTGGTCCAAAATGCTGCAGCTCGACTCTTAACCAACACCTCCAGATGTGAGCACATCACCCATTTTATTTTCTCTCCACTGGCTTCCAGTCAATTTTAGAATTAAATTCAAAATTTTATTATTCACTTTTAAAGCTCTTAATGGTCTTGCCCCACTGTATCTGACTGATCTTATAGCTGTTCAGTGTTCATGAATATAGGAGAACACTGAGATCATCCAATACTTTTCTACTGTCTGTTCCAAAGTCTAACTACAAACAATGGGGTGACCGGGCCTTTTCTGTTGTTGCACCCAAACTCTGGACCCATCTACCTCAGGGCTTGTGCTCCATCACTGATACTGAGCAATTTAAGTCTAAACTTAAAACCTTTTTTATTCAGGCAGGCATTTTAATTCCTAGTAGTTCTTTGGAAACCTTGCTGTGTTTTAATTGTATCTTTTTAATTTTTAAGTGTCTGTTTTTTATTCTTAATTGTTTGTTTTTAACTTCTGTTTTGTGCAGCACTTTGTGCACATTTTGGCTGCTGGAAAAGAAGATTGCTGTTTCAAGCCCCGGTACTGACAACATCAAAAATGTGGGTGGGGTAGGTGAAGCACCCACACCTGCCCCCACCCTCATTCGTCTCACTCCGGGCCCTTGAGCAAGTCCCTTAACCCCCGCCATCTGCTCCTCCGGATGTCCTAGATAGCAGCTCTCTGCTCCACACGGGCGGCTGTGGTGGCTCGGTGGTCTGTGGTTGCATCAGGAGGGCATCCGGCGTAAATAAATAAATAACTGCCAAGTCTTTGTGTGACTTAGTTCTTAGTTCGCTGTGGCGAGCCCTGAAGAAGGGAGCAGCCAAAAGAAGAAAAAATAAATAAATTAATAAAAAAAAAATAATAATATATATATATATATATATATATTCTGGATGGAAGGTGAAATGTTTCAGCACAAAAAAAAAAGAAAAAAAAAAAGAAATTGTCCAGATGACCTGACTGAAACTTGTTGGATTGTATACCTGGATTATTGAGCATGGACATTGAAGGTATCTATTGATCACTTTTGATCAATATAAGTATACATTAATTAAATGCTAACTTGTAAATATGAGTTCAAATGCCCCCACCCCCCAAAAAAGAAAAATGCAATCAAATAAAAATAAATATTCATCTTCCACTTCCTTCCTGACTGTCACCTTCTTTGACCTACAAACCTTTTCACATGAATGAAACTTTGATGCCCTTGTTTTCTTCTCTGTGTGTATCATTAGAAAAACACTTACAGCAGGATCTCATAACTCATTTTAGAATTTATCGAGAAAAAACAAGTAGCAGGTGGCTAACTGTATAATTAGGGCAGCTGTGAACTTCATGAAAAACTACTCTACTTTTCTACATATTGTACAAAAAATCCTTACAATGGTGTCAAATGATGAATGTAGCTACTGGAATGTGTGTCTTGAGAAACTTGTGATTAAAAACATTACAATCTCCAGACCCAGAATGACCCAGAAATACTGACCCAATTTGAATGGTACTTGGTCCATAAACAGACCAGCGATTGTTATAAATGAACATAAATGATCAGGATTACAAGTTTGATAGCTTTTGCATTGCGGGTTTGCATGAAGCTAAGATATTTCTTGGCGGCAGACTGGGGGCTCTGGGGGTCCTCCCCAGAAAATTTTGAATAAAGTAGATGTGATTTCCTGTATTTTGGTGTATTTTAATGGGTTGTTAAACATCTACGTTTACATACATTTGTAAACCCTCCACTTCTTTAAAGCATCCTATCCCCCCCTCCCTTACTTGATGGTTCCGAGTCGACTCTTATCTGCTGAATTCACTGTCCGACTCCACATGTGAAACCTCCAGCAGGCGCCTTCTCCGTTCATTGCTGCTGCCTATGGGCTCCTCCTGCCAATGTACAACTGCCTGGTTAGCTTGTTCGGCATTCACCCCCACCACTCATTTAGAGGCGAAGATTTTTTTTAAGGGTAGAGGCAGAAATGCTTACTTAAAGAGGCAGATCGTATATGATATGTATGTGATATTAAGAAGTCATAAGTGGCTGTTGTGTTTAAAATGAGTGTTTATGTAATTATTTTCAGTTTACATATCCAATATAAGTTTTATTCATTCAAGGCAGTCATATTTGTTCATAACTTTGTTATTAATAGGCTTAAGAGTTGCTGGATTCAAGCAAACAGTTACCGGAACACACCCTGTCAAAGTAAGAGAATTCATGGATCCTGTTCCAGCAGGATCCAGCTCAAATTAAGCACTGGCTCCAGAATAAAATTCAATCTCCAACAAGAAAAGCCTTAGGCCAGGAGGAGATCCTGCGACCTACTCGTTTTGAGGCAACAGCTCCAAACACTTCGCCACTGAGCTGCCCTGGTCTTAAAGTGTGTGACTTGAAATCACTCCTAATAGTAATCCTGACAATGGCTCTAAACAAATAGCACCTTCTTGATGTCATGTCATGTACATGACATCAAGGAGGTGATATTTGTGAGACAGATCTGGGTTAGCAGGCCGATGGTCTTTCGGATGAAAGACGAAACGTTTCTCCCTTAAAGAAACTTGTCCAGATGTCATGATTTAATCTTGTTGGGATTTAACTACCTGGACGATTAAACTTACAAAACTTTTTATTTACAGTCCATTTATCATTTACCATTTACTATTTAGCGTCCTCTTCTTCTCCTGACATAAAACTAGTAAACACATTTTATAATACTTTTCAAGTTCAAGCCAACTTTATTGTCATTTCTATCACCTGTGATACATGAGGTGGGACATAATTATGTACACAGGGTCCCAGTTACACCAAAAAATGGCAAAATATAAAGTATAAAAAGAAACAGTAAATGATCTAAGATATACGCTACACACTAATAATGTAAAACAATATGGCGTAACGACAGCAGCCTGAACATGAATCTGTGTTGAGCAGATACATATGAATGAATATAGCAACATGAGATCAGCATCGTGGATAATGAACAGCACATATAAGTGGCATTACAGTGATTTATTTATTTTTTTCTTACAGTAATTATCTTGGTTAGAGATTTATGAGTCTAACAGCTTCAGGGTGGAATCTGATCCTCAGTCTAGGGGTTCTACACTTAATGCGCTGCAACCTCCTTCCTGAGGGGAGCGGGGCAAAAAGTGTGTGTGCTGGGTGAGTGGAGTCCTTCATGATGCAGGTGGCCCTCTTCCTGCATCTGAAGGTATAGATATCTGTGATGGTGGGGAGGCTGACCCCAACAGACTTCTGTGCAGCCTTCACCACTCACTGCAAAGCTTGTCTTTCTGCAGCTGTGCAGCCTCCATGCCACACATTGATGCTGTAGCACAGGATGCTCTCCACTGCACACCTGTAGGAGGTGAGGACTGAGTTTCCCAGTCCAGCTCGCCTCAGCCGCCTGAGGAAGTAGAATCACTGATGTGATTTCTTGATCAAGCTGGTAGTGTTGTTGCCCCAGCTGAGGTTGTCATTCAGGTGCACACCCAAGTACTTGTAGCTGGAGACCACTTCCACTGCAGATCCTGGGGGTTGCTCCGTCTGAAATCTACGACCATCTCCTTCGTCTTCTTCACATTGATGTGAAGGTTTCCTGCACTAGCTCTCCAGGTGTTCTGCCTCGTGCCTGTCGCTGAACTCATCACCGTTTGTGATGCATCCAACCACTGCTGTATCAACTGCAAACTTTACAATTTGACATCCTGGATGGGTAGGTGCACAGTTACATGTGAGCTGAGTGAACAGAATGGGGCTCAACACACAGCCCTGAGGGAAGCCAGTGCTAAGGGTTATGGTGGAGGTGGAGAAATTGTTGATCCTCACAGACTGCAGTTTGTTGGTTAAGTAGTCCAGGACCCAGTTGCAGAGGGAGGGGCTTAGTCCTAACGTATATACTTTGTAGTTTGTCCAACATGGTCTGGGAAATCATGGTGTTGAAGGTGGATATGAAGTCCACAAAGAGCATACAGGAGTCTTCTCCAGGTGGGTGAGAGCAGTGTGGACCACAGAGGAGATGGCATCTTCTGTTCATCAATTTTTGTGGTATGCATACTGGTGTGGGTCCTTGCTGATATTGATGGTAGCTTTGATGTGGGCCATGACCAGGGTTTCCAACCATTTCATGACTATCGGGGTGCGGACTACTCGCCAGTAGTCATTCAGACCAGTCACTACAGAGCTCTTTGGAACTGGGATGATGGTGGCACTGTTCAGGCAGGTGATAACAGTTCCCAGGGTGAAGGAGAATTTAAAGATATCGGCCAGCACCTCACAGAACTGATCAGCACAGTTTTTCAGCATTCTGCCAGGGATGTTGTCTGGGCCAGTTGCTTTGTGAGGATTAATCCTGAAGGTCCTTCTTACTTCTCCTAAGGTCATGCTGAGGAACTCCTCTTCCAATGATGAGTTAAGTCTGGTGCTGGGTAATCTATTTGGATGTTCAAAGCAGGCATGGGACCTGTTAAGAGCATCAGGCAGTGATGGATCCCTAGGGCATTGGGCACCCCGAATTTTATAGTCTGTGATGCACTTAATACCCTTCCACATTCTCCATGGGTCCTGTGAGGTGAAATGCCCCTGGATTTTCCTTGTATATGTTGCTTTGGCCCTCTTAATTTGCTATTGTTGGATGTAACTGGGACCCTGTGTACACAATTTCGTTCCACCTCATGTGTCCCATGTGATGCGAATGATAATAAAACCTACTTGAACTTAATTCCAGCAGCCAGCTCTTTCCTTGTCCTCCCCAGTTCCTGTGAGTCACCAAACCCAAAGGCACTATCCCTGGCATTCAGCAGGGTATGGACCTCTGCATTCAGCCAGGGTTTCTGGTTTGGGTAGCACTTCACAGTCCTGGTGGTAGTTTCATCATCAACACACTTGCTGATGTATTCGAGGACAGCAGGTGTGTATTCTTCCAGATTCAGCTCTCCCTCTTTTACAGCAGCCCCCCTAAAATCTGCCAGTCTGTACATGCAAAACAGTCCTGCAGTATAGAATCACTGTCGCTGGGTGATACGGTGATGGTCCTCTGTGTGGGTCTGGAACCACTCAGTTGCGGGAGGTAGACAGGGGCCATAAAGATGGAGAAATGGTCAAAGAGGCCAAGTTGAGAGCAGGTTATGGCTTTGTATGCATCTTGTATGTTGGTGCAAACACAGTCGAGTGTGTTATTTCCCTGTGTTGGAATGTCCACATGCTGATAAAATCTTAAGCCCCCAGTATACTGCTGCATACATCCATACGCAGAGGTACGCACGTACGTACACAGAGGTACGTGCATACCCCCCAGCGTACCCTCCGTGCAAAGCTCAAATTTTACGACGGCATACGCGTACGCGGTGTTGCACAATAAACTGCCCAGCGACGAACTGTTTTGTATGCGACACCAATGTATTAAATTCCCTTTCTTCATCCTTGATCTGGCCTTTTCTTTTGTTTTGTTTTTTGCCAAGAGGCAGTGATCTCTTCCTCCTCCGTTGATGCCATGACTGAAATGGTGAGAAAGGGAAGAATTTGTCATGAGCGAATTAAACTCAGGTCCAACGTTGCTGCAGGAGGGTCTGGAGATTTCCTGGTGGGCTGGTCTGATGTGTGGGCTGTAGAGCCAGCGCTCAGTGTTTTTAAATTTTTTTTAGATCTTTTCATTAACAACATATAAACACAGAACACCGCTGTGGCTGAGGCTGCCAGCGCTCGCTTTTTTTCTTTTTTTCTGACCTGCCAATCAATCCAGTAGGCGTGTCAGCAAATGACCAATCGGCGACCTCAATTTGTCCCGAAGGTAAACGCCCTTTGTCTGTGAAGCTGCTCTGCAGCTGCTCGGGGTGTATGCTGGAGTATGAAGTCTGAACCCTCTGCGTACAGTACACGCGTACGTACGTTCACGCGTACGTACGCGGCAGTATACTGGAGTCTTTAGCAAAGTGACTTTCAGATTTACATGATTTAAATCACCAGCCACTACATAAAAAGCCTCCAGATGCTTGTTTTGAAGTGAGCTGATGTTATCATGTTCATTCAACCTTTATTTAAACATGTTAGTCCTATTGAGCCATGAGGACTCATTTACAAGAGAGACCATGTAGCTCATGCAGAGCATCTTTAGCATTAGTATCAAGGGCTATGTAGACAACAATGACATATACCACTGAAAACTCACAAAGTAAATAATGTGTTTGACATTTCAAAGTCAGTTGTTCTAAAGTCTTGAAGCAGGAACTGTTCATCAGAACACAGTTTGTGGACCAACCTTTGTTTATGTAGATGCATACTTCACCTTGCTGTGTCTTCCCCATTAGCTCTCTGTAGTGGTCCACTCGAAAAAAAGTGTTATCCAGCTGGAACTCTGAGTCCAGCATGTTGATATTAAGCCATGTTTCTATGAGACAGAGTACAGCACAGTTCTGCATCTCCTGTAAGGCACTCACTCTCAGTCGCAACAGATCCAGCTTGTTTTCAAAAGAACAAACATTGGACAGGAAGAGAGTGGCAAACAGTTTATTAGCGTTAGCCTTCAATCTTGCTAACACACCAGCCCGTCTCCCCTTTTTCTTTCTCTGCGCACAATGCCTCCTCTTCCTGTTAGAGATCTGATATGAGATTCAAAAGTGTCACACAGCTGTGTTGGTCATATGTCTCTAATGTGACAGTAGGTCAGTAAAAACCCTGTTACATTTTTAAACACAATGTCACCTATTGCCTTCTTTTACCGTTTACTAAACATAAAGAAATTCTAAGTATAAGTATTTTTTGTGATAAATAGGCTCAAAATTTCCAAATGCTTATTAAGTACAAAATTAACAGTGAATGGGTTTTGCAGCAAGCATGGAGGAGCAGGCACTGTACATTCTTATTGTCTTAGTAAACTCACCACTCAAACATGATCACACCAGCATCATAGTGTGGGAATATTTTACAGGGGTTTGGAAATGAAAACTCCTTTAAAAATGCTACAAGCAGGGCCCGAGATGCCCTCTGATCATCTCATTGTGAGTTCTGACTGAGGCAGCACAAGGAATTAAAGTCGGCCTACCTCTGTAAAGTATTTTAACCACCAAGCAAGGTAGTGACAATGCTCAACATAAAAAGCTGGCTTAGCATCTTGATGGTGTGACAAAGTGATGGTCTACAAGCCTAGCCAGTTGTGGAATTAAGAACGGGAAATGTTTGAGATACATCTAAAAAAGTTAAATCTGGTCCTCTGGACATTCAAAAAACAAAACAAAGCAAATCAACAAAAAAATGTAAAAACGTTTTGTCTCTCATCTGAGAGACTTCCTCAGTCTGAGGAGCTGTATTCAGCTCAGTCTCTTAAATAGCACCGTCTCAGAGTGGATCAACCAGTTTTGCTGCTGACAACCAAAACCAGCTGATCACATGCTCAAGAAGGACCATCAGCCTAACAATGGATCATTAGCACACTGATGGCTGTTTACTGTTCACAGAGGGCTGAGTGATACTAGCAATCACAGCATTGTAAGAGGGGGACAGTTGAACCCGGAGGCCTCCTTTACTAATCTCTCAAACCATCGTTCCTCTTCTGTTTCAACAACAAAATTAAAGAGGCTGAAGCTGTAAGGATTGTACCATTTCCTGTTTGTGTTTGTGTTTGTGTTCCCCACTCTGCTTTTTGTGCTCTTGTTGTTCTGCTCTTTGTGTGGTTTCTGTTCCTGTGTATCTGGTCCTGTTTTCCACTCACTCCTCAGTCTGCCTCTCCACTCCTCAGTCTTTATCATTCACACCTGTCCCTCATCAGCCACCTGCCCAGGTGCTCTCATTACTCACTCTCCCTCTGTCTTATAAAAAGCCTTTCTCTCCTCCACTCCTTGTCCGGTCATTGTTCTGTATTCACAGACATCTCAGTCCTCCTCTGTCCTGTCTGTTTTTTGTCCACCTGATGATCTGCTCTGCCTGTGTACTCTGATGTCCTGTTCAGCCTTGTTTTTGATCCTGTTTTTGCCAAAGTAAGTTTTGCTGCACCGACAGCCTTTTGTTTTGTTGTTTAAATAAATTATTTTTATTTAAACTCCTGCCTCTCTCGCCTCCCTGCAAATGGGTTCCAACTGTGAGGATTGTGACAGAAGCAGAACAGCTCAGAATCAAAGTTTCAGCCTGCCTCAGCAATGCCAAACCACCACCTTCCAACATCAGTAGAGAGGAGAGGGATGGACTCACCACTCTTAGCAAGGACAAAAACATCATCATTCTCCCAGCAGACAAAGGAAGGCGCACAGTGATTTTGAACCAGAAAGACTATCATGAGAAAGTTATGACACTCCTTAGTGACTTAAACACTTATGAACCTCTGAAAAGAGATCCAGGAAGTGGTTACAAGAAAAAGTTAATAGATTGCATGAAAATTTTGGAGCAGGACAAGGCTATTGACCGTTTTCTGTACCACAGACTGTACCCAGGGGAGGCCACACCTAGTCTGTATGGTTTACCTAAAATCCACAAACAAGGTGTACCTTTAAGACCAATTGTTAGTATGATTAACTCTGTCACTTACAATGTTTCCAAATATCTGGCGTCTGTACTCATCCCTTTAGTTGGCAGCTCAGAACACCACATACAGAACACCATGGACTTTGTGGACAAGGTGAGGGATGTCATCATGGAGACTGATGAAACAATGGTCTCTTTTGATGTCACATCACTCTTTACGTGCATTCCTGTTGATGAT
>NC_056519.1:23273943-23278713 GCF_014905685.2 Nematolebias whitei | reverse complement strand
ATATATGGGCAGCACGGTGGCGCAACTGGTAGAGCTGCTGCCTCTCAGCAAGCAGGTCCCTGGTTCAAACCCCGGTCCAGGGGCCTTTCTGGGTGGAGTTTGCAAGTTCTCTCCGTGCATGCGTGGGTTTTCTCCGGGTGCTCCGGTTTCCTCCCACAGACCAAAAACATGCATGTTAGGCTGATTGATAACTCTAAATTGTCCCTAGGTGTGAGTGAGAGAGTGAATGGTTGTTTGTCTCGTTTGTCTCTATGTGGCCCTGTGATGGACTTGTGACATGTCCAGGGTGTACCCCGCCCCTCGCACAGTGATTGCTGGACATGGGCACCAGCGACCCCCGTGACCCAAAATGGAATAAGCGGGTAAAGATAATGAAAGGTATATATATATATATATATATATATATATATATATATATATATATATGCTATACCCAATTTGTGTTAACTTTGCTCAATATGAGGGTTTTTTTTTTCAAATACTTCATAGATTGCATCTATTGTATTTGTGTCAAAAGGAAATGATTTTCAAATACTTTTTTTCCCCCTTTTCAGTCTTTAATGTATGAAAACACTTGTGCTTCAAGATAAATTATGTAAAATTTCCCTAAACGTCAACTGTAAAAAAAACAAGACTTTGACAAACAAGCATAACAACTCTATCTGGAAGAGCAATATTTGAACAAAGGTGTGCAAAGCATTTTGGGTGTTCTTGACAGAATGAATTTCCTTGATAGAAACTTGGGAAACCTAAACCCTGACTGCCACCAAAAGAATGCTTGCCATGCCTCTGGTTGCCAACAGGACATGCAATTTTACCATTCTACTTATCCATACTTTGTACTTTACCCGTGTGAGTAAAATTAAGGTTCAGAATCTGTTTGACCTCTCTCAACCTTCTTTTTCAGAAAACGGTGAACTCTGATTGTACTCCAAATGTTGCTACTGCCTCCAAGATGACCAACATTGAGTGTTCTTTCTATCCACTATTCCCAAATGAGGCTCTTGAGGTAGACCTTCTAAAAGATGTAGTGGCTTGGCCTGAAACTCCACCTGTACCATCTAATTTTGCCCTGAATAAGAGTAGTGATCCGGCTCACAGTTCCTTCACCATTCTCCCACGGAAAAGAGTGGGAAGTTGGCATATAGGGGATGAACTGGAAGTTTTGATAAACATTTGTGACTTTCATGGTCAGCCCAAGAAGTCTGGGGGAGATGTTATACTGGCACGGTTGTACAACCCTACACTGTCTGCAGGTGTTGCAGGACAAGTTCTGGATCACTGCAATGGATCTTACTCTGCTGTGTTCTCATTACTCTGGGAAGGAAGTGCACAGGTTGAGGTAATGCCTTAGAATTAGGGACTTAGAATGTTAAAGTAGGTTTACGAAATCTAGACATTAACCACTGGTTCAGATTTATCCAGTCACCAAAAAATGTCATTGTACACAAGTCAGTGGCAGAATGTATTATGGTATAGTCTCCGTATGGCATTTTGTCCATAAACTTTCTTTCACCCATAACTTCTGATCTACTTAAGATAATTTAACAAAACTTTATACTCATGTATCATCCCTTGACAGAGTGCCATATACAGTACACTGTTCATCAACCTAGCTTCAAGGTCCAAGTCACAAATCAAGGTCAATGTTAAATCAGAGTTTTTGCCTGTCCATGCCATTTCTGTATAGATTGCTGTATAATAGTTTGTCAACAGACGTACAATGTGTCATATGTGGAACTCTTGTTTTAAGTTAGCTTAGCCCACTATACAAAAGCAAACCTGTTTCAAATGCCAACAAACTTCTACAAAATGTGTTCATGCTTAGTTTTTAGTCCTCCAAATCAACTGTCTAATCATAGTGAGTATCCTAGTTGAGCTTTTAAAGGTAAAATGAAAGCAGTTGAATTGGAATGAACTTTTTGCTTTATTGATCTCCAGTTTAAAGACTACCCTCAAAATGGTTTCAGTGCCAGTAGTCATGCTAACTGCATACATATGCAGATCTGGCACTGTTACTGTATATTGTTGTTGCTTAGGAGCACTATTTAGCAAACTGGAGGTATACATGTATGAGCATTTAATCTGTTGTCAAACCTAATTACATGGAAAATACATTCTTTGTTAGACTTATGATTATATTTCAGATATAAAATCAAATTGAATGACTTTTACTGAAAATTCCTAATCTCTGTTCAAACAGGTGACCCTCGTTCACCCCAGCGAGGCCGTCAACGTGCTGCAAAAACTCACCCAGGAGCATCCTGACAGAATTTATTTCCAAAGTCTCTTTCGCTCAGGCTCAGTCACTGAAACTACCACCTGTAATGTGTGCCTTAAGACAAAAACCCAGCAGAATCTGTGCAACTACACCAACCTCTACACAGGTGACCAGTGGTTTTGCTACAAGCCAAAGAAGTTAGACTGTGATGCCAGGATCACCCACTCCAAAGGAGGAACCACAGAGAACCTCAAGCCCGTGCAGAACAAACTTTTTCAAAGGCAAGTGTAAAAGCACCTCAGTTTATTTTGAAGTTGGTTGAACATTAAATGAGTTTGGTATTTACAAATCAGGCAGAGACAGATTAATATGTAGAAACATTCAAAATTGAATTTGGTGAAAGTACAGCAAAAATAAACAAACAAAGAAGATTTAAAGTAAGTACTGAGGAGTTTAAATGCATATTTAGGTTTCTTTATATAACCGATGGACTTCTTATACAACTTGGTTTTCTCTGGAGCCACAATGCATAGGTAAATGTGTCTGCATTACTTAAACTTCGAGTTAGATTGAATGCTGTATTTCCAAAATGCTAGATTCTTAAATCTCACACAATATAGTTTTTGACTGCAGTCAAGCCACATATACATTTTCTCGTGAAAATGAATAATGCTACACATACATGGTTGGAAAACTGGCAGATTTGTAACTCAGTTCATGTCTCAGTGCTTCTTGTCAAAAAGGTGACTGACAACAAATCTAGTGACTCTTAAACCCTCATCGCATTTTTGAGAGATGGTGACCCTCATAGCCTTCAATAATAGCATACCAAAATATATAGTTAAAAAATGACAACACAACATTGTGTCTTTACATATCTGATATTCTAGTATACAGTATGAAGCATGATATTCAGCAATGCTTGGCTACCACTGGTTTATTGGTCATTAAAAAAAATGTTGCAGTATGAACAAAACAACTGTGGATTGTTAAAACTATAGTACAGTAGTTCCTCACTTATCACAAGGGTTACATTCCAGACACCCCCGTGATAGGTGAAAATCCATGAAGTAGGGATATTATATTTATTTTAGTATTAATTTATAGTTGTAAGACTTTATAAATGCTTCCTACACTCTTACAATGTTCTTAATATTGTTCTAAAAGCTCTAAAAGAGCACAGCGAAAGACAGCAAACAGACTGATGATACGGTTACTGAGCCAATCCCGGGGGCGTACTGGCCATCGGGAGCTCCAGGACAGTTTCCGGTGGCCTGGTCTGCTCAGTGATCACCAAGGGGCTGGACCAAAGATCTGCCTCACTGAAGCTCCCTGAGCACATGTATGTCTCTGCTCTGCTGTGACAGACAGCCACAGAAAGAGAAAGGAGGGGTGGGGGCTAGGGTCTGTCTTTGCTCATCACTATTGCTCAGTGAGCTTTAGTGAGGCAGATACTTGAGTGAGCGGCATGGATTGTTTATTTAAAATAATCAAGCGCGACCTGAACCGAGCCTTTGGTCCAGCCCCTTGGCGATCACTGAGCGGGCCAGACCACCAGGAAATGTCCCGGTGCTCTCGATGACCAGTCTGCCCCTCAGCACAATGCTCTGGTTAGTCACTTTCCATCAATCAGCCAATCGTGTGTTGTGTACAATCTTATGTTGAAAACCCGTGAAACAGTGAGTCAACAAAAGTCGACTGCGAAGTATTGAGAGACTACTGTACCTCACATATTCTGCCTAAAAACAAACATTAATAGTGATCCAACAATAATGTAACACAGTTTCACCCTCGGCTATGTTAATGCTCTGTCTGCACTGCCATACTATTGTCTGTACTCGGGGCATTTTTATGTGTAACAGACGTTTTTTATTTTCTTATACATTTTATTATAGCTGTGTATAAGTGGTGTAGTATTTAGTGTTATTGACAGTACAGTATATTTCAAGTAAATATGATCTCATGTGGTTTCTCCTATTTACATTTTGCATTGTTTTAGTATACATGGGACCATAATGTTGGAATTTTCAAAAATCTTTAGAATGAGGAAAACACACACATTTGACATTCACTGACATTTACTCACCATTATTTGTCCTGTAAAGTGAACACTTTAAAAAAAAGTGGTATGAACATTATCTGCACTGTTATGCCGCATAACGTTATATGACAGCAACTTAGCATAAGTAATGCTTATGCCAAAGTACACTGTAAGTTTTTCTACACATTAACCCAGTGTACATGCACTATACATAACAAGACCACATTGGGAGTGTAACTCTTCTACACCACAAGCCATGACTTTAAACAACATACACTTCATTTAAAGAATTTTTGAAATCTACTTCTTCTTTCAGCTGCTCCCTTTGACAGGGGTCTCCACAGCGAACTAAGTCACATGAATCTAAAAAAGTTAAATCTGGTCCTCTGGACATTCAAAAAAACAAAACAAAGCAAATCAACAAAAAATCTAGAAACGTTTCGTCTCTCATCCGAGAGACTTCCTCAGTCTGAGGAGCTGTATTCAGCTCAGTCTCTTAAATAGCACC
>NC_056519.1:23271662-23273843 GCF_014905685.2 Nematolebias whitei | reverse complement strand
CTTCACCTCTGGAGTGTGGGTCATCACCTGCTGAGCTTCTAATGCATTGCAAGCTTTGTACCACACTTCCACATGTTTTAAAGGAGAGTGATAAACGTAACAACAAGCTTTTGGACAAAAGGATGAAACTCAAGTACAGACAGAAAAGGAACTATGACAGAACGGCAAGGCGTCTGGAACCTCTTCAGGAACAAGACGTTGTGAAGATTTCAGGTCCTGATTTCTGGGACAGAAAAGCAACAGTGCTGAGTGAAGTAGGACCCAGTTAGTTTGCTGTTAAGACGGAAAATGGACAAGTGTTAAGAAGAAATAGGAGGAGTCTGTGAAAGACCCAGGATGTCAATCATAAGTTTGAAGAGGCTGAATCAGAACAACAGTGTGTTACACCAGATGGACACCACCGTGAACGTCTTTCACCGTCACTTATGACCGAGACACTGAGAAGATCTTCCCGACCCAAGAAACCACCAGAGAGGCTCATAGAACAACTGTGAATTGTTGTTGTGAAAAAAAAATATATATATATATTGTTAAAAATTTGCAATAAGAGCCTTGATATTGTTTCGTTTGAAACTGATGTTTGCAGGTTGTAATGGGAAGTAGACACTTGAATTTATTTTGTTCATCCTGTGTTATTTAAAAACAAAAACATTCTTGCTAAGAAACATAGTTGTTGTTCTAAATGTAACATGATGACTGTCAGGAGTGTTAGAACTTACAGAATGACAGTGCTTTAAGAGTTTAGGTTATTATAATCAACCTGTTATAAAAGGGGATGTAATGATAGCTGTTATTAAAGGATCAGCCACTAGGGGGAGTAAAGGAAATCTGTATGTACATTAAAGGACAGAAGAAGAAAATTATAATAAAAGGAGCTAGCTGAAGCTAGCATAAGAACCAGCTCTTGATGTTATATTCATTTTTATGAATACAAACATTACAGCGTCCTGGGACCTCTCGCAGACACCAGGAGCAGGTGTGTCTCCAGAATGGTGTTACCCAGCATAAAATAGCAAAGACTTTTAAGTTATCATCATCAACCGTGCATAACATCATCAAAAGATTCAGAGAATCTGGAACAAGCGCTGTGCGTAAGGGTCAAGGCCGTAAAACTCTACTGGATGCTCGTGATCTCCGGGCCCTTAAACATCACTGCACCTCAAACAGGAATGTCACTGTCAAGGAAATAACAGAATGGGCTCAGGAATACTTCCAGAAAGCATTGTCAGTGAACACAATTCACCGTGCCATCCGCCGTTGCCAGCTGAAACTCTACAGTGCAAAGAGGAAGCCATTTCTAAGCAAGCTCCACAAGCTCAGACATTTGCACTGGACCAGGGGTCATTTAAAATGGAGTGTGACAAAATGGAAGACTGTTCTGTGGTCAGATGAGTCACGATTTCAAGTTCTTTATGGAACACTGGGATGCCATGTTATCCGGACCAGAGAGGACAAGGATAGCCCAAGTTGTTATCAACGCTCCATTCAGAAGCCTGCATCACTGATGGTATGGGGTTGCATGAGCGCTTGTGGCATGGGCAGCTTGCATGTCTGGAAAGGCACCATTAATGCAGAGAACTATGTTCAGGTTCTAGAACAACATATGCTCCCATCTAGACGTCATCTCTTTCAGGGAAGACCCTGCATTTTTCAACACGATAATGCCAGACCACATTCTACAGCAATCACAACATCATGGCTATGTAGGAGAAGGGTCCGGGTACTGAAATGGCCAGCCTGCAGTCCAGATCTTTCACCTACAAAGAACATTTGGCGCATCATAAAGAGGAAGGTGCGACAAAGAAGGCCCAAGACGATTGAACAGTTAGAGGCCTGTATTAGACATGAATGGGAGAGCATTCCTATTTCTAAACTTGAGAAACTGGTCTCCTCTGTCCCCAGACGTCTGTTGAGTGTTGTAAGAAGAAGGGAGGGATGTCACACAGTGGTAAAAATAGACTTGTCCCAACTTTTTGGGGGTTTGTTGCCATGAAATTTGGAAACAACAGATTTTTCCCTTAAAATGATACATTCTCTCAGTTTAAACTTTTGATCTGTGATTTGTGTTACATTCTGAATAAAATATTAGATGGTGGCACCTCCACAGCATTGCATTCAGTTTTTATTCACAATTTGTTTTTTTGGGAATCCAGTTTGTATATATATATATATATATATATA
>NC_056519.1:23245539-23271562 GCF_014905685.2 Nematolebias whitei | reverse complement strand
GTCTCCATTGCTCTGTGGAAGATCTCTGGTGCTGATTTAATACCAAATGGAAGTCTCAAAAAACAGTAATGCCCAAATGGAGTGTTGAAGGTAGTGTATCTGCTGCTTTCTGGGACCAGCCTCAACTGCCAAAAACCATGTGACGCGTCCAGTCTGCTAAAAAACTTGGCTCCTGCCATTTCACTCATTATTTCTTCTCTTTTTGGAATCTGATAATGCTTTCTTTTAATATTTTCATTAAGATCTTTGGGATCAAGACAGACTCTTAAAGCACCTGTGTTCTTTTTCTTGACACATGTAATGGAGTTCACCCAGTCTGTAGGCTCCTCTACTCGTTCAATGACACCCATTTGAGTCATTCTTTCCTATTCTTTTTTTAGTCCAGCCCTGAGTGGCGCAGGAACTCTCCTTGGTGCATGCACCACCGGTAAGGCGTCATCCTTGGGCGGAATTTTGTAAGCGTAAGGTAATGTTCCATGTCCTTTAAAGACTGAAGGAAATTTACCGACAATGTCCGAACTTCCTTCAAGCTGTTGATGCTCCGGTCTTTTGTCTTGTTTGATTACTTCCAGGTTGTCAGCATTAATCTGATATATCATCTTGACCAGTCCTAGGTCCTCAGATGTTTTGTCACCTAAAAGTGACTCATGCCCATTAGGCACAATGGTGAACAGAAGGTTATGCTTTCTGCCTTTTACTATTACATTCAGTCTGCATGCACCTTTTGTTTGTATTGGTTGGTTATTGTAAGCCCTCAGAGGCGAGACTTTTTCTAAATGTATTTTTGGCTTTTCCGTTAGTGTATTAAAATCCTTTTCACTGATCAAGTTAACTTTGGCACCTGTGCCAATTTTGAATGTCACTACTGTCCCATTAACCAACAGTGGAGCAGTCCATTTGTCTTCTGTGACCATATTTACAGTTTGACCAGCGTCTATTTTTGAAAACTTTGTGCTGGCCTCTTCATGGTGTGACACCATTTTAATGTATGATGTTTCACTGTATGCATCACTGCCATCTGTGTCTTCCTGCACTGTGTGGATTTCTTGTCCTCTTTTCTTGGAGAGACACATTTTTGCATAATGATTTTGCCCTTTACATTTTGCACATTTTTTTCCAAAGGCAGGACATTGTCTTGGTCTGTGTTTCTCACCACATCTTTTACAACTGTACGCTTCTTCACTATTGCTTTTGCTCTTAGCGTCATTACTTTTCCATTTGTTCCAAAGCTTTCTTTTCGTCACTGCATTGATGGACTCGTTTTCCTGGTGTGCTGTTCCCGGGGCAGGCTCACTAAAACTGAGTACATGTTGCCGTGCTAACTCACTGGCTTGACATATTTTTATAGTATTGTCCAATGTTAGCTTTGTTTCTCTCAATACTTTCTCCCACAGTTTCTTCTCATTAGTTCCAAACACTATCTGATCTCTTATCATTGAATCTCTGAGGTCACCAAAATTACAGGACTGAGCTTTAATCTTGAGGTCCGTGAGGAAGGTATTAAATGACTCACCCTGCTGTTGTAAGCGTGAGCGAAAGACGTACCTCTCATAAGTTTCGTTTTTCTTCAACAAACAATGCTCGTCAAATTTCTTCACAACCTCGTCAAACTTATCTTTGTCCTCAGGTTGAGCAAACACAAATGTGTTGAAGACCTCTATAGCTTCTGTGCCGGCGATGGTGAGCAGCATGGCTATTTTCCTTTCGTCTGCCAGCCGATCCACTCCGAAAGCCACAATGTACAGCATGAACTGTTGTTTAAAAGCCCTCCAACTTGCATCTACGTTTCCAGTCAGTTTCAACGGACTTGGTGGTTTTATTGCATCCGTCATTGTGTTGCTTCTTGTTCTCGACCCCACTCCTGGTACCATGTAATGTTTGTATTCATATAAATGAATATAACATCAAGAGCTGGTTCTTATGCTAGTTTCAGCTAGCTCCTTTTATTATAATTTTCTTCTTCTGTCCTTTAATGTACATACAGATTTCCTTAACACCCCCTAGTGGCTGATCCTTTAATAACAACTATCATTACAGACGCCTCTCACCATTATTCATCCGAAGAGTCTCCAGAGTTTGTTGCAGCTGGTCCAGAGTCTCCAGAGTCTGCTGCAGCCAGTCCAGAGTCTGCAGCAGCC
Source organism: Nematolebias whitei (assembly GCF_014905685.2). NCBI lineage: Eukaryota > Metazoa > Chordata > Actinopteri > Cyprinodontiformes > Rivulidae > Nematolebias > Nematolebias whitei. The sequence continues at coordinate 23,269,424 of NC_056519.1, read as the reverse complement.
GGTCTAGAGTCTGCTGCAGCCAATCCAGAGTCTGTTGCAGCCTCGACGTCCACAGAGATCCCCAGGTTGACATCCGCAGAAGACTCGACATCTGCAGAGGTCCCCAGGATGACGTCTACAGAAGACTCGACATCCACAGAGGTCCCCAGGTTGACGTCCGCAGAAGACTCGACGTCCGCAGAGGTCCCCAGGTTGATGTTCACAGAAGACTCGACGTCCACAGAGATCCACAGGTTGATGTCCACAGAAGACTCGACGTCCGCAGAGGTCCCCAGCTTGACGTCCGCAGAAGACTCAACGACTATGGACGCTTTGATGACTAGGAATGCTTCGACGACTACGGATGGTCTCACAGCTACCAAAGCAGCTCCTGATGTGGTCTCCACATCCACGGTGGTCTCAAGGTCTGCAGAAGTCCCCAGGTTGACGTCAGCAGAAGAGTCAACAGCCTTGATGACCATTGACAAATCAACGCCCCCTGCTGCAGCCCCTGAGATGGCTACGTCCCCTGTTGCAGCCCCTGATATGGCTACGCCCCCTGCTGCAGCCCCAGACATGGCTACACCCTCTGCTGCAGCCCCTGACATGGCTACGCCCCCTGCTGCAGCCCCAGAGATGGCTATGTCCCCTGCTGCAGCCCCAGAGACAGCTACGTCCCCTCCTGCAGCCCCAGAGATGTCTACGTCCCCCCCTGCAGCCTCAGAGACGGCTACGTCCCCTCTTGCATCTTGCAGCCCCAGAGACGGCTACGTCTCCTCCTGCAGCCCCAGAGATGTCTACGTCCCCTCCTGCAGCCCCAGAGACGGCTATGTTCCCTCCTGCAGCCCCAGAGACGGCTTTGTCTCCTCCAGCAGCCCCAGAGACGGCTTTGTCCCCTCCTGCAGCCCCAGAGACGGCTACGTCCCCTCCTGCAGCCCCAGAGATGGCTACGCCCCCTCCTGCAGCTCCCGAGATGGCTACGCCCCCTCCTGCAGTTTCTGCTGTAGATCCTGAAATGGCTAAACCGCCTGCAGTTTCCCTGGGCTCGGTAACTGCTGCAGTTTCCCTGGGTTCGGCAACACCTGTAGAACCCATGGTTCCTCCATTCCTCTGAGTACATGTCGAATGGTCATTGTCCCTTAGGGTGTCCATCAGCAGCCCACAGGACCTGTTGCCCTATGCTGAACGGCCTCCCGGCCGTCCACCAGAACCACGTCCACATTATAGACGAGCTCCCAGTCGTCTCTGGGAGAGATGGTTCCGCAATGGACAGTCCTCATACCACCTAACCACCCCGTTTTAGTGTTTTTGTCCTTTTATGTTCAGTTCCCATGTCCACCCTGCCGGTTTATGTTTTGTTTTTTTCCTCCTAGTGTGTTCCCCTAGTGCCCTACATCCTGGTAGTTACCCCCTCCTCCCACCCAAATTTTTTGGGGTGGGTTCTTGGAGACGTCAGGTGATGTCCTTGGGGGGGGAGGTACTGTAGGGTTTGTGTTTATCTGGTGTCTGGACCCCTCTTCTGTTGTGTCTTAGTCCTGTCCTGACTCCTCAATGTGTTCTTCCTGCTGCCACCTGTCATCGTTCCCAGCTGATTGTCATTGTCCTCATTAGTGTGAGTATTTAAGCCTGTGTTCCTCACTCCTTGTCAGCTGCTCATTGTCTCTTAATGCCAACCTTGCTCCCTGTGTTTCCCATGATCACCTGCAAATGTGAGTTTTGCTGCCACGTCAGCATATTTATTTAATAAATTATATTGATTTTTGACATTTGGAGTATTCAATGTCCTGCCTGCAACCTTGGGTTCGACTTCTAAAACACCATTTATGACAGGTATACTGTAATATTCCATTCTACTATCTCACTTCTCTATTCTACTATCTTTATATTTTTGGATGGTTTGTGTGACAGAACCAGCAGTAAAGTGCCAGTGCTGCACAATGTTGCTGTTTCCAACAGACGTTCCCTCTTCGCTCTCTGTTGTTTCTCAAGTAACTAAATGCAGAAGTCTGTGATGCTGCAATTTGTTTAAAACCTGCTCTGATAGATTTCCTGAAGCTTTCTATTCTCAGCTGAAGGAAGCTGCATGAATGGTTAAGTTTAAATGTGAAATTATGTGAATCTTCACAACATTAAAACTGTTTAAATTTTTTATAAATCATAAATTTAACACATTTTGAAGTAAAAATCTTTGGAACTTACAATAGCTTGGTCTTGAGATAAGATTATCTGTATAAAAAAAAAGAAGAAACTCAAAATGCTTTTAATAACAAAATTGAAATGTGATTTTAGAATTAAAGTTTTATTAAAACAGATACTTGTGCTCCTTTAGAGGTTCTCAAATCAGCGATGGTCCCATTATACAGCATGAAGATTATGGCACTCAACACCAGGAAGAGGAAGATGAAGCCAAAAGGGTAAACGTTTTGACAAACTCTCATCATCAGTGATGACGGCAGCTATATCTGCATCAGAAACAGGAACAAAAAAACACAAAAATAAACACATTTACTCATAATCAGACTATAACTGTGAAGTTAGGGCAAATAATCTGTTGCAGTTAAGTTGTTAAAGTAAAGAAAAGAGTTTTATTCATGACTCGCTATAGCAACCTCTGAAGAGGGAACAGCTGAAAGTAAAAAGAAAAAAATAATAAAAAAAATGTACAAGCGTCATCTTACCAGATCAGTTTCTCACTTAGTTTTAAAATGTTTATTAATTAATTACAATATGATATCCATCTATTATCTTTTACCCGCTTCTTCCATTTTGGGTCATGGAGGTCGCCAGTGCCAGTGACCAGCAATCACTGTGCGAGGGACGGGGGTACACCCTGGACAGGTCGAAAGTCCATCACAGGGACACATAGAGACAAACGAGACAATCAACCATTCACTCTCACTCACACCTAGAGAAAATTTAGAGTTACCAATCAGCCTGTTTTTGGTCTGTGCAGGAAACTGGAGAACCCGGAGAAAGCCCACGCATGCACGGAGAGAACATGCAAACTCAACCCAGAGGGGCCCTCGGACCGGGATTTGAACCGGCAACCTTCTCGCTGAGAGGCAGCGGCTTATATATATATGTATGTGTGTGTGTGTGTGTGTGTGTCTGGAAAATTATTTTTATAAACAGACACTCGTTTAGCTAGCTATTAGCCTATGCTGGACAAGCACGTTGCCTTGTTCCCTGTACGCCGTGTTCAGTGGCTCATGTCACTGCGATAGAAGGAGTCTTAAGTATTGGCTTGAAGTGTTTTGTGCAATTGTCCAGTGATTGCTGTTTTCTTTTTTGAAGGCATGAGCATGATTGGCTTAAAACTTTCTGTTCTTAAAACCTGTCCAGGTGGTACTCCACCTCGTTCTTGTTTTTCACCTGTGCAAGCCTGAACAAGAAAAAACAAGGACTGAAAATGGATGGATGGATGAAGCAAATTTGCTATCATAAAATAATTTTACGGCACTATTCCAGTAAGATGTAACTTAAATTTCTTTTGAGTCATGGCTATTGCAATAGTCTGCCTTGCTCTGCCAAAGCCACAGGCATTCCACCCCACCCATCATCTAGTCCATGATGGATGGATGGATGGATGGATGGATTCTCTTCTCATTTGTGTATTTTCAACTGGTAGTTGTGTCCTCCTTCCCAGTCTTTGTGAGCCCTGAAGGGGTTTTGGGGATGATGTAATTTAAAGTCTTGCTTAGTTAACAACTTCTTTGCTATGGCCTCATGCAGAGCTTAATAACCAGCAGATTTTCACTCTACCACTGCTCTATGGCAGCACAGAGCTCTGACATCCTGATCCAAAGCTCTACTTTTAGTATCCTGATGTATGCTCAATAATCCAGGTAGAAAAATCCAAAAAAATTCAATCTGGTCCTGAGGCAATCTACTTTTAGTTCATTATTTGGAGGAGGGCCTCCCGCTTCTCTCTGTGAGACCTTCAATGTGCATTTCCACATAACCTTTTTCTACTTGGCAGAAATTCATCATTGACAATTGTTTATTTTATTTCCAAACTATGCAAGTTGTCATTAAGGATTTGAAATGTTTCATTGCAGATTAGGTCAAAATTTAATCCACAATTTTGTCACGACTAGATTTAAGCCTGCGTCTGTGTGTGCATGTGTTCGTCTGTTAACAAAATGTGTTGTGAACCACTTAAAAGAAATGATTAAAACTTACAGATGTTTGTGTGTACATCTATAGCTGATTCAATTCCAAATGGCTGCCACAGCCAAATAAATGGCTATAATTCAGTCAGTTTTACACATATTGTTCTAAAATGAAAACAAAAGTTGTTTTATCTGGAAATCAGACTCCTGTGTGAAATTCTCGGTCCTGCTGCTCCTCATTGTTGCTTCATGGTCAAGAATCTTGGAGTATTTTTCAACAGTTCTTTTAAACATGATAAGCAAATATCCTCAGTTGTCAAACAGTTTTTATCAGTTACGTCAAATAGCCAAAAGCAAAATCTCATATTCCTCTTAAAGGCCTTGAAAATGTTCTCCGTGCCTTCATCCCCACCAGACTGGACAACTCTTTCCCTGTTGGTTTGGAACAAACCTCTCTCCATCACCTGCAGGTAGTCCTGAACGCTGCTGCTCGTTTTTTAACAGGAACCAGAAGGCATCACTCATGTTTTAGCTGATTTACGCTCACTGTCTGTGCCTTTTTGTCTTGATTTGAAGATTCTTTTACTGATCCAAAAAAGTTCAATCTGGTCCTCTGGACATTCAAAAAAAACAAAAGCAAAACAAAGCAAAAAAAATCTAGAAACGTTTCGTCTCTCATCCAAGAGACTTCCTCAGTCTGAGGTGGACCAGAGGACCAGATTGAACTTTTTTGGATTTTTCTACCTGGATTATTGAGCATGCATCAGGATATTATTTTACTGACTTTTAAAGTTCTAAACGGCTTGACACGCAGCCAGAACCCAAACAGAGCACAGCGATCCTGCAGTCGAACACTTTTAGTGAACCCGAGGCCAAATTAAAACGAAGGGAGGATCAAACGGTGGCCCTAAGGTGTAAATGAACAATATTTGAAAAAATTGAATTGAATTTCACAAAACAAAAATACACTTGAAAAACGCATTTGAAAAAAAACAGAATTGCATTAAGCCAAACCGGGGTGACAGGTATTTTAGAGTAACAGGATGGACAGTTGACTCAGGGACTCAATTTATTTTTAATTTATGCTTAAAAATATTTTGATATAAAAAGTCATTGGATGAGAATGATTATAAACAGTACCATTACAAAATTATTTTAAAAAAATGACTTTTTTAAATGGCAGCACGATGGCGCAACTAGTAGAGCTGCTGCCTCTCAGCGAGCAGGTCCCTGGTTCAAACCCCGGTCCAGGGGCCTTTCTGGGTGGAGTTTGCATGTTCTCTCCGTGCATGCGTGGGTTTTCTCCGGGTGCTCCGGTTTCCTCCCACAGAGCAAAAACATGCATGTTAGGCTGATTGGTAACTCTAAATTGTCTCTTGGTGTGAATAAGAGAGTGAATGGATGTTTGTCTCGTTTGTCTCTATGTGTCCCTGTGATGGACTTGCGACCCGTCCAGGGTGTACCCCGCCCCTCGCACAGTGATTGCTGGACATGGGCACCAGCGACCCCCGTGACCCAAAATGGAATAAGCGGGTAAAGATAATGGATGGATGGACTTTTTTAAATTACTTAAAATTAGGGTTGCACAATATTGGCATAGTAACGGTATCGGCCGATATTAGCGTTAAAGTTATATATCGGACATTGGCCATTCCATTAAAATAACTCGCTGATATAAAAGGCACTGTTTTTGCCTACAGTGGCAGCACAGCACAATGACGTCACATGCGCCTACCCGATGTCACGGCGGAGAGGAAAAGTCAAAATGTCGGCGTGTGGAAGTTTTATTTTTTGTTGGTGTGGATGTCGTATTCTGAAGTTTTATGGACTATGTCGAGTCTCGCTACATCATCCCCAGTCAGAGATATTTTTCCGGCGTAACGTTACCAGAGTTACAAACCGTCATTTCCATCGTCATTGAGAAGCTAATAACCGATAGCACGACTTGTTGGGTGAGTTTTACCAGACATTTGGACGTCGTCTTAGCCCCGTTAGCATGATTAGTCTTATAGCACAATGGATAGACAAAAACTTTGAACTTAAAAAGTCTGTCCTTCATGCACAGAGTGCAGAGGATCCCACGCTGCAGCTATAGGAACCTGAAACAAGCCTCCACAAGTGAAACAGCATCGCAGGTGACTAATGCTAATAAATAACATTTAACCTTTTTCATTATAAGTTAAAGTGCTATACATATCAGATGGCTGTTACTGAATATGTCACCACCTCTTACAGTGCTGCACATTTTTTGTAGCAAATAAGCCTAAATAAGAGGAATATGTTCTGACAAAGGAAAGTATAGTAAAAATATCCATATCGGTTATCGGCCAAATAAGTTTTAACATATCGGCATATTGGATATCGGCCAAAAATCCAATGTTGTGCGTCCCTACTTAAAATTGTAACGATTTCAGGAAGCATGAAAAGGGACATGGAAGTAAAGCCAAGTTGCATTTAAAATTAGATGTAATTATTTTAAATCAATTCATCTTGTGTACATATGGTTGTGTTTTATGGTGGAGGGAAGTCAAACATATAAGATGAGATTAATAAAAAAAATAGCCCACCTTTAAGCAAAATGTACCACATTATGGCTTGGGGACTCAAAGGGTACTGAATAGTAGGAATGATCCTACATGGTTCTGCTTTTTGTTGTTAATAAAGTAAAAAAACAACAACAAATGTACAAATATACAAATGTAATGTGTTTTTTTCCAAATGTTCTTGTGTTGTTTTGTTTTTCAACTGTAATTCTGTTTTTTCAAATATTCTTTTACACCTCAGGGCCACCGTAGAATCAGGCTTTAGCTGTGGTGGCCCCCAGACCCGGGAACTTCCTGCCCATTGATATTTGTTCTGCAGAGTGTGTACAGTCCTTTAAATCCTGCCTAAAAACTCACTTCTTTATACTGACTTTGAATTCAAGTTCAGTTTGAGCTCCATCAGAGGTGTGCTATTTCCTTGTTTCAGTTTGTTCTTAACTTTTTATCACACTTGAGGTGTTTAATGTTTCATCTTTCATTTATTTTATTGCTGATTTCCTTTTTTGTGAAGCACGTTGGTCAACAGTGTTGTTTTTAGACGTGCTATATAAATTAAAATGACAATGACAAAAAAAATTTGAGTTTGTAGCCAAGATGGATTTACATCACATGTTCTGAGCACTGACCAGTACCATTAACCATTTACTACATTACACTCTGTCTGTTAGCAAATTATATCATGAACTACTGGATTGATTTTAAACTTTTAGGAAATAATCATTCAATGTGCAACTACAACTGATAAACTTTTAGAGGTGATTCAATTTAAGATGGCTGCTACAGCCAATCAACACTTGCCAACACACAAATGGCTATAACTCAGTAAATTAAAAATATTTTAAGCTAAAGTTGTTTGTGGTAGTAGCTGAATCATAACTCTGACAGTGGCTCATGACATCATATTATAATCTTGGCCAAAGTGTGTGTTGCTCAAGTTTTGAACAAAATGGCTACAACTTACTCACTTTTCAACACACAATGACCTCATTTATAAATTTAGAGAGTTTAAGAGCAAAAGAAATGCACAAGTTTCCAATTTGTTGTTTTTAAAGAATATTAATTTCCTGTTATAGTACATGTTTTATTAATTGACTTTAATCGTCACTGTACTTTTTGTGTATTTTTTGTACATTGAGTATTTCTTCTGTTAAATAAAAAAACACACACTGTCCACAGCAGATATTTTGAAGCAATTACTGATGAAAAGGTGCAATGTGCAGAGCTCTACAAATGGTGAGAGTAGAGCACAAAGTGTAGAATGGTTCAGTGACAAAATGTAGTTGCGTAAAGCAGAATCCTCTCTAAGCACACGGCAGAGTGCACATGAGCAGCTGCAGCTGATTTGTCTAATGCAACAAGTGGTAAAGTATCAAACGTTAAAACGCTCTTACCTCAGCTGGGTTTTATTTGGAGGAGAAGATGCATTGAATCTGGTGAAATCTGTTACCACACTCCAGTGAACTTGTACTGATCACACTTGCACAGAAAACCTGGATTTAATCTTTATGCTCCCAATCTATGTGTTTTATAGCTGCCGAACTGTAGGATCACAGGAGAGAAAAACGAGCTTTGTCCTCTTTGGAGATCAATGTCAGTGCCCCAGACTTTAGACAGTCTTCCATCTGGCCAGACTCCACCTCTCTAGCAAGTTTCATGACTTACGTGGCCCTGGGCCACCGGATAAACAGAAAAGGAAACGGAAGAGCCAACTTCCTCCAGCCTTATTACCGCACGTCATTTGCAAGAAGGGGCAGGACTTAAAAATTGTTACAGAAATAGAGGAGCAGAGCAATCTGAGAGAAAACATTAATGACACAGAGAGAACACAGAGCAGAACAAAGCACAAAATACAAAAATATAATATAGACAAAAATAAAATAAAAGACTACCAAAGAAACAGATGCTGACAATCTTACTGTATAATTATTTTGTCTCGTTCTCCTTCCATTCACTGGCCTCATGTGTGATGATGTGGGCTATTTTTCTATGCTTGTATTTAAATTTGATCGGATGAGATAATGGACATGTGACTAACTACTAGACAAGTAGTACGCCAAAGTCCCCCATCACTGAGGGACACGAAGAGTGATTGTTTGTAGTTTTTGAGATGAGTGTTTTTCTGGACGGTAATTGAACAGGGAATTCAAATAACCATAGGTTTTGGTGCGAGATATTCAAGTGTGTAGGATTTACACTAGAAGGAGAGATGATGCAATTTTATCCACCACTAGGTACAATGGTGGTGGCCAGTTGTGTCCTTGTTCACTAAGGTGACACTATATACTGTATTATTTCCATATCCCCGTCTCTGCTTCGCGACAGGACAATTGAACATAACACTTTAAAATGCCTGAAACCACAGCTTTGGGACAATTTTACACAAAAAGACACAAATCAGAGGCGTCTAAGTTTACTTTGTTTCAATTAATCAAAGCAGGCACGGTAGCTCAGTTGGTAGAGCTGTTGCCTCTAAGCTAGAAGGTTGCTGGATTGAATCCTGGTTAGAGATATTTCTGTGTGGAGTTTGCATGTTCTCTCTGTGCATGCGTGGGGTTTTCTCCAGGTACTCCGGTTTCCTTCCACTGATCAAAAACATGCATGTTAGACTGATTGGAAACTCTAAATTGTCTCTAGGTGTGAGTGAGAGAGTGAATGGTTGTTTGTCTCGTTTTTCTCTATGCGGCCCTGTGATGGACTGGAGACCTGTCCAGAGTGTCCCCCACCTCTCGCACAGTGATGGTTGAATATGGGCACCAGTGACCCCTGTGACCCGAAATGGAAGAAGCGGGTAAAGGTAATGGATGGATGGTCAAAACAAGTCATCCTCACAGGTGTGGCAATATGAAAATCACAACATCAGCTTTGGCTCCTCCTACTTCCTTCGGTTCCACCGAAACATCATTTTCCACATATATTTTCTTGTTTTTCAATCCCTCCAAGCCCATTGGTGTTTTTATTTTTTTGTTCTTTTTATGTTTTAGGTTTATAACCATGCCAAAAACAAAAACTTTGCTCAATGATGTTAAAACATTTATTGTTTCATCTTCTAAGTGTGCACCACCTCAACAAGTATCACTGAGCCAAGCTATGACTTTTACAATTTGCAATTTTATTCAAGTTTTTCCACCAACATCCCTCAGAGAAGTCCACATCCTGTCCTCAGGGACTGTAACTAAACTCTTTTACCCCATCTTTGCTAATCTACGAGTCAGGATGATGTAGCACATCCTGTCCTCAGAGAGAACATGACTATGGTAATTAACTTAATTAACCCCCTTTGCTAATCAACTCTCATTACTGAGAAAGATAGACTTTGCCTCTCCAAAAAGTCAAAGAAAAACTTCTGAACCTCACCATATCCCGAGGACACAAGACGTGTTTGTTTCTATGATGACACTCTGGTCACAGGATGGTGTGATAATTCACAAGGCCCCTGGAGAACAATGGTCATGAAAGCAGCATCGTGTGATCAGCCCTACCAGCCATGGCAGAGAATGAAGTGGGTCAATTAGACAGACCACCTCTTGTTTGCCTGTATTGTGTAAAATCCCAAAATGTACATCTGTGAAGAAAATGGTGTTTTTTAAACAAGGTGTTACTGGTTAACAAAGATGTCATTGTTTTCCTCTAAACTTTGAAAGGAGGAGTTATCTAATCAAAATTAATTTAAGCAACTTGGTGTACACCCACTGTTGGTAAGTTGCATTGATTGGATACAATTTGCATAGGACACCCCCCCCCCCCCCCTTTTTATTTTTGGTTGCAAAACTGAGACGCATGGGGAGGAGATTTTAGAGTCTTGTTATTTTCCTAAAGCGGGCTTTGAGCTGCTGCGAGCCCGGCTTCCCCCCGGTCCTCCTCATCTCGGACGGGGCTGAGCCGGCTGAAATGGAGAAAGTCCCCAGAAACACCCCAGAATGATGCGGCGATGAGGCACTGCCTTGTCGGACGGAACACGGTCCTGAAGAGGGACGGTGTGAACCACAGGTTCCTTTCGCATCATATCCATTGTGGTAATGAGGACAGGACATCTCCTGGTAGGAAAAACCCATCCTCCTTGTGACGGGGGAATGACTCTCAGTGCCAACTAAGTTTTTAGACGTTCTTTTATGAACCTCAGATAAAGTTTACATAAATTTTAACATTGGTCCTAAATTTAGATAACATCCCTCCTCCAAGTTAAAACTATTTACATCATTCACTTCCTGAAATAATACTATTGGTTTATGCGCTCAAATTTCATCCTTGCCATAATTCCACACTGTTGTTTATTGTTCACAAACGTGAAATAAACGTTACAGAATTGTGATTTTAACCGACTGAGTTTTGTGTTTTCATTCAAGCGAGGGGAATCACAACATTGCCAAGAACCATTATTCCTTTGATTGAGGTCAACCCGTATTTATTATTTGAATTGCGCACCTGTTATGTGTTCAGACCTCTTTACTATCTCTATGCCACTTTAAATCAAAGATTTGCGAAATGTTTCCTTTTTATTGCTCTATAAACACTGCCGGTTTTCACGTGAGGTACATTCATACGTTTTGAACATTAAAAAACCAAGCACCGACCACTAAACACCTTGAAATAAGAAAAACTTTTACATTTACATTTTTACGTTACTTTTATGCTGAAAACTGTCCATCCCAATTGGAAATCTCTGCCTACCTTTATTTTTATGTAAGAGCTAGAAAAGGTGTTGCTCTTGACCCACAACAGGTTTCATGTGAGTCTCAAGTCCTCGGGCTGCATCCAAGGACAAATAATTTCTTGTGTGATCCAGGCAGGTCGTCTGCACCTCTGATATAGTACCTAGCTTGAAGAGAGGCCGAACATTAAAACGAGTCAGAGAAGTCTTGAGGTGGATGAGAAAAAACACTAGCTGGATAGGTGGATGAAGCAGCTGAGGAGATTGTACAACTGGCAAATGAGCCAAACCAGTTTTCCAGCAGCTTTATTCTTAGCATTTCTTTCCATGAGCCCAGAGCTGCAGGTGGTTTTTCACAGCACAGTTGCTCAGGATTGTTCCCCTGAGCAACAATGCCTGATCACATACAGAGTACCGCCCCAACCACAGCAGAAGACACTAGCCCATTCATGCTCCTGATCCAGCACGTACACTCTCTGCATCATGAACCTTGCATCATCCCCCATGTCCCAGACTGGATTTCATGTAACAGCCAACCAGGTGAAGAGGGAATTGGAGAAACTACTCAACCGGAGCAAGGTCACTGAACAAAATGGCATCAGATGAAGTGCTGTGCCAGTCAGGGATGGGAAGTATTTTAGCACCTTCTTCAGTATCATGATCGGCTTCCGTGTGTAGAACCCAAAGCGCAGGAAGATGAATGAGGCTCCAGTAAATAAGTAAAATAGTTTATTAATTAAATAAACAAAACAAAATGCTGACGGGGCAGCTAACTTACTTAAAGGAGGACACGAGGAGAGACAGGTCATGAAGCCTTAGTACAAGGACAATCCAGAGACACTGACAAGACACCAAGGGGCTGAATATATACAGACACTAACAAGGTGAAATGAGTGACACCTGCAGTGATTAGGATTAGACACAGGTGTGACAGTGCTGGAACACAGGAGGAGAAAAGCTGAGGGGTGACAGGCAAACATGAGGGAAAACACAACATGTAAGACAAGACCCCAGAAACCCTACATTCAGAGAGTCCCAGAGCTATAGAAAGTAAATTCACCACCTTTTGCTTTGAAGCCCAAATAATTACCTTCAGGAGCCACAACATGAGTTCAAAAGTTTCCATCTGTCCATAGGACTACTATAAGCTGCACACATTTGGGCTTCATGGAGGAATTTAAAGGAAAAAAGCTATTGCTTCATGTAAAAAAAACAAACATATGTTTCAGTTAGCTAAAATACATCTTGTAGACTCCCCAAACAGTAGAAAAAAGTTCCATGGTCCAATGAAGTTAAAATCTAACTTTTTGGCCATCAAGACCAACCTAGCATCTCTAATCGTGCTGAGAAAACATTCTCCACAGTAAAGCATGGTGGTGGTCGCATCATACTGTAGGATGGTTCTTCATCAGCAGACTGGGAAGCTGGTCAGAGTTGAAGAAAAGCTAGATGGAGAAAATATAGAGAACTTATTCAAAGAAACAGTTTTCTAGAGATTTGAGACTAGGACAAAGGTTAATCGTCCAACAGGACAATGACCCTGAACTCACCACTAAAGCAACACTCCAAGGGTTTGAGAAGACCTAGTTATATGACCTTGAATAATCCAGTCAAAGCCAAGACCTCAATCCAACTGAGAATATCTGGTTTAAGTTAAAGATTGCTTGACACAAGCAGCATCTATCCAACCTGAAGAAGCTGCAGCAATTTGGTCAGCAAGGATGAACGAAACCTCCGGTAGTTAGTTGTCCTAAGATCACGGCGATGAACCTGAAGGGATTTGTTTCTGTAACTGGTTCAAAAGGAGGCTCAATATTGTACTGACTGTGGATACACATGCCTGCACAGCTTTTCAGTTTTATATTTTGTTCCATGTTGAAAAGGGGGAATTGGAACAACCCTCTGTCCGTCTATGCTGTGAGCAGGTTACCTTGGAAAAAAAAAATTGGTTCCAACGCCCATTCTGGTGTGTGGTTCCACATTGATGTAAGGGAGGGAAGGGAAGTCTGAGATTGTCATCACTGTATTTAAAAAAGTTAAATCTGGTCCTCTGGACATAAAAAAACAAAAAAAAAAAACAAAGCAAAACAACAAAAAAATGTAGCAACGTTTCGTCTCTCATCCGAGAGACTTCCTCAGTCTGAGGTGCTGTTTTCAGCTCAGTCTCTTAAATAGCACCTTCTCAGAGTGGATCAACCAGTTTTTCTGCTGACAACCAAAACCAGCTGATCACATGCTCAAGAAGGACCATCAGTCTAACAATGGATCATTAGCACACTGATGGTTGTTTACTATTCACAGAGGGCTGAGTGATACTAGCAATCACAGCATTGTAAGAGGGGGACAGTTGAACCCGGAGGCCTCCACCCCTGTTTAATGATGGACGGTTTCTTTTCACAAAGATGGCCTCCTTTACTCCTCTCTCAAACCATCGTTCCTCTCTATCCAGGATGTGAACATCTTCATCCCTGAAAGAGTGACCGCTGGCCTGGAGATGAGTGTAGACCGCAGAGTCCTGGCCTGATGATGTTGATCTTCTGTGCTGGGCCATCCTTTTGGCCAGTGGCTGTTTAGTTTCCCCGATGTAAGACTGATCACCCTCCTGACACTGAACAGCATACACAACATTACTCTGTTTGTGCCGGGGGACTGGATCTTTGGGATGAACCAGTCTTTGCCGTAATGTATTTTGGGGTTTAAAAGCCACTGGGACGTTATGTTTAGAAAATAAACGTCTCAGTTTCTCTGATACTCCCTCAACATATGGAATGACCACTGGTCTGGGTCTGGGTTCCTCCTTTTCACCTGTTGGCTGACTGGAGTCCTGTTTGGGTTTCTTCTCTGCTTTCAGGAAGGCCCAGAATACAGCTCCTCAGACTGAGGAAGTCTCACGGATGAGAGACGAAACGTTTCTACATTTTTTTGTTGTTTTCCTTTGTTTGGGTTTTTTTTTTGAATGTCCAGAGGACCAGATTTAACTTTTTTTAATTTTTCTACCTGGATTATTGAGCATGCATCTAACATACAGTCATCACTGTATGTTCCCACACAGTGTAAAGGAGCAATTAGGGATTAGTTGTCTTGCTCAGAGACACCACAAACCACAACTTTCTGGTCCCAGGTCGGCTGCCCTATCTCTATCCCATCTTGGCACCTTTACCTTATAAAGAAAAGTAACTATCAAAAATTGAGTTGCCACATCATAGTGGCGGAACAGAAAAAGAGTTGTTGATGCTCATCAGGCTGAAAAATGTTACAAACCCTTCTGTAAAGAGTCTGGACTCCACCAATCCACAGTCAGACAGATTGTGTACAAATGGAGGAAACTCAAGACCTTTGTTACCCTCCCCAGGAGTGGTGGATCAACAAAGATCACTCCAAGAATAAGGCATGGAATAGTCAGCGAGGTCACAAAGGACCACAGAAAAACTTCTAACCAACTGAAGGTTGCATGAGAAGGTGGGTCATGCAGCAAGACAATGACCCTAAGCACACAAGTGGTTCTACCAAAGTGGTATAAGCTGCGGCTGAGTGGTTACAGCAGTCATTCTCAAGTGGGAGAGTTGGGGGTTCGATTCCACCAGCAGTCGCACATTGAAGTGTCCCTGAGCAAGACAATGAACCCCTCATTCATTCAACGTTTCTTCAGGTTAGTGTCATTGAGCCACGAGGATTCATTTACAAGAGAGATCTGTTTTAAACAAAGAACACAGATGAGGTACAAACAACAATAGGCAATCATGTAAAAAGCATATAAAATGATAAAGTAAATATAAGAAATTAAAACAAAACAGATACATTATTAAGCGGTGTAAAATACTAAAAACAAGAACATGTCTGCGTTGGTTTTTGCCATGCACTTATCAATCATTTAAAATCCATTAGAGGTCAAAGTCGAGAGCTTCAGATCTTTTTGCAAGGTGTTCCAGCACACGGGGTGCACACCAGATACTGAAAGTTGTTGCCATTTTTAAATATCTCATATTGGATCTTTTTCAGGCAGCACGGTGGCATAGCTGGTAGAGCTGCTGCCTCTCAGCAAGAAGGTCGCCCCGGTTCAAATCCCAGCCTTGGGGCCTTTCTGAATGGAGTTTGCATGTTCTCTCCGTGCATGTATGGGTTTTCTCTCCGGTTTTCTCCCACAGACCAAAAACATGCATGTTAGACTGATTGGTAACTCTAAATTGTCCCTAGGTGTGAATGAGAGAGTGATTGTTTGTCTCATTTGTCTCTGTGTCCCTGTGATGGACTGGAAACCTGTCCAGGGTGTCCCCCGCCTCTCGCACAGTGATAGCTGTACATGGGCACCAGTGATCCCAGTGACCCAAAAAGGAAGAAGCGGGTAAAAAGATAATGGATGGATGGAACATTTTCCTCAATATATAAAAAAAAAACTAAATTAAAATGAAAAAAACTACTTCTCTTCTACACAGTGTAACTCATAAAGAGTAAAATATTTTGCAACAAAAACATTAAGTTTAAATGTAATTTCCTGTTCAGTTCTTGTTCTACTCATCTAGAAAACTAAAAACATTTGCTCTTTATGTCCCTCAACAACGAGGGACATTGGCATAACTCTTGTCATAATATTTAACAACTTTTTCTCCTTTTA
This sequence comes from Nematolebias whitei, assembly GCF_014905685.2. Taxonomy (NCBI): domain Eukaryota; kingdom Metazoa; phylum Chordata; class Actinopteri; order Cyprinodontiformes; family Rivulidae; genus Nematolebias; species Nematolebias whitei. Next base: position 23,253,530 of record NC_056519.1, on the reverse strand, counting down.
ACTTCATTACATTGTTTTTTGGCAGTATTTTTTACTTGTGGTCAAAAGTAGAAGACAAAAAGAGACTTTTAGTGATCTCCTAACCCCTACGCGTTTTCTAAAACACTTTCTTCAAAGATATAGACACCCTTTTTCTCAAAGAAAAAAACTAAATATAACTGCTGTTCAATATCCTGAAAAGATGTACAGCTGAACACACCCAAACCAGCAAACTGTTTTGGTACAAAAACAGCCTCAGTCATCACAAACGTGAGTCTAGGCAACTCTCCACTTGTGAATATGGAGCAATATAAAGGATCTCTGCAGTAGCTGAGTTATTATCTGACATATCTGGGCTGTTTCCCTTGAGCTAAAGCTCCTTCAAGGTAAAGAGATATCCTCACACAGTTCACAGCAGTGCACTGCCAAGGTTGGGAGCTGGAGATAAGAGAGGTGATCCAGTCCATTGTTTTTGTCTCTTGATGCAAAGCGAAGAGGGCGAACTGGAAATGCCCTCTATCAGTCTGTGCATGTTGTGAGCTTGATAACTTGTAAAATAAGTGAGGTACCAACTTTCCAATCATTTTAGTGTGTGGCTAAATCTAGACACAAGAAAGGTTCAATTCAATTCAGTTCATTTATATAGTGTCAAGTCACAACAGAAGTCATCTCAGGACGCTGAACAGAAACATTCATATTTACAGTATATATATAAAGTAAGTTAATAATATTATTTATCTGAGGAGAAGACTGCTTTGAATTTAACTCCATCACAGAACTATCATCTTGAGCAAACATGAAGGCGATAGTAGAAAGGAAAAACTCCCTCATGAGGAAGAAACCTTCATCGACCGGCTGGGTTTGAGAGGAACAGATACACAATGGCAGGTCAAGAATCACATGTGAAGATAGAAATAGTATCAAATGAAAATTATTCAGTTTTAACAAATCATTTAAGGAAATTATGTCAGTTTTGTCCTCTAGTAGTCTAATCCTATAGCAGTATAACAAGCCAACCATAACAATAGGATTTATCAAAAAGGAAAGTCTTAAGCCCAGTCTTAAAACTGGACAATGTGTCAGCCTCACGGACAGAAACTGGAAGTTGGTTCCACAAGAGAGGAGCCTGATAACTGGAAGATCTTCCTCCCATTCTGCTTTTGGAAACTCCAGGAACCGTAAGTAAGCCTGCAGTCTGAGAGCGAAGTGCTCTGTTAAGAAAACATGGAACCACAAGATCTCTAATATAAGATGGAGCTAGGTTGTTGAGAGCTTTGTAGGTAAAATGTAGTAAAATTTTGAATTCTATTCTGGATTTGACAGGGAGTCAATGGAGAGAAGCTAATACTGGAGAGATATGATCTCTCCCACTAACTCCAGTTAAGACTCTGGCAGCAGCATTTTGGATCAACTGAAGACATTTTAAGGAAGTATTTGTACATGTGATGATCTCAGCTGGTTCTATTCTCTGTCTGCAGGTGTTCCTGATTGTCTCATTAGCAACCATTGTTTAGTCTGAATGCTGCCCACCCAACATATTTGAGCATTGTCCTTCCATGGTGTCATGATCCGTGGTCCTGCTCTGTCTGTCCACCTCCATGTACCTGCTCTATCTATACCCAGGGGGTATTGATAAATTATTGCTGCCCCAGTCAGCATTCAGTGTTATGTTAGTGCAGATATACTAATTCTCATTTTTGTCTCTGAGCCATCCGGTCCTCCTGCACATGAGTTCTACACCACCCTGCCGGATCGTGACAAGATAACAAACCATTGCAATAGTCCAGTCTAGATGTGATAACTGTATGAACCAGTTTTTCTGCATCATTTTTAGATAAGATGTTTCTCATTTTAGCGATATTACGCAGATGGAAGAAGACGGTTCTGGTAATTATTTTAATGTGGGGGATAAAAGACGTCCTGACCAAAAATAACACCAAGATTTTTCACATTAGAGCTGGAGGACAGATTAATTATTATTATTATTAATCTTTACTTAACCAGACGAATTCCTCTGAGATCACAGATCTCTTTTGCAAGGGAGGCCTGGGCCTGAAGGCAGCCTAACATGCATGTTTTTTTTTCTGTGGGAGGAAACCGGAGTACCCGGAGAAAACCCACGCAAGCACAAGAAGAACATGCAAACTCCATACATGCCATCCAAGGAGGGCGAAAGACTGACATTTTTATTCCCAAGATGCTCAAGTCCAAAAACCAAAACCTCAGTCTAGTCTGAGTTTAAAAAAAAGAAAATTAAGGGTCATCCAGGTTTTTATGTCTTTTAGACATGCTTGTAGTCTAAGTAGCTGATTGGGTTCATTGGGTTAAATGGACAAATATAACTGTGTATCATCAGCATAACAATGAAAATTTATCCCATGCTGTTTAATAACATTACCTAATGGAAGCCAATATAAGATGTATTGGTCATAGCACTGAACCCTGAGGAACTCCACTACTAACTTTGGTGTATGATGAAGATTCATTATTTACATTTACAAATTGGACATAGCTTGCGTAGCACCTTCCTAGCCGAAGTTATTAACGTTTAAGTGTTTGACGTTTCTCAGAGCGAAGGTTTGAGCTGAGAAACGTCAAATTTTGACGTTTCTCAGCTCTTTACCCGCTTATTCCATTTTGGGTCACGGGGGTCGTCAGTGCCCATGTCCAGCAATCACTGTGCGAGGGGCGGGGTACACCCTGGACGGGTCGCAAGTCCATCACAGGGACACAAAGAGACAAATGAGACAAACTACCATTCACTCTCTCACTCACACCTAGGGACAATTTAGAGTTACCAATCAGTCTAACATGCATGTTTTTGGTCTGTGGGAGGAAACTGGAGTACCCGGAGAAAACCTACGCATGCACGGAGAGAACATGCAAACTCCACCCAGAAAGGCCCCTGGACTGGGGTTCGAACCAAGGACCGGCTCGCTGAGAGGCAGCAGCTCTACCAGTTGCGCCACCGTGCTGCCCGTCCTTTGCTTATGTTATAGGTAATTGGCACGTTCGCGATCTGAGAGCCTTATTGGCTACAAAGATGCAGATGAACAGTTTGGATATTAATTCAAATTGCAGCCATACAGTAGTGACTTCTGATTTTTAAAAGTAGCAAAGTAGATGGCATGGTCTAAACTGTACTTAAGTTTGAGTAAAATTACACACTTGAAATAAATGCTCATAAAAGTACAGGTACCCCCAAAAAATCTACTTGATTACAAAAACTTTGAGTACAGTATTGTTACTTCTACTCCTAGTAGCTTTAAACCAGAGGTGTGGTCTACGCGATACGAGGGCATATACCCACTAGAAAAGCTCAAGAATTTCAGTATATCCACTTAAAAGTACCCAGTGATACATGACATATTTGGCACGTCATTGAAATGGTAAACAGCTGTTAAATGCTTCCGTAACTATCTATCTCTGTATGCAGCACTTGTTAATAACATTCGCTTATCCAGCGAATTATTGTATAATTCTGTACTTACTACTTAATACTTGAACTTTTGCTTTGATACTGTTTTATAAATTATATAACATGTTTATAATACAAAGCCAACTGTTGTACGAAGTTTGTTGTACATTTATTCAAATATAAGCATCAGATGAATGTGGAAATGTTCAGTATGCTTAAAAATCTAAATCAATTGACGATTACATTGTACTAACCGGCGTACTTTGAACTAAGCACAGTATACCCACTACAAAAATGTAGACTACACCACTGCTTTAAATTTAAGAAAGCTTGTTTCTAGTAAATGTTTTAATCACAATAATGGAACTAGAGAAATTGCATTTCCTGCTAAAATGCATGTGTGAATGCCTATCGCTCAATAGTTATCTTAAAACAGCTGAATAGTAGCTAAAGAAGCATAAAAAAGCTTAAATTAGCAGAAGGAAGCAGAAAGAGCATCAAGTTTGCCCAATGAGGCTGAAGGAAGAAGAAAAAATGAGCACAAAAAGTTGAAAAATGCTGAAATTGGACAAAAACAGCTAAATAGTAGCTAAACCAAGCAGAATGAAGCTAAAGTTACTTGAACGAAGTGGGTAGAGCATGATTTTGCTGAATTAAGCTGAAAAAAGTTGGATTGATTTTTAAAAAATGTGGAATTAGCTGAAAAACCTGAAATTAGCATAAAACAGCTAAATAGTAGCTGAAATAGCAGAAATATCTGAATCTTCCAAAAATTAGCTGAAAGGAGCATAACAAGCTGAAATTAGCAGAAATAAGTTAGAAGTACAAAAATGTTGAAGTAAGCTGAATAAAGCTGAAAAGAGCACAAAACAGCTGAAATTAGCTGAACTAGCTGAATTTTTTGATTTTATTCAAAGTCTATTAGGGATCATTATCATCTACCAATATGCCAAGTTTTATCTGAATAGCTATAAAAAATGGCAGAGTTATCCTAGTTTCTCTATAAAACAGCTGAATAGTAGCTAAAGAAATGCAGAAAGAAGCTTAAATTTTCAAAAGGAAGTGGAGGAAACTTAAGTGTGCCCACTAAGGCTGAAACAGGCAGAAATTAGCACAATAAAGTTGAAATTATCTGCGAAAAGCAGGAATTTGCTAAAAACAGCTAAATAGTAGCTAAAACAAGCAGAAAGAAGCTTCAATTACTAGTAGGATGTCGGAGGAACATGTTTTGGCTGAATTAGGCTGACAAAAGTTTAAATGATTGCAAAAAAATGTGGAATTAGCTGATAAAGATGAAATTAGCATGAAAACAGCTAAATGCTAACTGAAATAGCAGAAATGGCTGAAACATCCAGCAATAAGCTGAAAGGAGCAGAACAAGCATAAATTAGCATAAATAAGTTTGAAGAAGCACAAACATGTTGATTTTAGGAGAATGAAGCTGAAAGGACCGAAAAACAGCTGAAATTAGCTGAACTAGCTGAATTTTGTTTAAAATTTTGTGCAAGGAAGCTGAAAGAACCTTAACCAGGTCTAAATGTGAAAGTAGTAGTACCAGGTTAAAAATTAATCAAAAGTTATGAAGGATGTAAAATGAGCTACAGCTGAATGTTTTGATGTATGATTTGTTAAAATAGCACAAAACCTGTGGGAGTAGTAACTGCACTGAGCCAAACAGGCTCTTGAAGAATTAAAGAGGTTTATTTGCAGTGAAGATAACAGGGGACCTGGGGAAGGAGGAGAAGAGTTACAACCCACTATACTGTACTTTCTTAAACTCACACAGTCTGCGTGTAGTTAATATGTAGCTTTGTCCTCACAGTCCCGTGATCATTTACACATTTTGCGACTCCATCATAAGCGACGCGGCCGCGCATAAAACACTGCAACATGAACGCGCAGCACGAGCCGGGAGAAGGCTGGACTGATGGGGATGGAGGTGGATGCAGCTCTCAGATTCCCGAATACAGTGGGGAGGGAAGCAGATACCATCATGCGTAATGATATGAGCAAGCTGTGAGGAGGAGGAGGAGGAGGAGAAAGAGGAGGAGGAGGATGCTGGGTCATGATGAGGAGGCAGGAGTCCAGCAGCAGATCAGCACAGGTATGAAGATCCAGGCAGGGAGCGAACACGTCGGCTGCAGCAAGGTGGCAGAGAGTCCGGAGCAGCGTCAGGAGGAGGTCCGGCTCTGTTCGGGGAGTCCCCACCAAGCTGCAGCCACGCGCCTCTCCTCTGGATCTGCAGGTAAAGACACCCGGAGCACAGTAAAGACAGAACAGATGCATGCTCACTTTTTCCAATTTGACTCTTCATCATGTTCAACAAATGCTCAATTCATTCATCTGATCATAAATTATGGATAACTCCCAGCAGCTGCTTGTTTTGGACGCAGATATTAGTGAAGAAGCAAATGAGAAGTTATTAATAATGTTTCCATAACTTGTTAAATAGCTTCAAGGCAGAAGTGTGTTCTCCTTCATGTGATGGACTGAGCTGTCATGAAAGTCTGGCTGAGATTTGAGAGAAAACCCAGAGAAGGAAGAAAAAGTACCTGGTTTTGATTCATAATGTGTAAAAAGTGACAATGATAGAAATAAGAAACGCCTTTCAACATATTTATTATTTGGAATGATTAGCCAGTAGACCATTTAGTTCTATTATACTTAAAGGTGAACATTGCTTCTTGTATTTACTGCTGTTTTTCAGGTCCCAGAGAGGCTCCTTGATTAAAGAATAAATAATAAACACAATATTTTAGTTAATATCATCATCATGATTATTGCATCCAATTATTAATTGAGTTTGGAAACATTACAGGTTGTGTAGAAATTTGCCTTGAACATTTCTTCTAGTTGAAGTTGTGCTTGAAATAACTGTCGAGTAATTATTTAAATGTAAGCAACTGCATAAATTAAAGAAGACAAATAAAACAAGGATATGGTGGCTTTCCACTGACAGAATGGTCCAACTGTGAACCTCTAATATTATAAACTATTTGAAGTTCATGCTCAATCATCCAGGTACAAAATCCAATAATGGTCAAACAGGTCGTCTGGACAGTATATTTTTTGCGGAAAGATGTTTCGCCCTCTATCCGGAGGGCTTCATCAGTCTGAGGAGTCCCTCAGACTGATTGACATGATGACTGAGCATGAACTTTGATGTCTTGAACCACTTTGGCTGCGGCTGCCTGTCTGGGAGGAGTCGACGGGGGACAGGACAGCCTCCAGAAACCATCTTATCAGCAGCAAACTGGTTGGTCCACTAAAAGAGTACACTGCTTATTGGTGAAAACAGTTTACTTGGGACTCCTCAGACTGATGAAGTCCTCTGGATAGAGGGTGAAACGTTTTTCCACAAAAAAAAAATTATGTCCAGATGACCTGATTGACCATTATTGAATAATAAACTATTAATTCGCTTATAGTTTCTCAATTAATTATTTCCATTTTCATATTTTATGATGCAACTTTTTTTTTTTCTCTTAAAAAGTGTAGAACCGCATGGTGGGTTAATAAGACTAAAATGATTTGGTTATCTGAATGTTGAAGCTTCAACAGGACTAACGACATGAACTGAGGCTGTAATTGTGTTTAGAAAATGTCCAAACGTTGTTTTAGAGCAGACTATTCAACGAATTGTTGTGTGACAAACCTTTGATTCATCCATCTGTCTGTCCATCCTTCCATCCATCCATCCATCCATCCATCCATCCATTCATCCATCCATCCATATATCATCACTATCCATTCACCCATTCATCTGTCTTTCCTCCATCAGTCTGTCCTTCTTTACATTCATCCATCCTTCCGTCTGTCTGTTCTTCCATCCATCCATTTTCTCGGCTTTATAACGTCAAAAATAAGTGATGTACCAACTTCCATTTTTGTGTGTGGCTACATCTAGGTGAATGAAAGGTCACAATAAAAAATTGGGTTTCCACAGCAAAATCCAATATGGCCACCAACATGGCCATATATATAAACCAGCCACCTCCTACCATGTAAGGAAACTATGATTGCCTATTTTTATTATACTTAGAAGTATAACAAAGTCCATGCTCAATAATCCAGGTATAAAATCCAACATTTTTCAGTCAGGTCATCTGGACAGTTTCTTTTTTTTTTTGTGTGATTTTTTTCAGTTTTCTTTTTTGTCTTTCTTTTTTTTTTAAATGTTGGATCTGGTCTGTGTGGGTGGGTTTGCGGAACACCTCAGTTTGCAAATGTCCTCGATCAGAGACTGAGACCTCACAGTCCAAGAAAGCCATCTTGCCATTTTTTTTACATCTTCTCATGTGAACTTGATGTATTTATCCACAGAGTTGATGTGGTCAGTAAAATGTTGGACTTCCTGAGATTTAATTTTAACCCAGGTGTCGTCAACATACCTGAACCAATGACTTGGTGGTGTCCCTGAAAAGGACGTCAAGGCTCTCTTTTCTACCTCCTCCATGTACAGGTTGGCAACAATAGGAGAAACTGGAGACCCCATAGCACACCCATGTTTCTGCCTATAATATTGCTCCCCATATGTGAAGTAGGTTGACTGCAGGCACAGTTTCAAGAGTTGACACAGTTGTTCTGTGGAAAG
>NC_056519.1:23241253-23245439 GCF_014905685.2 Nematolebias whitei | reverse complement strand
CTGTGGAAAGCGTGGTCCTGCTGCTCAGAGTGGTGTCTGATTTTAATCTTAAACTGACCACCTCTACTGCATCTTCAACAGGAATGCATGTAAAGAGTGATGTCAGAGTCAGAGTCAGAGTTTCTTTATTGTCATTCGCACCTCATATGGTACATGTGGTGGAGCGAAATTATGTACACAGGGTCCCAGTTACATCCAACAATAAAATGTATAAGAAAAACAGTAATAACATCTAAGATATGAACTAAGAAAAACATCAACTAAATATACACTAAGCACTCAGTCTCCATGATGACATCCCTCACCTTATCCACAAAGTCCATGGTGTTCTGTATGTGGTGTTCTGAGCTGCCAACTAAAGGGATGAGTACAGACGCCAGATATTTGGAAACATTGTAAGTGACAGAGTTACTCATGCTAACAATTGGTCTTAAAGGTACACCTTGTTTGTGGATTTTAGGTAAACCATACAGACTAGGTGTGGCCTCCCCTGGTACAGTCTGTGGTACAGAATACGGTCAATAACCTTGTCCTGCTCCAAAATTTTCAGGCTGCACTCATCTCCAGACCAGCGGTCACTCTTTCAGGGATGAAGATTCATTCATTCATTCATTCAGCCTTTATTTAGACAGGTAAATCCCGTTGAGCCTCGAGGACTCATTTACAAGAGAGACCTGATTATTAAGATGTTCACATCCTGGATAGAGAGGAACGATGGTTTGAGAGAGGAGTAAAGGAGGCCATCTTTGTGAAAAGAAATCGTCCATCATTAAACTGCTTTTGGTTGTCAGCAGCAAACTGGTTGATTCACTCTGAGAAGGTGCTATTTAAGAGACTGAGCTGAATACAGCACCTCAGACTGAAGAAGTCTTTCGGATGAGAGACAAAACATTTCTACAATTTTTTTGTTTAGTTTAGTTAGATTTTTTTTTTTTTTTTTTTTTTTTTGGAATGTCCAGAGGACCAGATTTAACTTTTTTAGGTTTTTCTACCTGGATTACTGAGCATGCATCAGGATACATCAGCATATGTTATTATAGTTTGGAGCAGAATTCAAAATCAAAACTATCTAAAAATTTGCTTTCAGGCACTTGGTGCACTCCTACACCTTCATCATGCTTCACACACCTGCCCTGCCACAACTCTGTTGGACTGCAGCAGGATACAGCTATACACTAAGATAATGCCAGGGTTGCACAATGTTACCCCCACATCTATGTTAGGTTGCTTCCACGACCTTGTCACAATCAGAGTAGTTGTCTAGGCCTCAAGCTAATGTGACCAAACATGCTTTAACGCCTCACCACCATGTTGAAAACGTTGCCGCTGCTGTTACCACTCTTCCCCACACTCCACAAACGGCACAAAACTGCAGTTTTTACATTGTAGTGGGGATGTTCATCAGTGTAAGGATGGCCTAACTGTGGTTCAGTGCATTAACACAGCAAGATTAGGAGTTTCATTTCTGTAACCCTGCAAGTTCATATCCATCCTTCCATTATCTTTTATCCGCTTCTTCCTTTCAGGGTCATGGGGTTCACTGGTGCCCATATCCAGCAGTCGCAAGTTCATTTATTTTAAGCAAAACAATCCATTATTTAGACTTCTGCACCTTGTGAACATATTTACAACAAGAAAAACATCATTCCATCTAGAGACTGCAGAAACACTTCTGTCTAATATTACAAAATAAGCAGTAAAACTAACAGATATTCCCTTGTCCAGAAATAAATCAATAACTGTTGCACTGCTTTGGATGAAACCCTGTGAACTGTTCCTCTGCCCCCTCTCACAGACCGTGAACCCAGCAGCAGCAGCCACAATGTCTCCTCAGGAACCTTTTACAGCTGCGTCAGTCAGATCACCATTGGTAAGTTTGATACTCAGGTATTCCTCTTCATGGATGAAATATTCAAGAAGCTGCAGTAGCCGGCCATGTGGACATTATTTTGCATGTAATAAAAACTTCAGCTCTGTATGATGCTTCTATTAATGAAGTACTGCTAGCTCTTGGTTGCGTCTTTAAACCTGTTACATAATAATTTTACAAATGTAGTTCTGTTGGCTGCAGATCCTCTGTAAGAAAATTGCCCATAAAAAAAGCTATTTGTCCTGATTTAAACAGGTATTAAAATTCAAGCCTTGATCCAAAACCTGCCTCCTGATCACCTGCATTTGGGTCCATTTCAGCCACTTTTGGCATGACAGAGATAAACAATGTCTGAGTTTTATTCATCCTTTCTTTCTCGGATTTCATGTTTTCCTGTTGCATAAAACATTCTCAATCAATCAATTCCTGAGATGTCTGGGCAGCAGACAGTTCAGTTCAGCACCCAGACTCTTCTACCATGAAGCTAAGCTGCTGAAATGAATGTACAGTAGTTAGTGGTTAAACAATAAAATATGCAAGACACCCCACCCCCACCCCAAAATAAAGGTGCATTCTGAATGTGAGCAATTGTTCTAAAACCTGTATAAACCTTTTGCATTGATGAGGACTTTTCAGCTGTATGAACTGTCGATGCCATGGGCACTAATGCACCCCCATACCATCAGAGAAGCAGACTTTTGAACTGTGTGCTGATAGGTTGGATGGATCATCTCCTCTTTAGAACAGAGGATGTGGCTTCCACTGTTCCCTAAAGAATGCCAAATTTCCATTTGTCTGATCACAGAACAGATTTCCCACGTGTCCTCCTCTCCACCCTAAACTCTGTTCTCCACCTCACTGAACCATCACCTCTGGAAGCCTCGACTGAGCTGTGCGACAACTTCCTACATTTCTTTGTGGAAAAAATTGCGACCACCAGGGCTCTCATTTCCCCTCCAACTCATGACCCATCCATCCCACCTCAATCTGTAGCTCCTTTTGACCATTTTGAACCCATCACTCTATCTTCTCTAGAGCAGGTCATGTGCAGCTTGAAACCTTCTGGTTACCCCTTTGATGTGGTCCCCCCTCGACTACGAAAGGAGGTTTTTCCCACTCTAGGTCCGTCCATTCTTGATATAGAAAACAGTAGTTTATCCACTGGCGTGGTGCCAAAAACCTTTAAACATGATGCTGTCCAGCCTCTCCTGAAAAAACTAAATCTTGACCCCTCACTCGTTTCCAACTTCTGACCTGTCTCCAAACTCCCATTTGTTTCAAAGGTACTGGAGAAAATAGTCAAGTCCCAGTTGAAGTGCTTCCTGGAGGATCACGCCATCTTAGAGCTTTTCCAATCTGGCTTTAAACCTCTCCACAGCACTGAAACTGCCCTGCTGAAGGTCTTTAACGACATCTTCAGATTCACAGATACCGGTGATTCTGTGCTGCTCGTCCTGTTGGACCTCACAGCCGCCTTTTACACCATTGACCATGAGATCCTCATTGCTAGGTTGGAGCAGTGGGTGGGCGTCACAGGATCAGCCCTTAATTAGTTCAGATCTTACCTCACTGACAGATCCTTTTGTGTCTCCATCAAGGATTTTAGTTCCGCAGAGGCAGAGCTTAAATGGGGGGTTCCGCAGGGGTCCATACTGGGTCCCCTCCTATTCTTTTTATACCTGCTGCCGCTTGGTGCTATTTTCCGGAAACACAACATGCCCTTCCACTTCTATGCCGATGATTGTCAAATTTACTTCCCCCTAAGACACAATGGCACATGCTCTATTCAACCGCTGCTCGACTGCCTGGCTGACATCAGGGACTGGATGGCTTTAAATTTCTTAAGTTTCAATGAAAAGAAGTCTGAAGTCATGTTGTTCCCTCCCAACGACACGATCACAAGCCACTGCATCGACCTTTCCGCTCTAACCCTGTCAGAAAAACAAAGAGTCACTAATCTGGGCGTGATAATGGACCCTTCCCTGAAACTTAACAATCATGTAAACATGATTGTTAAATCATGCTTCTTCCAACTGAGGCGGCTGTCTAAACTGAAGCCCATATTGTCCAAAAAGAACCTGGAGACAGTAATACATGCATTCATTACATCTAGGCTTGATTGCTGCAGTTCGCTCTTGTTTGGTATCAGTCAGACCTCCATTGTACGACTACAACTGGTCCAGAATGCAGCAGCCCGATTTTTAACCAGTGCAGGCAAAAGAGAGCACATTACACCAGTTTTGGCCTCACTGCACTGGTTACCGGTTCACTTTCGAATCCAGTTCAAAATACTCATGTATGTCTACAAATCACTGA
>NC_056519.1:23238335-23241153 GCF_014905685.2 Nematolebias whitei | reverse complement strand
GCATCGTTTTTTGTCTATATTCTGATTTACCTCATTTTGTATTTTGCTTTGTGTGTTACCTATTGTTTTGTCTGTACAGCACTTTGGTTGGCCTTGTTGCTGTTTTAAGTGCTTTATAAATAAAGTGGTATGGTATGGTATGGTATGGTATTTCCATTTTGCCTCAGTCTATTTTAAATTAGATTTGACTCAGGGAAGATGGGAGTGCTTCCAGATGGTGTTCAGATTTTAGAATGATAGCTCATTAATCTGCAATTGTGGATGATATGGTGAACTGTGTTTACAGACAATGGTTTGTGGATTTGTTCCTGAGCTCATGCAGTGATGTTCAAAACAGATCCTTTTAAATCCAATGCATCCTCAAAAGCTCAAAGACCACAGACATGCAATATTGACTTTCAGCTTTGTTCTTTGTGCTCAGCAATTATTTCAGATTTCTGAAATCATTTGATGGTATGAAGAATTGCATATAATGTGATATTCAAAGTCTTCCCCATTTTTGTTGTTATTGTTGTAAACACTTTTTTTTTTTTTTTGCAGAGTGCAGGACCTCAGCCCATCTTTCCTCATGACACATACCAATAGTGCATAAACAGGAATTCCCTTTAAGGCCCTTTTAAAATTACAACGACCTCTAGAAACATTAGTATTTTTTATGTTTGGTTGGAAAAAGAGAAAGAAAGATACATGTTTACGTTGATCTGATGTAGTTGTAGGGTTGCCACATAAGAAATTATAAAGTGTTGTACTATTGCTTTAAAATTATTGTATTTTGACCCAAACTATCATATGTGCTGAGTCAGGGTGTTGTAAGATGAGGTGTGTGTTATGTTTGGTGAAAATGTGTGCAGAAAAGGAGGGTGAAAAAAGTGTAATTATGATTATCTGGCAACCCTGATGCAGGGCTCTTCTGCATGAATTGTGCATGATCATAGTTACATCCAAATTGAAACAGAATCAGCTTTGTTGTCATTGCACAGTTAAGTACAGCAAAATACCTTCCATACAGCTGCCCGAAGGGTAGACAGAAGTGTACCAGGGCTGCAGCTTCTATGAACCTTCTTGCTTAGATAAGAAAATGGGAAGAAAACATGAGGAGAGAAGGTATTAAAAAAGATCTCCATTAGTACGATCCCTTTACAGCGTCTTCGGTTAAAGTAGCTGAGAATCTTTAGAATAAATGCGAAGTACTCAGTTCCACCGAATAAGCTTCCTTAGAAGTGGAGCATTTACTGCTCGGGTTGAGTGCACAGCGATGCGAGCTGAAACTCCGCTAAATGGAGGGACCCCTTGGCACATGGTCCCATCCATCCGCTGCTTAAGTGAGTCTCATCTCTGACCGAAAGTTCCAGCAAGACTTAGCCCTAAGACTTAAGACTCCGACTGAACTCCAGGACTGCACTTCAGGACTGAACTGAGTTCCAGGACCGAACTGAATAGTTCCACGAAGTGTTCCTTTTAAAGGGGTTTACACTTCCTGTTACGTGGTACTTCCTGATTGGTTGAAACAACCAGCAGGGGGGTGGTTCTAGTGATGTCAAGAGGGTCACTAGAAGTCAAGAGACATCAGGAATGTTTACGAACGGTTAGTACAGACGGAGAAATGTTTATGAAGAGGTGAGACAAAGCAGGTGCCAGTTGAAGTTATTTACTGTCTGCTAGTTTTAAAAACAAGACACTTCGTTCTAATAACTCGTCTCTGTTTGTCTCTGACTTTCGACCGACATCACTAAATGCACACTTACTTAATAAATAGACATTTAACTGTATGATCAAAAATCTGCTAAGGTTTAAAAATCATTAATACTGTTTCACAGTTGATTTAAATGAGTGGTTCACTTCAACATTTAGAAATGGTATGAACTAAACACACTTTTGATTATCAAGATATTGTAAAATAGTAATGATAATATAAAAAAAGAAGAGTGTTCTTTCAATTGATTAATTCAGGATACAATTAAATACTCTCTTGATGAGATAATTTGTATTTCTGGATTCAAATCAATGAAATAGCAGTTCCTGTCCCCTGAAGGTCTTCAGAGACAGATTGTTGTCGGAGGCCTAGTTCACTACAGTCCCCCCTTTGGAATTCATCCCCATGTCCATGGGGATGAATTCCAACATGAACTTACGCCTCCGAATGTCCTTGATCTTGATGTAATCCAGCAAGAGGAAAACAAAAGTCAAAGAAGGTAATCCCACAACGGTTTTGGTAATTTCATAATGTTGTTGGTAATTCCATTGCAGCAACGCTTTAACCCCTTGGAAACAAAGTCTGTAATCCACTGGAAAAAGTCATATAATCCACAACGGTAAATCCACAATGATTGGAGGTATTGATTGATCAGCATGCAGAGGGGTTCCCTCCATTGAACTGCAGAGGCGACCACTGGATGGAGTTTGGAGACCCACGTTGGAGTTGTAGGTCCCTTCAGTGAAGGTTGCTGCTGGTGGTTCCCAGTGGATGCCATTCTGGTTCTATGTGTTCATGCATTTATGTGGTTTTAGTTGGGCTTATGAGTGGGATTTTACACAAGACCTTAACCTATATGCTATCATGGTTTAGATCAGCTACAGGTACCAATTAAAGGGTGGGTCATGCTGAAAAAAAAAATATATAGGGGTTTATACCTATAGAAGGGCATTCCAAACTATTCTTCCATTCCTAACTTGGTTTAAGTTAGATTTACATGGCAAAATATAGTTTGGTTCAATTGTCTGTTGTCTCTTTAGACGAACGACTTGAGGTTTGGCTTTTTTGGTTTCCCCCTAAATGTTTTTGGAGTCTATGGTGAGACTCAACTGAAGGATTAGCTAG
>NC_056519.1:23236765-23238235 GCF_014905685.2 Nematolebias whitei | reverse complement strand
CCCCCCCCCCCCCCCCCCCCGAATAGGATTGATCGACTAGGTTCGGCTTGAGCGTCATGAGATCAATGTAGGTTATGGTACTTAAGGTAGCATTAATCTACATTGACTCCTCAAAGGTTGAAGTTTAACAAATGAACTGCATGTTGGCATAGTTAAAGTCCTCTTAGTCTCTAACTAAAGTATACACAAAATTCATTCTTGCTGGGGGTGTTCAGAAACAATACCAAAACCAAATAAACAATGTTTCAACATTGACAAAAGTAGTGATTAAGCAACTAGAAACAACGTTTCACTGCAACACTCACTCTGATTTTCAGATTCGATCACGTTATCGCGTCTGAGTTGTTATCTTAACACTTAATCAAGCTTGGACTTTTTTAGTTTCTGCTTGGACACCCTTTTTTCCCACTAGGTCTGAGTTTGTGAGATCTTTGTCTCCTGTGGAGTTATTGAACGCCTTGTGTAGTTTAACCTGGTTTCGATGTACCCATTTAACAATTGGCTCTTTTTGGCCTTTGCTGATTTTGATCTGGTAGACAACTGGAGACAGTTTGGCTGTTATCAGGTGGGGTCCAGTCCACCTGGGCATCAGTTTGCGGGCGAGAGTTCCGGTCCCGGACTCTCTTTTCCCGGTTGTGGGGGCGAACGTGTAGTACCAGACCCTATCTCCCACTTGGAGTTCCTCGTGAGAGGCCTTTTGGTCATAGTATGCCTTTCATCCTTCAATGGATTTTTCCAGGTTTTTCTGGGCAAACGCAAAGGTGTTTTTAAGGTGTTCTTCAAAGTCATTCATGTATTGTTGTGTGGTGTAGGCTGTTGCCATGGCAGCATCGCCTGGTTGTTACAACAGGTGTAGAGGGAGAGTCATTTGTCGACCCGTCATCATCTCGAAGGGAGAGATGCCAGTCGATGTGTGTGGAGTGGCCCTTATGGCCATGAGGACCAGAGGGAGTTTCACGTCCTAGTCCTTGTGGTTTGCGGCTAAGTATTTCTTCAAAGTACTTACCACAGTTCTGTTTGCTCTCTCCACTTGGCCTGAGGCCTGTGGGTGGTAGCCAACATGGAAGTTGACTTTGATGCCTAGCATCTTCCACAGTTCTTTCATCACTTCAGCTGTGAAGTGTGTACCTTGGTCTGAGTTCACCCTGAGGGGAAGTCCAAACCTTGAAAATACATGATTCATTAGTAACATAGCAGTTGTTTGTGCTGTGTCGTTAGGAGCTGGTAGGCATTCTACCCATTTGATAAATGCGCAAGTTACCGTGAGAAAATATTTATTTCCTCTAGTGCTCTTAGTAAGTGGTCCAACCCAGTCGATCTGGAGGTCGGACCATGGGAATGCAATGCCTCTACTTTGCAGTGGTGCTCTGTGGAGTGGTCTGGATGGCTGAAAATGGCCACAGACCAGGCACCCTTTTATGTTTTTCTTGACATCCTTTTTCATTCCAGGCCAATAAGCAACTTGTTTTA
>NC_056519.1:23234071-23236665 GCF_014905685.2 Nematolebias whitei | reverse complement strand
GGGAGGTCATGTGCATGAACTAACATCACCCCCCTGTGGTCATGGGGCACCACGAACACGGGTGAGGACGTCGGTCCATGAGCAAAAGTTAGGATACCCTTGATTAGTTTTAGCTGTTTGCGCAGCTGAAAGAGGATTTTAAAGTCTGGATTGGAATCCAGGTCGGCTTCGGACGGAGTGTTTTTCTCTGGGTCAGTCAAGTACAGCATCATCGAGTTTATCGCAGGATCCAACTTCTGAAATTGGATGATGTCTGGGTCAGTCAGCACGGGTTGTACAGAGACTGTGTTGTCAGCCGGCTTGGCTGCAGCCTGTGCACGTGTGACTGCCATTACCACGGCTGTAGGTTGTACTGACAGAGTTGCGAGCAGCCAGGAGGGGTCAAAGGACCACGGAGGGCCATCCACAGCTCTGTCCTTGGCTAGGAAGTCTGCAAGGTCATTATACTGCTTGTCATCACCTAGGACTCTTGAATGTCCTGGAACCTTTTTCCAGTAGACCTGTAGGTCATGTGAAGTCACCAAGTGATCACATGCCATGAAAAGCTCTTTGTGTTTGACCACTTTCTTGTTGCTTGTGAGAAAGCCGTTCTGTTTCCCTAGAACGAGATGACACAAGAAACTAAGTTGAGCGTATTTAGAGTCCGTGCAGATGACTAGCGTTTGGATGGAGCGTTCTACTGTCATCTGGAGAGCTATTAGGATTCCTGCTATCTCAGCGTACTTAGAAGTCTGAGAGCCTAATTTATAGCTAAAAGTGACCTCTTCTTGGTCTTGGAGGAGGATCCCTCCAACACCTGATTTGCAGGTTTGTTCGTGGTGGAATGAGCATCCATCCACGTACAGTGTTGCCATATCTTTGCATATATTGCCATCAAAGTAGTG
Source organism: Nematolebias whitei (assembly GCF_014905685.2). Taxonomy (NCBI): domain Eukaryota; kingdom Metazoa; phylum Chordata; class Actinopteri; order Cyprinodontiformes; family Rivulidae; genus Nematolebias; species Nematolebias whitei. The sequence goes on along the minus strand of NC_056519.1, from coordinate 23,235,781 downwards.
GTGCTTCGGGTCATCACTTACTGAGGGTTTTTCCGCAGTTGGGGGTTGGGTGGCTGGTACATCTTGTGTACATTCCTGGCAGAGTGCCAGGACTTTGAGATCGTCTAGGCCTTGGGTGCGAATCAACTGTGGTTGTACTCCGTCTGGACCTACTAGTGAACCAACGTATTCCACCTTGGTCCTGCACCACTGGCATTTTGACAGTGAGATTTTAGCACCAACAGTAGTCAGTTGATTCAGAACGTGGTCGATCTCAGCCAAGTGTAAGTCCAGCGTTGGCTGCCTCAAAAGGACATCGTCCACGTAGATCAGTGTAGTGAACTAGGCCTGAAGGTCAAAACCTTGACCTAAGGACCATATGGGACAGAAACTGTCATTTCATTGATTTGCATCCAGAAATACAGGTTGACCCATCCTGAGACTTTCTTTCTTAAGTTAATCAAGTGAAAGAAGACTATTCTCTATTATCATTACTATTTTACAAATGTTTGATAATCAAATTGTGTTAGTTCAAACAATGTTTGAATGTTGAAGTGAACTACTCATTTTTATTAACTGTGAAACAGTAATAATGATTTTAATCCTCATGCAAAGTTAGAATTCATGTTAAGGTCTGTTACAGAGTAATTATGCATTTTCTGATTTTCTGTCTTTGAATGAGCAGGGTAAGTTGGTCCAAGGTTGGACTCAAACGCAGACAAGTGTTGGAACGAACTGTCTTGTTTTTACATCCTCTCAGACGTAAATAGAGAAGCTGGCACCTGTTGGCACCTGTTTTCCGCCAACTCGTCCAAACATTTCTCTCTCTGTCTCTAAAAGCATTTTCAATCTGTTCCATAACATTCTTGCTGTTTTTCTGACTCCTAGTGACCTCTTACGTCACAAAAACACACCCCTGTCTGGTCGATATTGACCAATCAGAAACTCCCAAATGAACCGGAAATAGAGCTCTTTAAAATGTCGGTACTTCCTAGTTCAGCCAGTCGTGTGGAGTTTTCAGTCGGGTCGAGAGTCGAGTTTGGAGTCGTTGCAGCTCCCGTGCTGGGAAACAAGAAGATCCTGACATGACCACAGAGCTCTTCCGAGTCTTATGGGATTATAACATCTTCCACCTCTGGGTGGAACTCTGACGGACTCCACTCATGTGAAGTCCACTTGTGAGGTGAACCTGTGTCGGACGGAATACCGTCACTACTTCGGACGATTCACAGCTGTTCCTACGGAGACGCTGAAAGGGTGCGTTGAATGGACTTTCGTACCAGTGGAGACATCTCCAGGTAAAAAGTTGATTTATACCACCTAAGTGTACTGGGGAAGAAGCTGAGAAAACCCGGAGAGTGCCGTTCTGAATGCTGACACAAACAAACCCCCTCACCCATCTTTTTCTCCCTCTAAACTTCATCTTTCCATCTTTAAAATTCTTCTATCAGGTAGAAATCATTCCAGATATTTTCAGAAATGTCTGTTGTGAAACAACGGAAAACCATCGCCGTATGGTTTTCTAATTGTACAGCTTGCTAACTAAGCCATGTTGTTATTTTCAATTTTGCCAAATTAATGTAAATGTTTGATGTTAAGCTTTGATTCTGTTAATAAATGACCACATTCATTTGATGGGTCAAAGATAATTAACGCCTCACGTTACATTTCTAAATTCAATGCACATTATATACAGTCCAGAAAAATGAAAGAATCCGTTTAATTTATGAA
>NC_056519.1:23229237-23233971 GCF_014905685.2 Nematolebias whitei | reverse complement strand
TTTTCTGATTTTCTGTCTTTGAATGAGCAGGGTAAGTTGGTCCAAGGTTGGACTCAAACGCAGACAAGTGTTGGAACGAACTGTCTTGTTTTTACATCCTTTCAGACGTAAATAGAGAAGCTGGCACCTGTTGGCACCTGTTTTCCGCCAACTCGTCCAAACATTTCTCTCTCTGTCTCTAAAAGCATTTTCAATCTGTTCCATAACATTCTTGCTGTTTTTCTGACTCCTAGTGACCTCTTACGTCACAAAAACACACCCCTGTCTGGTCGATATTGACCAATCAGAAACTCCCAAATGAACCGGAAATAGAGCTCTTTAAAATGTCGGTACTTCCTAGTTCAGCCAGTCGTGTGGAGTTTTCAGTCGGGTCGAGAGTCGAGTTTGGAGTCGTTGCAGCTCCCGTGCTGGGAAACAAGAAGATCCTGACATGACCACAGAGCTCTTCCGAGTCTTATGGGATTATAACATCTTCCACCTCTGGGTGGAACTCTGACGGACTCCACTCATGTGAAGTCCACTTGTGAGGTGAACCTGTGTCGGACGGAATACCGTCACTACTTCGGACGATTCACAGCTGTTCCTACGGAGACGCTGAAAGGGTGCGTTGAATGGACTTTCGTACCAGTGGAGACATCTCCAGGTAAAAAGTTGATTTATACCACCTAAGTGTACTGGGGAAGAAGCTGAGAAAACCCGGAGAGTGCCGTTCTGAATGCTGACACAAACAAACCCCCTCACCCATCTTTTTCTCCCTCTAAACTTCATCTTTCCATCTTTAAAATTCTTCTATCAGGTAGAAATCATTCCAGATATTTTCAGAAATGTCTGTTGTGAAACAACGGAAAACCATCGCCGTATGGTTTTCTAATTGTACAGCTTGCTAACTAAGCCATGTTGTTATTTTCAATTTTGCCAAATTAATGTAAATGTTTGATGTTAAGCTTTGATTCTGTTAATAAATGACCACATTCATTTGATGGGTCAAAGATAATTAACGCCTCACGTTACATTTCTAAATTCAATGCACATTATATACAGTCCAGAAAAATGAAAGAATCCGTTTAATTTATGAATATATCTCATGCATATGTTCATCTACATCAGTGTCCCACGTTCGTGGGCGTCTGGACATGCTTTGTTCAAAAAGATGTTGAACTCAGCTGGTGAGGTAGCATAGCCAAAGGGGCACCTGGTGAAGGTGTATTGTTGGCTACCAAAAGTGAAAGCTAGTTTGTGTTGGTCCTCGGCGCACACAGGAATGGTCCAAAAACCAGAGGCGACGTCAAGGGTGGAAAAGTACTTACCATCAGTGACCTTGGGCAGTTCCTGTTGGATCTGGGTCATTTGCCACCTAGATAAAGGAACTTGTTTGTTTGGCTTTCTGTAGTCTATGGTAAGTCTCCACTTACCATTTGGTTTCAAAACTGGCCATAAAGGTGCAGAGTAGATGCTATTACAATATCTAATTATGCCTTTATCTAAAAGGTCATCAATGATGGCCTTGACAGGTTGATGTGCTGCCAGGGAAATCTTGTATTGTCTGACAAATGTAGGCGGTGAGTTTGGCGGAGTTGGGATGCTCACTGTGTGGAGCAAGGTCAACCCACAATCCATTGAGTCAGTCGAGAATGACTTCTCATATTTCATGAGAACTTGGCGGAGTTTGTCCCTTTCTTCATCAGTCATCAGGGCGTCGGCTTGGACGACCACCTGTTCAATCTGTGAAGAGATTGCTAAGGGTTCTTTATGTTTGGGGAGCTCCAGTGAGTCCCTTTCTGTGCCGTTAGACCTGTCTATAGGTAGGACACTATAGGTTTGAGGTCCTTTATCGACATCATTGGTTGAGAAGAGAGCTATGGCCTGTATTGGTTTCATGAACCAAACTGGACCAGTCTCTTGACTTGATACCAGGTTGTCTGGGAGTCCTCCCAGAAATGGAATGCCAAGTTCAAAATCATGAAAATCTGTGGAGATCAACCATCCTAGCCTTGTGTTTCTCGGGATCAGTACCTCCTCTGTGCCTGTGTTGCACACAGCAACAGATGTGGTTCTGGAGTCGAGGCTCACTTGGCTTGCGGCCTCAATGGACAGTCCTAGTTTGAAAAACGTAGGAGATGGTTGAAAGTACGCCTGTTTAAGGCTAATAGCATGTCCTGCCACGATGTGGACCCGTACCATCAGGATTGTTAACTGAGGTGGTACTAAGGTGTTTTGGTTGGTAGCAACCTGGCAGACCTCTGGAATGGTCTGTCCAGCTGTAAGGTTTGCTGTGTCTAGCACAGGAGGATCCCTTTTGGCTGGTTTTAGTGACCACAGTACATTTACAGCTTAACCGCCTTGTTCTCAAGCAACGTTATTAATTTGTGAACAGTTTCCTGTTTGCATCATTTATTACCTGGTTTCCATGCAATAAATCTCGCTTTCAGACATGACCATATGGAATATGTAAGAAGGTAATGTAGACTGGCTATTTTTTGCATCCTGATGCAGTATCCGGTTGCAAAATATTGAGACAGATTTCCTGAATTTCCTTTAAACAAAACAACTTGTACGTAAAAGTGAAAGTGTCGATCTTTCACTCGTGTCGTTCACTGCACAAGTTATTTAGTCTTTTTTTTTAAGCATTTTAACTTGCACTGTTTTGATTGTTTCTTGGTTTGTATGGGTCCATCCTTTTATGTCTTGGGTTAAAAGAACTTGTGGGAATAAAACCATACATACGGCACACGCTGTACTGGCAGCAGTACTTTTTTATTTCAGGTGTTTACCAGTGTTACTGCTCAGAGTTCAAACTGTATCTACTTAATAATACCGTGAGAACCGATCAACAGAGGACACAATCTCCTCTGTGGTCCACACTGCGCTCAACCACCTGGAGCAGAAAAACTCTTACGTCCGTATGCTCTTTGTGGACTTCACATCCGCCTTCAACACCATGATCCCCCAAACCCTGATGGACAAACTATCCACACTAGGACTAAGCCCCTCCATTTGCAACTGGGTACTAGACTTCTTAACAAACAGACCACAGTTAATGAGGATCCACAACTTCTCCTCCTCCACCATAACCCTCAGCACTGGCTCTCCTCAGGGATGTGTGTTGAGCCCCCTCCTGTTTACTCTGCTCACGTATGATTGTGCAGCTACCCATCCAGGCTGTCACATTGTAAAGTTTGCAGACGATACAGCGGTGGTGGGATGCATCACAAACAATGATGAGTCCAGCTACAGGCAAGAGGTGGAACACCTGGAGAGCTGGTGCAAAGAGAATAACCTTCACATCAATGTGAAGAAGACAAAGGAGATGATTGTGGACTTCAGAAGGAACAAAAACATCTACACCCCCTTGAACATAAGAGGATCTGCAGTGGAAGTGGTCTCCAGCTACAAGTACTTGGGTGTACACATGAACAATAACCTCAGCTGGAGCAACAACACTTCCAGCCTGATCAAGAAAGCTCATCAGACTTTACTTCCTCCGGCGGCTGAGACGAGCTGATCTGGGAAGCTCAGTCCTCACCTCCTTCTACAGGTGTGCATTGGAGAGCATCCTGTGCTCGAGCATCAACGTGTGGCATGGAGGCTGCACAGCTGCAGAAAGAAAAGCTTTGCAGAGAGTGGTGAAGGCTGCACAGAAGATGTTGGAGTCAGCCTACCCACCATCACAGACATCTACACCTCTAGATGCAGGAAGAGGGCTACCTGCATCATGAAGGACCTCACTCACCCAGCACACACACTTTTTGCCCCACTTCCCTCAGGAAGGAGGTTAAGGAGCATTAAGTGTAGAACCACTAGATTGAGGAACAGCTTCTACCCTGAAGCTGTTAGACACATGAATATCTAAGTAGAATAATCACTGTGAAAAATCACATCATGTTGCTGCTGATCTGTTTCATGTTGCTGCTGATCTGTTTCATGTTGCTGCTGATCTGTTTCAATGTTGATGTGTTCATGCGTGCTCATCTGCTCACACAGACTCATGATCATGTTTGTGCTGATGTTCAATGTTTTTATGTTATGAGTGCTTAGTGTATATTTAGTTGATGTTTTTCTTAGTTCATATCTTAGATGTTATTACTGTTTTTCTTATACATTTTATTGTTGGATGTAACTGGGACCCTGTGTACATAATTTCGCTCCACCACATGTACCACATGAGGTGCGAATGACAATAAAGAAACTCTGACTCTGACTCTGATTTCCTTTTGTTATTTTCTAATCAGTCAGCTCAGACCTTCTACAGTGTGCTTTGTGGCCCAGATAGCTGTACCTGTGTTTTTTCTTTTAGCCTTTGAGGACACTAGAAGGTGGAGGAACTACGTATCTGGGCCTCTCTCTCCTCAAAGAACCACAGGGGCATGTTTTTCTCCTGATGACTGCAACACAGATATTGCTTAGAACACACTATGTCTGCGTTTTGTGAGTTTTGAAGGTCGTTCAGATGCATGCCAGGTGTTGATTACAGCTCAGGGCAATTCAGGTGACTTTACAGGAGAATCAGCAGCTGAAAGCATCATTCTGGCCAGTTGAAAAGCAAAACTGGGTTTGTTTATTGTAACAATAACCTGTTATTGTCCAGAACACATTGTAATATGATTGTGATATTAATATTCAATAAAATGTTGAAGCCAAAATCACTGGCAGAGCTGCTGTGTTCCTGTTCATATACAGTATATACAAAGTATATGTATATGTATGTGTATATATATATATATATATATATATATA
>NC_056519.1:23207962-23229137 GCF_014905685.2 Nematolebias whitei | reverse complement strand
AGAGGAGGGGGCGTGCCAAAGACACCATCTTAGCACCAACATAACTGGTTTGTTCCACTTTGGAGTAAACTGTTTGGGGGAAGAATCAGTTTTGTGTTGTGTGTTTCCTTGACTGATGAAGACTTCTGGATGAAAGGTGAAGCGTTTCAGAAAAAAAAAACTGTCCACATGACCTGACTGAAAATTGTTGGATTGTATACCTGGATTATTGAGCGTGGACTTTTTTGGTTTAATCCAGGTATACAATCCAATATTTTTCAGTCAGGTCATCTGGACAGTTTCTTTTCTTTTTGTGCTGAAACGTTTCACCTTCCATCCGGAAGGCTTCGTCAGTCAAGGAAACACACAACACAAAACTGATTCTTCCTCCAACAGCTTACTCCAAAGTGGAACAAACCAGTTATGTTGGTGCTAAGATGGTCTCTTTGGCACGCCCCCTCCTCCGGTGCCGGCCCTGTTCCTCGTCGACAGTCATGGAGGCCTCCGTGTTCAACTGTCCCCCTCTTACAATGCTGTTATTGCTAGTATCACTCCACCCCTTGTGAATAGTAAACAGCCATCAGTGTGCTAATGATCCATTGTTAGGCTGATGGTCCTTCTTGACCATGTGAGCAGCTGGTTTTGGTTGTCAGCAGCAAAACTGGTTGATCCACTCTGAGAAGGTGCTATTTATAAGACTGAGCTGAGTACAGCACCTCAAACTGAGGAAGTCTTTCGGATGAAAGACAAAACTTTTCTACATTTTGTTTTGTTTTGTTTTTGAATATCCAGAGGACAAGACTTGACTTTTTTAGATTTTTCTACCTGGATTATTGAGCATGCATCAGGATACCTTTCTAGTCCTTCTAGTTGCTGATTTAGTCATTTTATTCAAATTTTTTTTATTCTGCCAGACTTATATAGGTCCTTTCTATTTTATCAAGACACTCAAAGTGCTTTACAACACAATCTGTTTCCTCATTTACCCATTCATACAGCACTCTACTAAATCTGTACAAGAATAATCCAAGCTTTATCACTTTCATACACTGATGGGACTCACATCGGAAGACACGAGGGAGCTCAGTGTCTTGCCCAGGGACACTTCAGCATGTGACTACTGGTGGAATCGAACCACCAACTCTTACACTGGAGGACTACTGCTCTAACCACTCAGTCACAGTCGCCTCGAAAGAGATTATTTGTTAGTAAACTTTTTCACAGAACCCCACTGCAGGCTGAACTATCCCTAACTTCCTTTAGTTCTGTTTCCATCACTGTTTAAATTCATGTAAGTCGTTAAATCGTTGAGGTCTGAAGTGACTGATGTCAGAGCCTCTGAGCCAACATTCAGGAGCTTGAGAAATGAAAATATCATTTTTGTTTCACATTATTAATAAGTTTGATTTGATACTTGAGCTGGTTTTATATAGCATCTGACATTTTCCCTTCAGGCTCTATGTTACAAGTGCTGACTAGAGCACAAACTCCTTTTCTTGGAAGCTTGTTTCTACACAGTCATGCTGCTCTGTGTGATGGGCCTCTGGAGGATGTGTGGCTGTAAAATGCTATAATGTGAATTAGATGCGGTGATGTACGGTCCCTCCTGCTCAGAATTTATCCTCTAGCCAAATGAGCTGGAAATGCGAGTGGGGGTGTGGGGTTCAGAGACTTTCAAGCGTTCCACTTTTCTGTTATTGATTGAACTGTGTTTGTTTGTTGCTGATGTACTTCCAAAATCTGCTGGGCCTTGTGTTTTGCCGGAAACTTGGAAGTGTGTGTGTGTGTTAGTGTGTGTGTGCGAGTGCATGCGTGTGTGTTGTTTAATCCTGGTAACTCAACTCATAATTGGAATTTAATTATTTTAATTTTAAAACCCATATGTATCTATACTTTTTTTAACACACATTTTACTTTTCCTAAGTTTTTGGAGACTAAATATCATGTAGAATCATAGAAAAACAGACTTTTTTTTTTAAAATCAAATTATTTGCTTCATTTGCCATAAAAAGTCTTGTCATATAATTTTTATTTCAAGTTGCAGTGATCTGACATTTTATGTGGTGACGGCATCAAACAAAAGGTATTCCTCTTATAAAACTGCACCAATATTTCAATGTTCCTGAATAGGATGGTCATTTTCAGAATGATGTTATGAAATACAGTATTTATCAATAGTACAGTACACACATTTTTAGTTAAAGTGCAGAGTGTGAAGAAAAGGGAAGAAGTCTTCCTTCGAGCTATGCTAATGGCTAGCCATTAGCATAGCTCCAGATCTCACTGTCTTTCTCCAAAACAATATCAGTGTAAGAATGAAAAACAAGCTAACATTCAACCTTAACATTTTAGCATTTCACCGTTTTAGTAACTGTTTGTCACCTTTCTTCAACCTAACACTGCCAGTGTTATTATGCAAATGTTTATGTATGTTGAGCCATAGGCGCCTAGAGCGGGTGGAGCAACTGCTCCGCCTTCTTCTTTGAGACACATGAAAACTCTTACTTATTTAAAAAAAAAAAAGTGTTTATTACATTTTTTACTTAAGGATGTCAATATTATTTTACAGGCAAAAGGATATATTAGCGCAATGGCGTAAATAGTAGAGCCAAACCAATATGGAAATTTTGCTTATCACCGATGCCGATATTGGGAGGGGAAGGCTGATGCTGATAATAGATATACTGGCTGAAAATATATGCTCTTTGTCCACCCCCAATAATGCAAGTAAGTCAACAGCTACTTTTAAACCAGTTCTAACATTTGAAGTCTTGAAACAGTCTTCCTAATGTACATTCACATTTTCTATTCTCCACTATTCACCATAAAAGTTATCAAGTGTGTTACATAAATATAAAGTAAACAAAGAAACACCCTTCCCTGTTCATTGTTTACACAGTCAGTCACATACGGTGACGTTCTAATTAGTATTGACCACAGCAGAGTTTAGTTTTCTTTGTAGAGAAGTAAAGATTTCAGACAATGCATTTCATTGAGGATGACAAAGCTAACGTTACTAACATTAAAATATATTTAATTCTATGTTAGATTTATTGCTCTGGATAAAGTTTTACAAGGCATTAGCCTATGCTAGGTTATCTAAATGTTAGCTTGCTAACTTGAGAGACATGTAGCTAATATAAGCGGGTTGGAGGATTTTGAAGAGAATGTATTATTGTTGATTTGTTTGAATTCAATTCAGTTTATTTATATAGCACCAAGTTACAACAGAAGTAAACTCAGGGCACTGAACAGAAACATTAACATACAGATCAGTTACAAAATAACTCACCATGCTCTGTTCAGCAAACTACGTTATAAAAAATTGCTCCCTGCTTCAGCTGTGCTGAAGTGAAAGTTAACGTTAAAGTGGCCATGACTTGAAAGTGGTCCGCATGCACCCTCTGCTGGACACATTGTACAATTACACTTTTTGCAAGTAACGGCATTGCTTGTTCCCAATTTTTATATCGGCACATAATGGGACAATTATCATAGATATCAATATGTCCCCAAACGCCTATATTGGCTCAAAATATCAGCACCTACTGATATATTGGGCGGGCTCTAGTAAATAGGTTTAGTCAAGACTAAAACAGGAGTCAAAGATAAAAAGTTATAATATTATATAATAATATATATTATATTGTAACAATATTTTTGGTCCTTATGCTGTTATGCACAATATATGGGGTGAAACTATCAAATATGATCAACTTGTAATGTTCATTATATTAGCTCTGGTTCTAACGCTGTTATCCCTGAAGCTAACAACATATATATTTCTACTCTGGCTCTCGCTCAAGATGGTCGCTCCTGCGCTCCCTCCCACTGTTCTCCCTTTCCTCCTGCTTCTGCGTGTCTTGGAGCTACTGGTACACATCTCCCGAAAGAAAAATACTGTTATGGATCTGATGAGCTGGACTTTCAATGAAATCGACAATATATTTTCAACAAAATGACAGGGTCCTGGAGAACCCTCTTGTTGGCACACACACATCTGGATATCTCATCGACTTGGAAGACTTGATGTTGTGTCTATCTCTGATGTCATTGTGGAGTTTAAGGATGTATATATAATTGGATTTTTGATAACTGGCTTCCTGCGTTTTGGATTCGGCTGGTTCCTCGTTTATCTACAGTCAGGGAAGTTAATTTGGACCTGGTCAGGCTGATAGCCTTATATGATGGCTTGGTAGCCTTATATGATGGCTTGGTACGTTCTATGAGGACTCAAAATCAGCTGATTATTGAGCTAAACTGTAAGATGAAGGCGATTTGTGAAAATTGCAGGCCATCTGCAGCTAGGACTCGACAGCATGTGGGCTCGACCTTGAGGAGGCTCATAACGTAGATCAGTGGAGTGGATTCCCATAAATCTGGTCATTTTGAACCAAGAAAATTCCAGCAGGACTTAAGGATGACAAGAAAAAAAAACAGTCTGCCTGAAGACAATCAACAATTGTGGCTTATTTGAATCTGACTCCCCTGTTTGGCCTCGGATATAAGCTGACTATCAAATTTTTCCTGGGACATGGGTAAATAGGGACAAAAGCTTTGTCTTTCGCAAATGGGGTGGGGGTCTGAGTTTTGGGGTCTGTTTTTTGCATTTATGATTAAATGCAACAAAATAAACAAATTTAAAAGGTAACAGATCATTGTAATACTTGGTTTATTTACATAATGACTTTAATTGCTGGATGTTTTTTCTCTCTGTGCTCTGGTAAAGACAGATGTGTCTCCCTGTGCTCCGTCCCCCCGCTTCTCTGCTGCTTGCTCTCTTTCATCTTATGAACACCTAAAAAGACTCTTTTTTTTCTTGCATACCTTCCAAATCTGAAGGATTTGATCAGCTGGTTTCTCAACAAAATTGATCAACTTCTCCCGACAGGAGTCAGGGTAAGGAGGACCCTATTACTTCAGTGGAAACAAATTGGATTTATGATGACAACTGGGTTTTGCTGTTTGGGTTGGTAAAATCAGGATTGTCTACAAATTCGTGTGGATGTGTCGATGCTTGGCAGCACTCAGACTGAATAATGTGGAGCTGCATCAGAGCTGGAGCAGGCTGTTATTAGGACTGTGAACTTTCTGGCAGCACCCATGAATGGTTGGGAATAATCTTGGAGAAGTTGTGAGCTCGACTTTCAGCGTAAGGAATCAATTCGGCTGTTTAGAGTCACCATCAGAGAAATGTACCAGCGAGACTTTAAAAGGCAGAAACGGCAATTTACGAGTTCTGCCTGACTCAAACTGTGGCCTCGACGGCGGACTTATCTCAACTCCTCCTAGCATGTTTAGGAAAAACAAAGATGCTTTGTCTTTCTCCTCACCCACTCCCTTCCCCAAGGCCGTGGACATGTGACGGAAACTCATCCGAGCTGATGATAACAAACACCTCATCTGGACAATGGCTAGTTGAATATCCCTGAAACAGAACAAAACTTGTGAAACAAGTTTTGTGCCGAAAACCATACGGAAGAAAAATGAACCTCAATAGAGTGAATCATTTCTAAACGTTCGCACAATAAATGGCAGAGAGCAGAGAGTTGTGCTAAAAGTGACCAGATGAATGGACCACTCTGTAGGATTTATCACCACTTAGAGGTAATGTTGGACGTTACATCTTTTCATTTCTCTGTATCCTGTCTTAGACCTTGCTTCAAAGCATGAAATATGAGCCACAATGTCCTTTTGAAAAACATGAAAGGATCTATTCAAAGCCAGTGTTTGGTTTGACCTTTCTGGGCTTCTGTAGAAACATGACATTGCAAAATCAAGTAGCTGAGTCAGTGGAAAAGGAACCTCTCCTCCCCCCGTTATTCAGCACTAATAAAAACGATAACGTTAAATTGCACATCAAGGTTTAAGGTATGTTTATATTCCCTAATGGTAAATGTGGTTTTAGTTTACAAGAAAGCATAAAACATAGAAAACAAAAACATCAAAACATTAAAGATATCGAACAAACACACTCTTGCATGCAAGTAAAAAGAAAAATAAATACAGATTCAATAAAACATCTTTATTAACATCATACTGGTAATACAACTATAAAGCAATAAAAGTGTATTAATTATTGAGCTTTCATTTTGCACATGTGGGCTTAAAAGCCCAATTTAGTGTTTATCAGTCTGTGAAAGTTCCTTCCTGTGTAACATAAATACTTAAAACCTGTTCTTTAATAGTGATAGTACAATTTTTATACATTTAAACATGGGGTATTATTCACTCAAGACACACTAAATTAACAACATTTTTAATTTCAACTTCCAAGAATTAGTTTTGAGAAAATTAACAGTATCAAAAACCACTTTAAAACTTTACTTATTCACATAATGAACATAATAAATGTATTGACACTTCTTTAAATGATTACAGAAAACTCTTTACTTAAAACTGAACAGAATCATAAACGCAGTAGTCATACCAAGTAAATATTTGTACTAGGTTCAAGGCTTAGCACACAGATGGTGCAGATTACAGTGAGTAGTAATAATCTTTGTACTGACAGACTTAATCCGCACCATTAACACACTCTTTGGACCTGGCATTGCAATATGGGGGTTAAAGAACAGGAAGAAAATAAAAATAAAAACGTTTTATTATTCATATCTTTATCAAAATGTTCTCTCTTTATTTAAAGTATACTTACTTTATAATTAAAGTAGATTTATTGTGATATCTTGCTTCCTTAGTAAATGAGTTTAAATGGCACAGAGGATATGTTGTTACAAAAGTACAGTATAATGCAGTCCAGACAAACTCATGGAGCTCAGTGTTTAAAGAAATAAAGGTAATGCAAGTTTCAAGTATGAGCTCAGTGTAATGATTTCATCTTGTTTTATTGATTAGAAGAATTTAGAAAATGCTCTTCAAATGCATGGAACATGGATAGTTTTGAGTATTTTTTCAAATCGATTCTGGGGGTGCATTCCCCCAGACCAGTGGCGGCTCCAGAAATTTTTTTCAGCAGGTGCTAAGGGGAGGCTAAGCATTTTACTGTGGGTGCTATGAAGGTTATTTTTCTTCCCTAGAGTTATCAACACAAACACAAGCACACGTGCACGCACACACACACACACACACACACAGGTGCACTGAAAACTCTGACATCAGCAGTCACCAATACAGTGGATAGTGAATAATGTGGTACTCTGCAATTAATTTAAAGCATATACAAACGTGACACACTTGCCATATTTATAGATCTTAGTATGCAAACTGTTACAACAAATTCACATTGTTTCCCCAGATGTATCACATAAACAATTTCAGTCCACAATGCTGAATGCATTACAAAGTCAGAGAAGATTGAAATCATTCACTCACCATCAGAAGTCTTCATAACAGGACAATCCGCCTGTTATTGTGGTTGAGGGCAAAAGCATCAATAATCCTGTCACTGTCCAGGGTCCTGGTTCTTAAAGGATTGATAGCAAGAAGTGCCAGGTCACTTGTTCGACTGTCTCCGCTGCTGTTTCTTAGGTAGTTCTTCAAACGACGCAAACAAGAAAAACTGCGCTCACAGCTCACTGATGTTACTGGAAGAGTCAAAGATATGGATATCAGCTTATACAAGTCCAGGAATGCATCTTTGTAGGGCCGCATCACAGATAGGAAGTCTTGTGTGTTGTTGATTATAAGTCCCAGTTCTTCTTTCCTTTTCAGCAGCCGGCGAACCTGGTGGAGCTCAGCTGACAAGTTCTCCTCGTTAACTCCATGAAGACAGGCCATAGGCAGTATCCATTTTTTGTCAAGGAATGATGGGTGTTTGGGGTTTAGAGCTGGCAAACCTTTCAGTACTTCATTAGTTTCTGAAGAAAAACGCTGTTTCATTTCCATTAGCATCCTGTCTATAACAGAATAGAATGATTTTGTTTTTAGGTCATCCGTGCTGTCTGCACCTTTTCTTTCTATTGAGGCATCCACAATAAAGTGCTCTAGATGTTTAGCTGTTTGAGTCTGTCTTTTCTGCTGATGTACAGTCTCTGTTGCTATTCCTGTGTTGCTGCAAAGTTCTTCTGCTTCTTTTCTGAGTGTCTCCCATTTGTCATCTGTGCGTTTTTCTGTTAAAGCAGTTATTACAGAATGAGCCAGGTCATTTGCTGCTACTAGATCTAAATTAGGAGACTGTAGCTGATCAGACATGAATTTTGTTGTTCTGAAAATATCCTCAAAAATTACAAGATGCAGAACAAACTTCTTATCTATAAGTGCACTGAGAGCTTTAGCCTCCGTCCTCCTTTTAGCATTTTTCTGGTCAACAACATCGTGCAGCGTAGCTATAACAGCTGGGAGAGTTTTTTTGACAGCACGTATGGAATCATACTGGCACGCCCAGCGGGTGTCACTGAGTCTTTTAAGTTCTAGGCGCTGTACAGCTGACACAAGTTCTTCCTGCTTCTTCAAAAAAAGATCATGAACAACAGACCCAGAAAAAAACTTGTAAAGCATTTGCAATATCTCAAAAAAATCGGCTGCAGCATCAACATTATGTACACAGTCTACTAACACAAGATTCAGCCTGTGAGCATGGCAGTGAATGTACACAGCTTGCGGCACCTCTTTTCTCAACTTTTCTTGAACTCCATTGTTGCACCCGGACATAACAGCAGCACCGTCATAGCACTGTCCGACACAGCAATTTATATCAATATTACAACGACTGAGGGTCATTTTGATACAGTCAAAAAGTGAGTCTGCATCTAATCCTTCTGCTGGGGTGAAATGCAAAAATTCTTCCACCACCTTCTCTGAATCTGGCTGCAAATAACGAACAATAACAGATATTTGTTCTTTTTTGCTGATATCTTTACTTTCATCCACCAAAATAGCAAAGTGTTGAGCTTCTTTCACTTCATTGCTGATTTGTTTTCTTATCATTTCAGCCATAACATTAAATATTTCGTTCTGTATGTCATGATGAACATACTTAGCATTAGATGGATTAATTGTCAGCTTTTTTTGGACATTGGGATCAAATTTTCCAATCACATCAAGCATCTCACGAAAATTACCTTTGTTAGCTGAATCCTGTTTCTCACTGTGACTGCGCTGTGCGATTCCCTGACAAGCTGTGTAGCGCAAACTTTCTACAACACCCATCATGTACCTCCGGTTCTCCTGAACCAATGCAGAATGTCCTTTGTCGAGCATGTTGGGGAGTTTTGATCCACTCGTTTGTTTAAACTTGAATTCACTCCACGCTTCCATTGCAAATTTGTGTCCGGCGCTTTCATGATGGCTCTTCAATGACGCTGCTGCTTTCCGCCAGTTGTTAAAGCCGAGCGCGGTAAATGCTGGCTCAAGATGGAACCTGTGTCCTCCTTTTAGAAAATGCCGACAAGCAAAACAAAACACGGCATCTTTACTCACGCTGTATTCTAACCACAAATATTGATCGAGCCAGCCTTTACTAAAACTTCTCTGTTGCACTCCAAACAAGCGTGATGGGTATTTTTGCAGAAGTGGTCGTCTTGGTCCATCTTGAGGACTTCTGCTTAGATCTTCTAGCTGTCCAGTGCTAACACTGTTAGCATTCTCAGCAGCAGTGGAAGGATAACTGCACAGTTTATCTTCTTCATCCAGATTAATATTTCTTTGTTGGTCGGACTCTGCTTCCAAAAATGCATCCTTCTCAAATTCCATCCGTGGAACTTTTGGTTGCAAAAAACGATCCATATTTGCGCAGCGTGTTCCTCTCAATTGCTTCCCGGAAGTAATAATACGCAAAGTTCAAATCAGGTTGAATTATTTTTTTTATTTTTATTTTTTACTGAAATTAGAATGGTTGATTCTTTTTATATATATTTGTCTTTAGAAGAAAATGCCACAACTACATATTTAAAATATTAAATTAGATGAAGAAAAAAATCTAAATATTTCCTGGGGGTGCTATGGAGGTGCTATAACTTTTCTAGGGGTAGCTATAGCGCCCCCTAGCGTCCCCCTGGCGCCGCCACTGCCCCAGACCACAGCCCAGCGGTCACTCTTTCAGGGATGAAGATGTTCACATCCTGGATAGAGAGGAACAATGGTTTGAGAGAGGAGTAAAGGAGGACATCTTTGTGAAGAGAAACCGTCCATTATTAAACAGGGGTGGAGGCCTCCGTGTTCAACTTTCCACCTTTTACAATGCTGTTATTGCTAGTATTACTCAGCCCTCTGTGAATAGTAAACAGCCATCAGGGCACTAACATTCAGTCATTAGGCTGATGGTCCTCCTTAATCATATGTACAGCTAGTTCTGGATGTCAACAGCAAACTGATTGATCCGCTATGAGAAAGGGCTATTTATAAGACTGAGTTTAGTGCAGCTCCTCAGACTGAATAAGTCTTCTGGATAAAAGACCTGAGGTCAGCCGAACAGCTTTTGTTGGCTGTCCCTAAATCTATGCTGAAGACTAGAAGTGACAGAGCCTTCTCTGTGGCAGCACCCAGACTGTGGAACAGTCTGCCTCTGTCTATTAAGCTCTCTCAGTCAGTAGACCAGTTTAAGTCCCGACTGAAAACACATGTATTTTCTCTCTGGCCTTCACTCAAACCTGATTGACTCAAGTTTTTGGGAAACCAAACAGTTTAGAGAGGTATTTTCCCTAATTAATGTCCACATTTTGGATCTAATTAGTTTGTCTTTAATGAATGTTTACATACCACAGCGCTTTAAGGTTGCTGTAATTAAACCTTTACTTAAGAAGTCTGACCTTGATTCAGAAATTCTGGCCAACTATAGACCTATATCTAATCTAACTTTCATCTAAAAATTCTAGAGAAAATAATTGCAGGTCAGTTGCGTGAACATCTACAAAGAAATAATATGTTTGAAGAGTTTCAGTCAGGGTTTAGAGCTCATCATAACACAGAAACAGCACTAGTAAAAGTAACTAATGATATTCTCATGGCCTCAGACAATGGACTTGTGTCTGTACTGGTTCTGCTACACCTCAGTGCTGCATTTGATACAGTTGATCACAATATTTTACTACAGAGGCTTGAATATGATATTGGGATTACAGGAACAGCTCTAAAATGGTTTAAATCATATCTATCTGATAGATTCCAGTTTGTAAATGTAAATAATAAATCTTCTTCATACACCAAAGTTAGTCATGGAGTTCCTCAGGGCTCAGTGCTTGGGCCAATACTCTTTACTTTATATATGCTTCCATTAGGAAAAGTTATTAAACAGCATGGGATACATTTTCATTGTTATGCTGATGACACACAATTATATTTGTCCATTAAACCCAATGAATTCAACCAGTTACTTAGACTACAAGCATGTCTTAAAGACATAAAAACCAAGATGACACTTAATTTTCTCCTTTTGAATACAAACAAGACTGAGGTTTTGGTTTTTGAACCTGAGCACCTTAGGAATTAATTTTTCAGTCTTTTTCCCTCCTTAGATGGCATTAATCTGTCCTCCAGCTCTAATGGTAAAAATCTTGGTGTTATTTTTGATCAGGACATGTCTTTTATCCCCCACATTAAAAACGTTACTAGAACTGCCTTCTTCCACCTTCATAATATCGCTAAAATTAGAAACATTTCATTTAAAAGACTCATGGTCGTGCTCTTGTTCGGCGTAATGTTTTTATGCTATTAGTGCTTAGTGTATTTTTAGTTAGTGTTTTTCTTAGTTCATATCTTTAATATTATCATTGTTTTTCTTTTACGTTTTATTGTTGAATGTAACTGGGACCCTGTGTACATAATTTCGCTTCACCACATGTACCACATGCGGTGCGAATGACAATAAAGAATCTCTGACTCTGACACTGATTCTAAAAATGATGCAGAAAAATTGGTCCATGCATTTGTCACGTCTAGACTGGACTATATTGCAATGGTTTATTATCTGGGTGTCCAAATACTTCTTTAAAACATCTTTAATTGATCCAAAATGCTGCTGCCAGAGTCTTAACTGGAGTTAATAGGAAAGATCATATCTCTCCAGTTTTAGCTTCTCTCCATTGGCTCCCTGTCAAGTACAGAATAGAATTCAAAATCTTACTTCTAACCTACAAAGCTTTCAACAATCTGGCTCCATCTTATATTACAGATCTTATTGTTCCATATTTTCCCAAAAGAGCACTTCGCTCTGAGGCTGCAGGTTTACTTGTGGTTCCTAGAATTTGCAAAAACAGAATGGGATGCAGCGCTTTCAGTTATCAGGCTCCTCTCTTGTGGAACCAACTTCCAATCTCTGTCCGTGAGGCTGACACATTATCTAGTTTTAAAACTAGGCTTAAGACTTTCCTTTTTGCTAAATCCTATAGTTAGGGTTGGCTTGGGTGTCCTGAGCTGTCCCTTAGTTATGCTACTATAGGCTTAGACTGCTGGAAGACAAACTGATCACACTTTTTCACTCTGCTACTGTCTTTACTTACTCTGCTCAACCTGTTTTGTATTTGTAATTATTTTTTCTATCCTAATGTGTGGGGTTTTTTTTGTCTTTCAGGTTCACCTGCACCTATATCTGGACCTACCATTCTGTGTTTGTTTGTCTCTCCTTCCTGTCCTCTCAACCAGCCGGTCAAAGCAGATGGCCGCTTGACCTGAGCCTGGTTCTGCTGGAGGTTTCTTCCTTTTAAAAGGGAGTTTTTCCTTTCCACTGTTGCCACTGTGCTTGCTCAGGATGGGAGACTGCAACGAAGCCAAGATTGAACTTGTCTGCTGGATTCCTTAGATAGAGAACTTTACTAATTGGCTTTTCTATGTATGTGAATGTTCCTGTAATGTGCCCTTAAACAACTTTGTTGTGATTTGGCGCTATATAAATAAACTGAATTGAATTGAATTGAATTGAATTGAATAGTTCATGCCACATGCGCCTTGGGTTGTTGTTCTGTTGAGCAGATTTCACATGCTCCCTGCATTTCCTCTGAGAGGTCCTCACGGTCTTTCTGAGGTCGTACTTGGCTGCTTTGTAGGCCGCAGGGTCTCCAGAATTGAAGGCAGCAGTGCGTGCTTTAAGTTTAGCACAAATCTCTGGCCCAACCCATGATATATGGTTCATGATTTCAACAGACTGTGGTCTGTTGGTTAAGAAATCCAAGACCCAGTTGCATAGGGAGGGGGTTAGTCCTAGTGTGAGTAGTTTGTCCATCAGGGTCTGGGGAATTAAGGTGTTGAAGGCAGATGTGAATTCCACAAAGAGCATATGAACAGAAGAGTCCTTCTGCTCAAGGTGGGTGAGAGCATTGTGGACCACAGAGGTTATGGTGTCCTCTGTTGGTCGATGCTTGCTCTATGCATACTGGTGAGGGTCCTCACTGATGTCGATGGTAGTTTTGATGTGGGCCATGACCAGTCTTTCGAAGCATTTAGCGACTATCGGGGTGAGGGCTACTGGCTTTTAGGAACTGGGGTGATGGTGAAAGTCTTAAGACAGGTCGGAACAGTTGCCAAATATGTTGGCCATAACCTCACAGAGCTTATCGGCACAGCCTTTCAGCACCCTCCCCAGGATGTTTTCTGTGCCAGTTGTTTTGTGAGGATTAATCCTCCTGAAGGTCCGCCTTACTTCTGCTGAGATCACGCTGAAGAAATCATTTTCCAGTGGTGAGGTGAGTCTGGTACTGGGTGGTATGTTTGGGTCTTCAATGCATGCATAGAACCTGTTAAGAGCATCAGGCAGCAATGGGTCTCTAGGGAATTGTGCACCCCTGCTTTTATAGTCTGTTATGCAATTAATGCCCCTCCACATGCTCCGTGGGTCCTGTGAGAATAAATGTCCTTGGATCTTCAGTGCATATGTGGCTTTGGCCCTCTTTATGCCAGCTGTAAACACTTTCCTTGTCCTCCCCAGTTCCTGTGAGTTGCCAGACCTGAAGGCAGTGTCCCTGGGTTTCAGCGGGGTATGAACCTCTGCGTTCAGCCAGGGTTTCTGGTTTCTGGTAGCACTTTACAATCCTGGTGATTGTGACATCTTCAACACACTTGCTGATTTATCCAAAGACAACAGATGTGTTTTCCTCCAGATCCAGCTCTCCCTCATTAACAGCAGCCTCCCCAAAAATCTGCAAGTCTGTACGTGCAAAACAGTCCTACAGTACGAGTCGCTGGATCACACAGTGTAGGTCTTTTTGGTTGGTCTGTAATATCTCAGCGGGGGGAGGTAGATGGGGGCCATAATGAGGGAGATATGATCAGAGAGGCCAAGGTGAAGGCAGAATATGGCTTTATATGTGTCTCATATTTTGGTGATAACAGGATCAAATGTGTTATTTCTCCGTGTTGGAATGGTCACATGCTGATAAAATCTTGGCAGAGTGTGTTTCAGCTTTACAACATCAAAATCATCTGCCACCACGTAAAAAGCCTCCAGATGCTTGTTTTGCAGTGAACTGATGTTATCATGTAGCTCCAGTGTCTTTAGCATTAGCATCCGGGGCTATGTAGACTGCAATGATAAACAGCATCGAAAACTCACAAGGGAAATAAGGTGGTTGACATTTCAGTCAGTTGTTCTAAAGTCTTGGAGCATGGTTTATCAGAACACAGTTTGTAGACCAACCATTGTTTATGTAGATGCATACACCCCCACCCCGTGTCTTCCCCGTTAGCTCACTCAGTGGTCCACCTGGAAAAAAGGTATTTTATCCAGCTGGAAGGCTGTTTCTGGCATGTTGGTATTAAGCCATGTCTCTGTGAGACAGAGTACAGAAAATTTCTTCATCTCCTCAGAGGCACTCACTCTCAGTTGCAGCAGATCCACCTTGTTTTCAAAACAGCAAACGTAGGAGAGGAAGAGAGATGGGATCGGGAGTCTGTTAGCATTAGTATTAGTCTTCAGTCTCACTAACATGCTAGCCCAGCTGCCAGTCATTTTCCCCCGGGCACAATGCGTCCTCTTCCTATTATAGCGCTGCTGCCTTGACGCTGATGGCTGTAGAAACTGCAGTCTGCCTAGCGTAATTTTTAGATCGTGTTTGATTGCTGTTAAATAGGGTGACCAGGCGAAAGTCCCCATTTTGGATGACCTGTCCCCAGCTAAAGCTGTCCCCGAAAATATCCCCGATTTGAGCGTTTAATCCATCCATCCATTTTCTTCTGCTTATCCGGGGTCGGGTCGCGGGGGTAGCAGCTTAAGTAGGGAAGCCCAGACCCCTCCCCCCAGCCAATTGGGCCAGCTCCTCCGGGGGAATCCCGAGGTGTTCCCAGGACAGCCGAGAAACATAGTATCTCCAGCATGTCCTGGGTATTCCTCTGGGTCTTCTCCTGATGGAACATGTCTGGAACACCTCACCAGGGAGGCGTCCAGGAGGCATCCAAACCAGATGCCCGAGCCACCTCAACTGGCTCCTCTCGATGTGGAAAAGCAGCAGCTCTACTCTGAGTCCCTCCTGGATGATCGAGCTTCTCACCCTATCTCTAAGGGAGAGCCCAGACACCCTGCGGAGAAAACTCATTTCGGCCACTTGTATCCGAGATCTCGTTCTTTCGGTCACAACCCAAAGCTCATGACCATAGATGAGGGTAGGAACGTAGATTGACCGGTAAATTGAGAGCTTTGCCTTTTGACTCAGCTCTTTCTTCACCACGACAGACCTGTACAGTGCCCGCTTCACTGCAGACGCTGCACCTATCCACCTATTGATCTCACGCTCCATTTTTCCCTCATTCGTGAACAAGACCCCAAGATACTTGAACTCCTCCACTTGGAGCAGGATCTCCTTCCTGACCCAGAGAGGGCACTCTACCCTTTTCTGTCTCAAGACCATGGCCTCGGATTTGGAGGAACTGATCTTCATCCCGGCTGTGTTGCACTCGGCTGTGAACCACTCAAACGAAAGCTGTAGATCAGGATCTGATGAAGCCAATAGGACCACATCATCTGCAAAAAGCAGAGAAGCATTTCTAAGGCCACCAAAACGGTGCACCTTGGCTGCACCTAGAAATTCTGTCCATAAAAGTTATGAGCAGAATCGGTGACAAAGGGCAACCTTGGCGGAGTCCAACTTTCACCAGGAACGAGCCTGACTTACTGCCGGCAATGCGGACCAGGCTCTGACACCGGTCATACAGGGACCTAACAGCCCATATCCAAGGGCCTGGTACCCCATACTCCCAGAGTACCCCCCACAGGGTTCCACGTGGGACGTGGTCGAACGCCTTCTCCAAGTCCACAAAACACATGTAGACCAGTTGGGCAACCTCTCACGCACCCTCCAGGACCCTGCTGAGATTGTAGAGCTGGTCCAATGATCCATGACCAGGATGAAAACTGCACTGCTCCTCCTGAATCCGAGGTTTAACTATCCGACGGACCCTCCTCTCAAGAACCTCAGAATAGACCTTACCAGGGAGGCTTAAGAGCGTGATCCCCCTGTAGTTGGAACACACTCTACGGTCCCCCTTTTTGAATAGGGGGACCACCACTTTGGTTTGCCAATCCAGGGGAACTTCCCCCGATATCCACGCAATATTGCAGAGTCGCGTAAGCCAATACAACCCTACAACATCCAGAGCCTTAAGGAACTCCGGTTGAATCTCATCCACCTTTGGGGCCCTGCCACTGAGGAGCTTTTAAAGCACATCTGTGACCTTAGCACCAGAGATTGGAGGGCCCAACCCAGAGTCCCCATGCTCCATTTCTTCAGTGGAAGTTGTGCCGGTGGGATTAAAGAGGTCTTCAAAGTATTCCGCCTACCGACCCACTGCATCCCAAGTTGAGGTCAGCAGCACATCACCCCCACTATAAACAGTGTTGGCAGTATACTTCTCTCCCCCCCCCCCCCCCCCCCCGAGATGCTGGATGGTGGACCAGAATTGCCTCAAAGCCAAGCAGAAGTCATTCTCCATGGCCTCTCCGAACTCCTCCCATGCCTGTGTTTTTGCCTCGGTGACCACCTGAGTCGCATGTCGCTTGGACTGCCGGTACCCATCAGCTGCTTCCAGGGTCCCACAGGCCAAAAAGGCCCTATAGGACTCCTTTTTCAGCCTGACAGCATCCTTCACCGCCAGTGTCCACCACTGGGTTCGAGGGTTGCCGCCATGACAGGCACCGACAACCTTGCGGCCGCAGCTCTGGTAAGCTGCCTTGACAATAGAAGTGCGGAACATGGCCCACTCGGACTCAATGTCCCCTACCTCCCCCGGAACATGTTCAAAGTCCTCCCAGAGGTGGTATTTAAAGCTCCGTCTCACAGGAGTCTTTGCCAGACGTTCCCAGCAAACCCTCACAATACGTTCGGGCCTGCCAGGTCTGACCGGCATCCTCCCCCACCATTGTAGCCAACTCACCACCAGGTAGTGATCAGAGGACAGCTCTGCCCCTCTCTTCACCTGAATGTCCAAGACATATGGCCGCAGATCAGATGAGATGACAACAAAGTCGATCATCAAACTGCAGCCTAGGGTATCCTGGTGCCAAGAGCACACATGGACACCCTTATGCTTGAACATGGTGTTTGTTATGGACAATCCATGATGAGCACAGAAGTCCAACAACAGAAAGCCACTCGGGTTCAGATCGGGGGGGGGGGGCATTCCTCCCAACCACACCCCTCCAGGTTTCACTGTCATTGCCCACGTGAGCATTGAAGTCCCCCAGCAGAACAAGGGAGCATTTAATGAATGAGAAAAAGAAGTTGCATGTAGACTGTTATTACAGTAGCCAGATGCAGTTGCGCGCAACAACCGATGTTACTGCAGCAGCTGGTTGCGCCAGCGCTGCAGTGCTGACATTGCAGAAGAAGAAGAGCCACGTGCGCCACCTTTAAAACTGAAGAAGAAGGAGCGCAGCACGAGTTTGTCAACATCAACTGGGAGAAAAAAAAACAGATGGGGAGTTCTCCTGTGATATGGTATGTATGAAATGATTTATTTTGTTTGAACTGGTCTAATCCTTGCCGTGATAAAAGTTTTATTCACAGTAGGAAATGTTTCCAGTGTTGTCAGCTGTGCCCAAATAGTTTCTCTTTACTATTATCTGTGTTAGGATTTGTCGGGAGCGAACCCAGAGTGCAGAACAGGGACTCAACTCGGCAGATATACAAAAAATAGGCTTTTAATGATAAATGAAAAGTACAAAATAAACGAGCTGACGGGGCAGCAAAACTTACATAAACAAGGAAGGAGGCACGGGGAACTCAGGAGACACGAGAGACACGGGGAACTCGAGGGACCAGGAAGACTCAGGGAAAGACTCAGAAGACCCAAGGAAGAGTACCCAACGAAGACGACCCGACGAAGAACAAGACAGAATAGGACAGCTTAAATACAGGGAGAAGACGAGACATGATGACAAACAGCTGGGACGAGACACAGGTGGCAACAATGGAAACTAATGAGGAAGCACGAGGGAAACAGACAAACCGGGCCACAGAAAAGTACCATCCTTACAATCTGTGCTCTTTCAGTTTGGTGCGTAACCTTTTCTGCTTTTCTTCTATTCCAGACCTCCATGGCCACCATCTCTTCAGACAGAGGAGGCCTCGCAGAACCAGAGATGAGCTAACGTCAGTGAACTACCTGTCCTTCACTCACCTCACACATACACACAACATAAATACACATCAGCTACGAAACAATACACTGTGTACTTATACACACCTATGCAAGTACATACATGTTCTCATTCACTCACAAGGTATGCACACTCACTTAATAGTATATACCCTTGACCCTCCCCCCAGTTTTAGTACTCTGTTACTACTACTATTACTTTATTAATTTTATTACTCTTAAGAAATGTTAACAGTGTGGAGAGACACATTCCTGCTGTTTGAGTTTTATTGTTTAAACATGAATAAATATGTAAAAATAAATGAAACTGTAACTGTCCCTGTTTTTAATTTCATCTTGATAAAATATTGTACTTTTTGGTCTCCGAGCTGGAAATGTGATTTCACTTCAGAAATCTGATCACCTTAGAGTTAAACCCTCTCTAGTGCTCATAAGTTTGGTTTGGCTGTAATTCACACTCAAGGCGAGCGGAGTTGGGTTCGGAGCCAATTCTAAAACAAACAAAAACTGGGTTTTCACCTGGAGCCCATAAACTTGCAGCGTGGCGAAGTGCAGCCATCATTGCAAATTAGCATTATTGAGCATGCATCAGGATATTTTTTGACAGTTTTTACAAACTGGTGAACCACTGCCCATTTTTACATCATAGTAATACTGCCTCTCTGAAATGCTCTTTTTAAACCTAGATTTCTTACTGATCTGTTGCCAGTTAACCCGATTAGTTGCAAAATACACCTCCAGATGTTTTTTTTTATATAAGATAAGATGAGGGAGAACTTATACCTCTTTTCTTTTATTGCCTTTTGTGCCTATGTGCCAACATATTTTGCGATGCACCGCTGTCGTATAATTTAAATGTGTTAATTTATTTCCAAAATATGGTACAGTACATTTTTATTTACGCATTTGATATATACTATGTTTTATTGTTAATAAAATATGGAGTTACTGAATTTGCACATTGTTGCATATTGTTTGCATTTACATTTTACAAAACTTTTTTGGAGTTGGAGTTGTTAATGTGCTCGGGGAAACAAATAATGCAATAAAACTGCAAAACGCAAAATACCGCAGATAATACGTTGAGATACATTTATTAATGACCAAGTAGAAGTATTTTTTAATAAAATCATAAAATATAAATAGATACAGAGGACTAAACATAGAATAAAAATGTATGGGTAAGTTATGCAATATTTAGTTACACTGTGTAGAAGAACAGAGGTGCAATTTTGGAGCCAGGAGATGGCCAATGGTGGCTTGATCCCTATAGATTAATCTTTAGTCACCCCAATTATTTGAGTCCGTGGATCCTCTCACAGAAAATTTTGAATGACAGGGATGCCATTTCCTGCATTTTGGTGTATTTTAACGGGTTTTTATACATCAACATATACCTACATTTGTAAACACTTAATAAAATGACTATTTTGGAGAGGAACATCAGGTTGTGTGTGAATGAGCAGCTCCGATTCTGTCAGGTGTCCTGAACCCCCTCCTTCCTCCCCTCACGTCACGGTTCTGAGCTGAACTCTTCTCCGCTCTTGCTCCAGTCTTGTGGCACCGTTTGAAGCTCCTGAAGGCTTCAGTTCTCTGTTGTCCAACTAAAAACAATCCATCAATCAATCCATCCATCCATCCAACCATTTTTTATTTAAGTAAATTGGACTGTCTCTTTGACATTTTGATCGTTGTTGTTTGGACAAATTAGCGCCGTTGTTTTGAAACGTGATGTATAATGTGAATAACATCAAACATTTCTCTTTTTGTATTTTTAATTTATTTTTTACAGTAAGCTTTTTTTATTTATTATGTCTGAAATGTATCAGGAGTTCAGACACCTGCTGATGTTTGCGCGCGCTGGGTAGAGATTGGAGACGTTTCTGTGCGTAACGTGCACTGTCCACAGGGAATTTATTTATTCTGTTGAATAAATTATCGTTTCTGTTTTGGGGGTCTGAGAGGAGGAGCGAGAGGGTGTTTTTCAGTGTGCAGCCCCGCTGAGGAGGGACAATGTTTGGACAGGAGGAAGAGACAAGGACTTCGCGCAGCTCCTCTGTGCGTAATGTGACTATCTGATCTGTCCACACCCCCAGTGCTCCATGCATGCTGCGGCTGGAATATCCACAGACTTGGTCCGCTGGGCTGAGGGCAACGTCTCCTCTCATTGTATTTATTAAAAAAAAAAAAAAAAAATGCACGATGACTTTGCACTTTTAGGGGCGGAGCTGCCGGATCCAAGGAAAGAGTTGCTGGAACAGAATGGGCCAAAATGAGAGTTCCCGGATCTTGTTCCGGCAGGATGCGGCTCAAATTAACCACCGGTGCTAAGTACCTTTAAATAATTTCTTTTAAATACAAATTTCATGCCGATCGTGCAGCTCAACCATCAATCAGCCAGTTGTGTGTCATGTCCAATCTTACTTTGAAAAACCGCGATAGAGCGAGTCCGTGAAAAACGAACCGCGAAGGATTACTGTATCCATATGTTGGTAGCCATCTTGGATTTTGACATGGCAACCCAATTTTCATCGTTGAACTTTCTTACTCCTAAGGTAGCCACACTCCAAAACAGAGGTCGGCACATCCATTATTTTTCAAGTTATCATGCTAACAACATGGACAAATGGAAGAACAAACGGGCAGATGGATGGTGGTTATTTTGTAGTATCAGTAGTAGTAGTAGTAGTAGTAGTAGTAGTAGTAGTAGTAGTAGTAG
>NC_056519.1:23191871-23207952 GCF_014905685.2 Nematolebias whitei | reverse complement strand
TAGTAGTAGTAGTAGTAGTAGTAGTAGTAGTAGTAGTAGTAGTAGTAATAGTAGTAGTAGTAGTAGTAGCAGTAGTCGTAATAGTAGTAGTAGTAGTAGTAGTAGCAGTAGTCGTAATAGTCGCACTAGTAGTAGTAGTAATAGTAGTAGTAGTAGTTATAGTATCAGTAGTAGTAGTAGTATCATTAGTAGTAGTAGTATTATCAGTAGTAGTAGTATCAGTAGCAGTAGTAGTAGTATAGTAGTACTAGTAGTAGAAGTAGCAGTAGTAGTAGTATAGTAGTACTAGTAGTAGTAGTAGTATCAGTAGTAGTAGTAGTATCAGTAGTAGTAGTAGTAGTAGTAGTTATTTATTTGTGGTAATTTTTGTTGTGTTGTTATTTGTAACAAAATTAAACGTCATTTATGTTTTTTTAACTCAACGTTTTTCTTACATGCAGTTTTACATGTTGTCTTTATTTCTGAGTCTCGCTTATAACAAGATATTTTAACTAATAATGAATGACATTCATTGTGATATGTAAATTAAAATATAAATTTATTGAACTTCTTCAGTGGGATGCATAAAAACAGTCCTCTGTTGAAAAAGTAGATTGTAAAGAAGACAAGTGGCAGCTGAGTTTGGCCAGTCAGCCTTTGAGAGACAGCCAAGTCCTGCGTCTGCCAGCAGATAGTGGAGTTGAGCTGGGTCGACATTCCTGGGGAGACCTTGTAAAACTCAGAGGAGAAATCAAAGGTTGGAGCCGAGCAGAGCTGGATCAGCAGTCTGCAGGAGAGCAGCTCACAATAAAGACAATTAAAAAATTGACTTCTACGTATTATGTTCCGTTGTTTTTCATTTTAAAAACAATCTTTTCATTTTTCACGTTGCATAATTTGCTGATTGTAAAATGATTTTTTACACATTCGGCCTCTATGCCTCAGTCCTGAAACAGTAGAGGGTGCAATAGCTTCAGAAATAACCTTGACATTTGTTTTGAGCAGCATCTCAAAAACCCAGCCACCTGTCCTTGACTTGTTGTTGTGCTTGAACAGGGTTGGACCTCGGGAGTCAAGTGGCCTTTGGGTTCTCTCACTGGACGAGTCCTTTCCAGTCAAGCGGCCACGATCTCCCCAGTCCAGACTGTGTCCACTCTGAGGCCTCGGCTGTCCCGCCCGTCGGCGAGCACGCAGAGCCTGTTTCCTGCCCTGCATCACTGTCCGTCACCCCCCTGCCCACCTGCAGTGCCAGCCAGGAAACCCTGTGCGACAGCAGCACAAGTATGTAAAATGTTTGAACTAGAAAGTCTCAAGGTGCAACCAGCTGCTGAAAATGGTAAAAACTCTGTGATCAGACAGACTTACTGATTCTGATCAGTTCTTGTAGGCTCATAGCTCCTGGTTTGTTAGTCAGGATCTGACTGCACAGCTGAAAACATCTGTGCTCTCTGCTCCTGCCATTTAGTTGCTTTATTTTAGTGACATAAACCCAGAAATGCACACTCACTTCCTAGATACTCTTGTATAAGACAGATGTTTAGCTTCTGATTAGAGTTTCTGCTGGTTTGGTCTTATGGTGGTTTTTCAAGTGATATTAGCTTATATCTAACAAGGTTAAGTCAGGTCCTCTGGGTGGATTCTTCTTGTTGAAATGGTTCATCTTTTATCAAAAGGCTTCTTCAGTCTGAGGAGCTGCAACAAACTCAGTCTTATAAATAGCACCAACTCATAGTGGATCAACCAGGTTGTTGTGGACATCCAGAACTAGCTGTCCACATGATAAACGAGAACCATCAGCCTAACGACCTATCGTTAGTGCCCTGATGGCCGCTTTACTATTCACAGAGGACTGAGTGATACTAGCAGTAACAGCATTGTAAGGTTGGACCTGGAGGCCTCCACCCCTGTTTAACGACGGACAAGTTCTCTTCACAAGGATGCTTCCTTCTTTCGCTCCTCTCTCAAACCAATGTTCCTATCTATCAAGGATGTGCACATCACATGTGCACATGTGGATGTGCACATGTGATGTGCACCACTAGACCGAGGAACAGCTTCTACCCTGAAGTTGTTAGATTCAATCAATCAATCAATTCAACTTTATTGTCCATAACATTCAATGAAATGGAGATTTGTCTTTGACATATGGCTTATAAAAACAAAATAAAAAATGTGATTAAAAAACTTTAAAACTTTAAAACCAAGGCTAAATCAATTAAAAACATGCAGTTAAAACCATTGTAAAATACACGATACATTAAAATATGGAAACATCTCAGCAGACAGTGGTTTGTTATGTGAGGCTGCGTTTAAATAGAACCTTGTTAAGTACATTCACTGCAGAGGGAACAAATTACTTTTTGTATCCATTTTTCTTTGCTAAAGGAACCAGCAGTCGTCTACCAGATGGTACCAACCTGAATAATGGTTGCAGAAGATGAGTTAGATCATTGTAAACCTGTATTGCCTTTTTTTCCAGAACCTGACTGTACAGGTCTGTAAGTGTCATTTGTTGATGACCAATGACTTTACTACCTTGTTTGACCACCCGGGGCAACTTGTTCCTGTCTCTGGCTAGGAGGTTCCCATACCATGAAACAATATTAAATGAAACACTTTAAACCAGTGACCTGTACACAAACTGCAAAGTAATTTTGCGTGCATTTAAGCTCCTAAGCTTATACAGAAGGGGGAGACGCTGTCTGTCTTTTTTGTAAATCTAGTCAGTGTTGGGCTCAAAGGTCAACTTGTTGTCAATTATTGTTCCAAGGTATTTAAAATCAGTCACCTGCTCTACTTCCTGCCCTTTTATAATAGAAGGCCTAAATGTAGGTCTGGTGCTGGCTGCTCCCCATCTACCTCCCAAACAAAGTTCCTTGGTTTTACTGACATTAAGGGCCAGAAAACTGTCATCAAACCAGGTAGAGAGCTGATCTGGGAGTAGGAGGGACTGTTGGTGTCTTTCAGACCAGCAACAAGGGGAGTGTCATCAGCATACTTAATTAATTTAAATCTTTACTGTTGTGTTGCAACTCATTTGTGTATATAGAGAATAAAAGAGGCGATAGCACGCAACCCACAGTCACCTCTTTTATTCATGAATCCCTAATCAGGATTATCACTGTTAAACATGTCACTGTAATGCCACTGGACTGGTAATGGATGGTAAATGGAATGCATTTATATAGCGCCTTTCTATCTTATCGAGACACTCAAAGTTCTTTAAACTACAATCTGTGCCTCATTTACCCATTCATACATCACTCTACTATAACTCTACAAAGCTAATTGAGCAAATCATTCTAAAGAGACTAATCAGAGCTTTATCACATTCATACACTGATGGAACACACATCGGAGGCAATGAGGGGTTCAGTGTCTTGCCTAGGGACACATGTAATTGCTGGTGGATTCGAACCCCCAACTCTTGCATTGGAGGATGACTGTTCTAACCACTCAGACACAGCTGTTATGTCCATATGTGCTGCTGACTATCCATGTTGCTGATCTCATGCTGCTGATTTATTTCATGCTGCTATATTCATTCGTACTCATCTGCTCACACAGACTCATGTTTGTGCTGCTGTAGTTAGGCGTATTGTTTTTGCACCATTAAGTATTTATTGCATTTCTTAGTTCATAACTTACCGGTAGATCTTATTACAGTTTTTCTTTTACACTTTATACCGTTGTTGGATGTAACTGGGACCCTGTGTACACAGTTTCGTCCCACCACTTGTACCACATGCGATGCAAATGACAATAAAGAACCTTGACCTTGGCCTTGATCTTCATCCCTGAAAGAGTGACCACTGGCCTGCAGACGAGTATAGATCACAGGGTCCTGGCCTGATGCTGTTGCTCTTCTGTGCTGGGCCATCCTTTTGGCCAGTGGCTGTTTAGTTTCCCCGTTGTAAGACTGATCATAGCCCTCCTGTTTGTCATGTGAACAGCTAGTTTTGACTGTGACCAACAAACTGGTTGATCCACTATGAGAAAGTGTTATTCCTTATACATGCTCATATTTTGCCGTGGACATTTAAAAATACTTATTTTCGTTCTCAGAATACTGTGGTATTGTATATTTTTGTAATTTCAGTCATACGTAGTAGTCATACGCAGGTTAAAGATGACTGGCTTTGGCAAGAACTTTTGGTTGATTTTTTTTTTTTTTTTTTTTATTCCAATGCACCATTGTAGTCCCAAGTACTCTTAAGGGGCTATCACTGTTGTAGAATATGATGGGTAATTGTTTGTTTGTTTGTTTGTTTTTTCACATTTGGACCATGCAAGTGTTCAACAAAAATTTTAACAAACAAACCAGTCAAGGAACCACCTGAGCCCATGGTCGATGATTAACAAAGACTGATGATGTCACGGCAGGGACTGGGCACTGCAAGGAGTGTGGCACTCAGTGCACTCTTCCTCTCTTTCCACGTCTAAAACAAATATTGGATCGCCCACTCCATTGTAGATGAACAGATGCTGGGATATATTCATCATTTAACGCGGGTTCCTCATTTTTCTGGACTGAATAAAACGTGCATTGAATTTAAGGAAAGGCAAACGTGAGACGTCATTTAAATTTGACCCATCAAAATGAATGCGGTCATTTATTTACAGAATCAAATTTAACATCAAACATTTACATTAATTTGGCAAATTATGAAAATAACAATATAAGCAATCAATCAGGAAAAATCATACGGCCATGATTTTTCGTTGCTGCACCACAAACATTTATAAAACTGTACAACTATGATCTTTTACCCACACGGATGTGAATAAGCACTTTACACAGACATTTCTAAATATCTGGGAGAATTTCTACTTGATAGAAAGTTAAAGATGAAAGAAGTTAAAGGGAGTAAGATTGAATGGGAAGGGAGGAATGTTCACCAGAACCGACACTCTCCATCAGAAGCCCAGCTCTCCTTCGGTACGCTTGGTAGGAAACTTGATCCATTACCTCTCTGAAGATTTATCAGCAGATATGGAATTCCGTTAACGCTACCTGTCCAGCGTCTCCTGATGGTGGCTGTAGCTCGTCAGAAGTAGTGGCTAGTGAAAGTTATAATCCCATGGAACTCGGAAGAGCTTTTTGTCATGTCAAGATCATCCCGTCTCCGACAGAACTCGAACAGAACCAGCAGAAAGCTCTCCAGCACTCTCGAACTCTCCAAAAACTCTAGAAGTCTGACAACTCTCCAACTCCGTGTAGACCAGGAAGTACTGACATTTTAAAGACTCTTTCCCGGTTCACTTTTTGGGATTTGTTCATTGGTCAGAATCGACCAGAAGGGGTGTGTTTTTGTGACGTAAGAGGTTAGAGACAGCGAGAATTGTTATGAGACAGGTCAGAAATGTTCTCACAGACCGAGAGGGTTTTGTTTTGGCGTGTTTAAGAAACAGGTGGAAAAACATCTATATTTATGTCTGAGAGGATTCTAAAACATGACAGTTTAACATAACAACTTGTTTTTCGTTTGACTGTAACCTTGGAAACGCACACACTTGCTCATTCAAAGGCAGAAATCAGAAAATGCCTAAACTCTGCAACAGCTTTTAACATGAGAATAAAAATCATTACTCAGTTAATAAAATTGATTAGTTCACTGCAACATCTAAAATGGTTTGAACTAAGACACTTTGATTATCAACATTTGTGGTAGTAATGATAATAAAAAAGAGAGTGTTCTTTTCACTTGAATCTTCAAGAAAGAAAGTCTCAGGATGGGTGAACCTGTATTTATGTATTCAAATACATGAAATGACAGTTCCTGTCCCACAAGGTTCTAAAGGTCAAGAGTTTTGACCTTAGACTTGGTTTCGACGTAGGCCTAGTCCACTACACCATTGTCTAAGTCCAAACTCTGTTTCGGACTCTATTTTCCTTTTTCATCTTTACCTCTTCTGTCTGAGAAGGTTCTGACTCCTCACCGTCCATCTCTCCCCCTCCTCAAAAAGAAGATGCAGCTTCACCTTCAAAAATGGTCTTGTTTTATTGACTCAAACACAATAAGCCAATAACAATAAACTAAACAGTAAACACATTACACTACACCATAACTATAAAATCCCAACACACTAAATATCACAAAACTCATGCCCCTATTACTCACTTTCGTTGTCGCTGTGTATTTTTTGCTGCCGAACTTCCTTCAACTTTGGCAGCTTTTTCTTCTTCTTCCTGTAGATTTATTTACACTTCAGAACTAACTTCTGGGCTCAGTCATAAAGGAGGTGGGTGGTGTTTTTTCTGTTAGGCATGGGTGGGGATGAGAACAGATGGGGGCATTTTTTCCATGTGGTTGTGATCCCTGGCGTGACATCACACCCCATATATGAATCAGAATAATCTTTATTGCCGTTGCACAGTTAAGCACAACGAAATACATTTCAGTGCAGCTGTCCAAAGCAAACAAGGGTAGGCAGCGGTGCACGGAGGGTGCATCTTCGCTGTCAAGCGCTACCCTTATTGTTCAGATAAGAAAAGGGAAGGAAAAATGAGGAAGGAAGAAGGTATAAAAAAGATCTTTCACAATGTGTCCTTGACACACAGGACACAGTGTAAAGTATCAAAAAAACTACATCAGTACAAAAAAAAAGCAACATAGATAAGACTTTTTGCGCAGGGGGGCAACAAAGGTGGTGAGATTGTCTGAGAACACTGCCAAAAAGTTTCATAATCCTGATAAAGATGGCACAGTGTCTATCAACCGGCTCATAACTGATAAGGGTCCACAGATGTTCTGGAGGGGGGGGGGGGGGGGGCAGGGAGGGGGAGCAGAGCTTCATGATTTACATATCCTCCAGGAACAATTTGAGATAAGATGGCCTATCCAAGGCCAAGTGCAGAAGCCAGATTCAGTTATATAACAATTGTTTTGGGGCAGGCCGACTATTGATTTCATGCCTGCCTTCATAGTTCTGCTGGTACACTCAGTGGTGAATCCAAACAGACAGACAGATTTGTGGTCATTCCACCGGTCCGTGCTTGCAGCCTTATCCAAGGTCGATTCCTTCATGCAAGCGAGTTCCAGGAGCCACAAGTGGTCTGCGATTCTCAGAAATCGCATCCAGCTTATGGTTTAGCTCACAAAGCATCTGAGTCTGAGCGCTCGATGCACGGTACAATCAACCACATAAGGCAGGCAGCTTCATAATTGTCAAAACTGCTGCCGACATCTTCCTAATTTGTCAATATCCCAGGTACCTGCCAATTCCATAAAGCAGAAATCCTGTTATCATAAATCCAATTATGTACACGTCTTCAACATCCTCAATGGACAATACAGATACACATCATCTTCCATTCACCCCAGGAGCCCATGATATATCCAGCTGTGTGTGTCCTTTTAGGGCATGTGGGTTCTCCTGCACCCTGTCTTCTTGTCGAGAAAATTTTATCAATTGTGTTGGGAAACCAGCTGACCAGATCCATATGGAAGTGGAAGGACTGTTTTCAAAGCCATGACTGAAACAGCTTGAAATCGTCACAAAACTACATTTTAAAACTAATTTGTGTTCATTTTAAATTTTTGACACAGAACATAGGTTTTTATTTGTTATGTCTCTATCATATTTCACTGGATACGATAAAATGATGGATGTTCTATTTTAAATTGATCGCTACATTTTTTACATTCTTTAAAATTACAGTAATAAAAAGTACATGGAAACTTCAAAAGAAAAGAGCCAAAGAAAAAAAAATTAAAACTACGGGTTAGGGCAATCCCTTTTTGGTTAACTTCTCATTTTGGTAATGTGTGTCTAAGTTATTTCATTCTTATTTTTAACCCATGATGCATCAGTTGCAAATCAAATCATCAAATAACAGTCAATTAATTCTTATATAATACATACAGTCATTAAGAAATGCCAATTAGTAAAAGGAATGGATCTAAGGAAACCAGCTGACTGTGCTGAATCTTCACTTCCTTGAATCCTCCATCCCGAGCAGCACAGAAGCGACAACAAAAAATGAACAACTCCCTTTTAAAAATAAGAAACGTCCAGCAGAACCATCTATCTATCCATTATGTTTACCTGCTTCTTTCTTTTTCAGGTCGCGGGGTTCACTGGTGCCCATATCCAACTATCACTGTGCGAGGGGCGGGGTACACCCTAGACAGGTCGCAAGTCCATCACGGAGACACATAGAGGAAAAATGAGACAAACAACCATTCACTCTCTCACTCACACCTAGGAACAATTTAGTCACCACTCAGCCTAACATGCATATTTTTGGTCTGTGGGAGGAAAATGGAGTACCCCGAGAAAACCCATGCATGCACAGAGAGAACATGCAAACTCCACCCAGAAAGGCCCCTAGGCAGGCATTTGAATCGGGATGACCTGCACTCTGAGAGGCAGCAGTTCTACCAACTGTGCCACCATGCTGCCCTCCAGCAGAACCAGAAATTTAGAATTTTAGAATGTCAGAATTTGGTAAAAACTAAAAGTAGTATCCATCCATCCATTATCTTTACCTGTTTATTCCATTTTGGGTCACGGGGGTCGCTGGTGCCCATGTCCAGCAATCACTGTGCGAGGGGCGGGGTACACCCTGGACGGGTCGCAAGTCCATCACAGGGCCACATAGAGACAAACGAGACAAACAACCATTCACTCTCTCACTCACACCTAGAGACAATTTAGAGTTACCAATCAGCCTAACATGCATGTTTTTGGTCTGTGGGAGGAAACCGGAGCACCCGGAGAAAACCCACGCATGCACGGAGAGAACATGCAAACTCCACCCAGAAAGGCCCCTGGACCGGGGTTTGAACCAGGGACCTGCTCGCTGAGAGGCAGCAGCTCTACCAACTGTGCCACCATGCTGCCCTCCAGCAGAACCAGAAATGTAGAATTTTAGAATGTCAGAATTTATTAAAAACTAAAAGTAGTATAATGAAACAAAATAAAGTAAGTATGCTGAAACTGATTTGAAAGAAAGCAAAGTTTCGGAAGGAAATAAAGCAGACTAAACACATTTTTATAATAAAAACAAAATGCTTCTCCTTGAATTGCCACCTTATCGTGGTGGAGGAGTTTGTGCACCTGAATGATCCTAGAAGCTATACTGTTGAAGGCAATTATAATTGCACCTGGCTCTCCCAAGGCAAATTGGTCCTAGGTGAGAGCCAGGACAAAGAGCGATTCTAAAGACTTTTGATGGACAACACAAATCAAGGAACTCAGTGTCCCTTACCAAGATGTGGGTTACTGGAGCTCCACCCTGGAGCCAGGCCTGGGGGAGGGGCTCGTTGGCAAGCACCTGGTGACTGGATCTCTACCCATGGGGTCAGGCTCACCCCGAAAGAGCGACATGGGTTTTCCTTCCTGTGGGACCACCACCTGCAGGAGGGGCTATATGAGTCAGATGCATGATGCCATGGGCAGTGGCCAAAGGAGGTAGCCTTGGCACTCTGACCCAGGCTTACCAAATCTGGCCCTTGGGACATGGAACGTAACCTCTCTGGCGGGGAATTTCTATTCAGTTTATTTATATAGTGCCAAATCACAACAAAGTTGTCTCAGGGCACTTTACAGAAACATTCACATACGTAAAAGTAAAGTTCTCTATCTAAGAAGGCCAGCAGACAAGTTTAATCTTGGATTCATTACAGTCTCCCATCCTGAGCAAGCACAGTGGAAACAGTGGAAAGGAAAAACTACCTTTTTAAAAGGAAGAAACCTCCAGCAGAACCAGGCTCAGGACAAGCGGCCATCTGCTTTGACCGGCTGGTTTGAGAGGACAGGAAGGAGAGACAGACGAACACAGAATGGTAGGTCCAGGTGTACCTGAAAGACAAAAAACCCCCACATATGTTAAGGATAGAAAAAAATAATTACAAATGTTGAGCAGAGTAAGTAAAGACAGTAGCAGAGTGAAAAGTGTGGTCAGTTTGTCCTCCAGCAGTCTAAGCCTATAGCAGCATAACTAAGGGACAGCTCAGGAAACCCAATCTGACCCTAACTATAGGAATTAGCAAAAAGGAAAGTCTTAAGCTTAGTTTTAAAACTGGATAATGTGTCTGCCTTATGGACAGATATTGGAAGTTGGTTCCAAAAGAGAGGAGCCTGATAACTGAAAGATCTTCCTCCCATTATGTTTTTGTAAATTCTAGGAACCACAAGTAAACCTACAGTCTGAGAGCGAAGTGATCTGTTAGGAAAATATGGAACAATATGATCTGTAATATAAGATGTAGCCAGGTTGTTGAGAGCTTTGTAGGTTAGAAGTAAGATTTTGAATTCTATTCTAGATTTGACAGGGAGCCAATGGAGAGAAACTAAAACTGGAGAGATGTCTCCTACTAACTCCAGTTAAGACTCTGGCAGCAGCATTTTGGATCAACTGAAGACATTTTAAAGAGGTATTTGGACACCCAGATAATAAACCATTGCAATAGTCCAGTCTAGACTTGACAAAAGCATGAACCAATTTTTCTGCATCATTTTTAGATAAGATGTTTCTAATTTTAGAGAAATTGCACAGGTGGAAGAAGGCAGTTCTAGTAATGTTTTTAATGTGGGTGATAAAAGACATGTCCTGATCAAAAATAACACCAAGATTTTTAACATTAGAGCTGGAGGACAGATTAATGCAATCTAAGGAGGGAGAAAGACTGAAAAATTAGTTCCTAAGGTACTCAGGTCCAAAAACCAAAACCTCAGTCTTGTCTGTGTTCATCCATCCATCCATCTATTTTCTTCCGCTTATCCGGGGTCAGGTCGCGGGGGTAGCAGCTTAAGTAGGGAGGCCCAGACTTCCCTCTCCCCAGCCACTTGGTCCAGTTCTTCTGGGGGAATCCCGAGGCGTTCCCAGGCCAGCCAAGAAAAATAGTCCCTCCAGCATGTCCTGGGTCTTCCCCTGGGCCTCCTCCCAGTGGGACGTGTCCGTGACACCTCACCAGGTAGGCGTCCAGGAGGCATCCTAACCAGATGCCCAAGCCACCTCAACTGGCTCCTCTCGACGTGGAGAAGCAGCGGCTCTACTCTGAGTCCCTCCCGGATGATCGAGCTTCTCACCCTATCTCTAAGGGAGAGCCCAGACACCCTATGGAGAAAACTCATTTCGGCTGCTTGCATCCGAAATCTCGTTCTTTCAGTCACAACCCAAAGTTCATGACCATAGATGAGAGTAGGAACGTAGATCGATCGGTAAATTGAGAGCTTCGCCTTTTGACTCAGCTCTCTCTTCACCACGACAGACCTGTACAGCGCCCGCTTCACCGCAGACGCTGCACCTATCCGCCTATCAATCTCACGTTCCATTTTTCCCTCATTCGTGAACAAGACCCCAAGATACTTGAACTCCTCCACTTGGGGCAGGACCTCCTCTCTGACCCGGAGAGGGCACTCTACCCTTTTCCAGCTCAAGAGCATGGCCTCGGATTTGGAGGAACTGATCTTCATCCCAGCCGTGACGCACTTGGCTACGAACCGCTCCAGCAAAAGCTGTAGATCAGGATCTGATGAAACCAACAGGACCACATCATCTGCAAAAAGCAGAGACACAATCCTAAGGCCACCAAAACAAATCACCTCAACACCTTGGCTGCACCTAGAAATTCTGTCCATAAAAGTTAGGAACAGAATCGGTGACAAAGGGCAACCATGGCGGAGTCCAACTCTCACTGGGAACAAGTCTGACTTACTGCCGGCAATGTGGACCAGGCTCTGACACCAGTCATACAGGGACCTAACAGCCCGTATTAAAGGGCCCGGTACTCCATACTTCCAGAGTACCCTACAGGGTTCCCCGAGGGATGCGGTCTAAGGCCTTCTCCAAGTCCACAAAGCACATTTAGACCGGTTTGGCAAACTCCCATGCACACTCCAGGACCCTGCTGAGATTGTAGAGCTGGTCCAGTGTTCCACAACCAGGACGAAAACCGCACTGCTCCTCCTGAATTTGAGGTTCGACTATCCGACGGACCCTCCTCTCCAGAACCCCCGAATAGACCTTACCAAGGAGGCTTAAGATTGTGATCCCCCTGTAGTTGGAACACACTCTACGGTCCCCTTTTTTGAATAGGAGGACCACCACCCCGGTCTGCAAATCCGGGGAACTTCCCCCGATGTCCACGCAATATTGCAGAGTCGCATAAGCCAACACAACCCTACAACATCCAGAGCCTTAAGGAACTCCGGGCGAATCTCATCCACCCCCTGGGGCCCTGCCACTGAGGAGCTTTTTAACCACCTCGGTGACCTTAGCACCAGAGATTGGAGGGCCCGACCCAGAGTCCCCAGGCTCTGCTTCCTCAGTGGAAGACATGCCAGTGAGATTGAGGAGGTCTTCAAAGTATTCTGGCCACCGACCCACGACATCCCAAGTTGAGGTCAGCAGCACACCACCCCTACTATAAACAGTGTTGGTGGTGTACCGCTTTCTCCCCCTGAGACGCCAGATGGTGGACCAGAATCGCCTCGAAGTCGTGCAGCTTCCATGGCCTCTCTTGAACTCCTCCCATGCCCGAATTTTTGCCTCAGCGACCACCCTAGCTGCATGTCATTTGGACTGCCGATACCCATCAGCTGCTTCCAGGGTCCTACAGGCCAAAAAGGCCCGATAGGACTCCTTTTTCAACCTGACAGCATCCCTCAATGATGGTGTCCACCACCGGGTTCGAGGGACAGGCACCGACAACCTTGCGGCCGCAGCTGCGGTAAGCCACCTCGACAATATAGGCACGGTCAGTCAGACTGAGGAAGTCTCTCAGATGAGAGACGAAACGTTTCTACATTTTTTTGTTGTTTTGCTTTGTTTTTTTTTTTTTTGAATGTCCAGAGGACCAGATTTAACTTTTTTTAGATTTTTCTACCTGGATTATTGAGCATGCATCAGGATAAATGGACTGTACTTATATAGCGCCTTTCTATCTTATTTCAAGATACTCAAAGCGCTTTACACTACAATCTGTGTCCTCATTTACCCGTTCATACAGCACTCTACTAGATCTCTACAAAGCTAATTGAACAAATCATTCTAAAGAGACTAATCAGAACTTTATCACATTCATACACAGATGGGACACACATCAGAGGCTATGATGGGTTCAGTGTCTTGCCCAGGGACACTTCGACATGTGACTGCTGGTGGATTCGAACCACCAACTCTCGCATTGGAGGACGACTGTTCTAACCACTCAGCCACAGTCGCCCGTACTGGAGTACTGGAGGGCCAAATGGTTCGAAGGCTTGGCTGTTGCTGAGGCAAAAGTTTGGATGTGGGAAGATTTCAGTAAGGCTTTGGATAAAAACTCTTGGTCGGCTACGAGGAGATTCTGGCAAAACATCAAGCAGCTGAGGAGGGGAAAACAGCATTTTACTAACACTGTGTTCAATGAAAGTTGGGTGCTGTTGACCTCAATCAGTGATGTTTTTGGGAGGTGGAAGGAATACTTCTTGGACCTTCTCAAGCCCACCGGTATGTCTTCCATGGAGGAAGCTGTGTCAGGGGACTTCTGGCTTGGTCTGTCCATAATCATGGCTGAGGTCACCGAGGTATTTAAAAAGCTCCAGGCATGGATGAGATTCGCCCTGATGTCCTTAAGGCTCTGGATGTTGTGGGGCTGTCTTGGTTGACACACTTTTGCAACATTGTGTGAATATTTGGGGAAATGCCACTGGATTGGCAGACTGGGGTGGTGATTTTCTTCTTCAAAAAGGGTGACCGGAGGGTGTGCTCCAATTATAGGGGCAGCACTCTCCTTAGCCTCCCTCTTAAGGTCTATTCAGGGGTACTGGAGAAGCGAGTCTGATCACTGGTCGAACCTCAGATCCAGGAGGAACAATGCAGGTTCCATTCTGGCAGTGGAACACTCGGTCAGCTCTTTACCCTCACTAGGATCCTCAAGGGGTCATGAGAGTTTTCACATAAAGTACATTCTACATGTGTTTTGTAGACTTGGAGAAGACATTTAGCCGTGTTCCTTAAGGAACACTGTGGGGGTGCTCCATATTGGGGGCCCGTTGCTACAGGCTGTGCAGTCCCTATACAAGTGGTACAAAAGTTTGATTGCTGGTAGTAAGTTGGACCCCTTCAGGATGGGAGTTGGACTCTGCCAGGGCTGCCCATTATCACTGACTCTGTTCATAACTTTTTTGGACAGAATTTCTTGGTGCAGCCAGGGGGCAGACGGTGGCTGGTTTAGTGGCCTCAGGATTTGTTCTCTGCTATATGCAGATGATGTGGTCCTGCTGGCATCATCGTGCCGGGATCTTAAGCTCTCACTGGAACAGTTTGCAGCCGAGTGTGAAGTGGATGGGATGAAAATCAGCACCTCCAAATCTGAGGCCATGGTCCTTAGCCGGAAAAGGGTGGATTGCTCTTTTCAAGTCGAAGGTGAGGTTCTGCCTCAAGTGGAGGAGTTCAATTATCTCAGGGTTTTATTCATGATTGAGTGAAGAATGGAGCGTGAGATTGACAGACGCGTTGATGCATCATCTGCAGTATTGCAGATGCTGGGCCGGTCCTTTATGGTGAAGAGGGAGCTGAGCTGTAATGCAAAGCTCTTTGTTTACCGGTCAGTCTACATTCCTACCTTCACCTATGGTCACAAACTCTGGACTGCAGATACAGGTGGTTGAAATTAGTTTCCTCCGCAGAGTAGCTGGACTCTCTCTTAGAGATAGGTTGAGAAGTTTAGTTATCCGGGAGATACTCTGAGTAGAACCGTTGCTCCTCCACATTGAGAGGAGCCAGTTGAGTTGGTTCAGGCATCTGGTAAGGATGGCCCCTGGGCGCCTCCCTAGGGAGGTGCTTCTGGCATATCCGACTGGGATGAGGCCCTGGGGAAGACGCAGGACACGTTGGAGAGACTAAGCCTCTTGGTTGGCCTGGGAATGCCTCGGTGTCGTCCCAGAAGAGGTGGCTGTCGAAATAGAAGTCTGAGCCTCCCTGCTCAAGCCGTTGCCCTTGCGACTTCAAAATAAATGGAAGATGATGGATGGATGGATGGATGGATGGATGGAAAGAACAAAATGTTTACTTATTGGTCTATTACATTGTTGTTTTTTAGTTTGATTTTTAGGATATGTGTAAAACACAAAAGACTCCTTCCAAAGCATTAAACATTAGTTTTCCTCAATGTGCACAGTGCAAGAAATTCTTCAGTAGAGGTGCCCAAACTTTTGCATCCTAAATCAAAATATCAGCTTTATTGTTTGCACTGTGTGTGTGTGTGTGTGTGTGGGGGGGGGGGGGGGGGTAGGTACCTGCTGACTGACACTGTAATCAGTGCCAAACTGTCATAGCGCTGATCTGCAGCAACACTGACACAGCCAAGCCTTTTTCTGATTGGCTGCTGTCGCAACACCTTGACCTGTGATTGGTTGTCAGGGAAGCCTGGTTAGAGAAGCTGAGTGGCAGCGCACCCTCACTCCCTCTCCCTCTTGTTCCCTTACACTGTAAACATCCTACTCATGCCTGTGCATATCTTATTTTTTCTTTGGCTGCTTTTGGGAGCTTTTCGTTCACAGATCTGTCAGAGTGTGAGTGTATCTGTGACTGTGTGATGCTGGTTTTGAGG
This sequence comes from Nematolebias whitei, assembly GCF_014905685.2. NCBI lineage: Eukaryota > Metazoa > Chordata > Actinopteri > Cyprinodontiformes > Rivulidae > Nematolebias > Nematolebias whitei. The sequence continues at coordinate 23,192,428 of NC_056519.1, read as the reverse complement.
ATGCAGGGATGATGGGTTTCGAGTAAAAAAGTAGGGATGCTGGATTCCCTCGTGGGGCGTTGTGTTTGTTTGTTTTCCTCAGCGAGGTCATTTGTGCACTCATTTCTCTGTGTGTGTGCATGTGTGTGTGTGTGTTGAGAGAGAGAGAGGAGTAATCAGTCTCTCTGGGCATTGCTTCAGCTCAGCTGGTCTGCTGCTGTGAGGGGGAAAGCTGTCTCTCTGCCCACCTTCACACGGTGAGTGTCGTCAAGTTGTCTTGAAGCAAAGGCAGCTTGCTCTTCAGAGAAGATGAATTTTTTTAAATTTAATTTTGCTGCAGTGCTCTTCCATGTGTTGCTGTGTCCTGCTCACACTCCTCTCCTCGCTGCCTCATCTCTCTCACCAAGCAATCATATGACCTTCACGGGCTCCCCCGGCTGAACTCTTCCTCATGCACGTCCTTGTTGTCCGTGATGCATCGCCTCTGAGACCATGACACAGAGCGACCGTGAACGTGTGTGTTTTGTCTGCTGGGACGGTCCGCAGATGTGAAGTCTCCGTTAGGGGAGAATGTGCAC
>NC_056519.1:23170565-23191861 GCF_014905685.2 Nematolebias whitei | reverse complement strand
CCCAAGGGCAGCAGGAAGATTAAAGACTAGTGTTACTTGAAGCAATGAATATCACCCACCACCCTTCTTGAGTTTTAACCAAGTTATTGTTGTTATGGTCAAACCTTTAAATATCACAATGAATCATATTGCAAGATCTGGCATCGCTCAGAGTATTTTCTGAGTATGACTCTCAACTACTACCCCATCAAATTCTAGCTCAATGGCTGCAAAATTGATTGAGATACAGCCATATTTGTTTTTGCTCATTTCAATAAACTGTGACAGACATTTTTAAGTTGAGTGACTCCAAAATTTGAACAGTTGTAGATGTACATCCAGAGATTACATTCTGGGATTTTTTTTTTTTTTTTTGGCCTGTGGTGCATTAGATATTTTGCTAACAGACACATAGTAAATGCTAATATCTAAAGCCAAAATTTTAGGCAAATATGTCTTGCAGCGTGTTGCCCTCAGAGTATGTGTTGAGTATCAGTTTTGACTGCTACAACACCAAAATTGATGAAAACATCTGCAAGTTTAATTGATTTAAAGCCATTGTTGTGTTTTAAACGTTTAGTTAGCTGTGGCAGCCATTTTAAATGAAGTTGACGCCAAAAGTTAATCAGTTGTGGCTGCACATGTAACACTTAATTCTTGAGGGTTTCATAAAACTCTGTCCAGTGGTTCTTGAGATATTTTGCTAACAGACAGACAGCATTGACTCCAATTGTTAGAGGCAAAGTTTTAAAAACAGATCTTGTGTGATCAGTTAGCTCTCAGAGTAGAAGTTGAGGATTAGTCTCAGCTACTAGCATACCAAAATTTAGGTAATTTATTTAAATTTGTTAGTTATGACCATTGTTATGTTGGCTAAGATTGCTCAGCTGTGATGGTCATCTGTTTTTGGATCCACTCCTAATGAATATGAGTTACACATGTGAAACCATAGATTCCTTTCTCGGAGTTTTACTAAAACTTTGTCCTGTGGCTCATGAGATTTCCAACAGACAATCAAACAAACATGTGTGTTTTGCATGTGTTTGACAAAATGAAGTGCTGCAACGAATCAATACTGCAATGAAAATGAATCCTGCTTATTTAAATGTACTTATTGTTATTTATAGAAGACTTCACAAACCTGCCACCCACACATTTATGCCACCGGATGTTAGCACAAAGACAAGAACAATTTCACAAGAAAAAAGAATTGCTATGTAATCAACACACGATTCAACTAAGTTCAGTTCAATTCATTTAGTTTTTATTTAGCACTAATTCTCAGGGCACTGTATAAAAACCATTGACATCCATTATCCATTGATGCATTGTCTTTATCTGCTTCTCCTTTTGGGTCCCGGGGAGCGGGTGTCTGTCTCCTGCAGTCACTGTGTGAGAGGCGGGGGACACCTTGAACATGTATCAAGTCCATCACAGGGATGCATCACAATGTCGCTCCCCCTTAAAACAATTTAGAGTTACCAGTTAACCTAGCATGCATGGTTTTGGTATGTGGGAGGAAACTGCTTGTTTGTGTGTGTGCCTGGTTTTTCTTACCTTTTTAGAACCTTTTCTGGTCGTTACACTGACCTTATGCCAGTAGTCCTTTTGGGGATCGAAGAAAATTCTCAATACAGTGAAACACCATTTTTGGGTTAGGGGTAAGGTTTAGGGCACAGTGGAAAAGTCAGTAGAGCTGATGCCTCTCAATGAGAAGGTCGCCTTTTCAAATCCAGGTCGGGGGCCTTTCTAGGTGGATTTTGCATGTTCTCTTTGTGCATGCATGGGTTTTCTTCAGGTACTCTGGTTTCCTCCCACAGACCAAAAACATGCATGTTAGGCTGATTGGTAACTCTAAATTGTCCCTAGGTGTGAGTGAGTGAGTGAGTGAATGGTTGTTTGTCTCATTTGTCTCTATGTGTCTCTGTGATGAACTGGAGACCTGTCCAGGGTGTATGCCTCTTGCACAGTGATAGCTGGACATGGGCAAAGTGACCCTAAAAGGAAGACCCGAGTAAAAGATAATGGATGGATGGTTAGGTTTAGGGTAAGGGTTAGACTACAGAGATGAATGGAAATAAATGGAAATCAATGCACAGTCCTAATACGTATCAAAATACTAGCATGTGAGTGTGTATCTTTAGCAAAATACCATTTGAGCCACTGAACGGATCTTAATGAAACATTCATTGGTTGATGACTGCAAATGATTAACTTTTGTAGTCTGATTCTAGATGGCCACCATTGCAAAGCAAATTTGCAAACAGAATAAACTATAACTGTGTCTGTCTGTGCTCCGACCGTCCCGTGTGGCCATTACGTATGGATCATGATCAAAAGGGTGAGATGCAAGATCTTTGATGCAAGCAGCTGAAAAGAGTTTTCTCTGTTGTGTTGGAACTAGCATAAAAAGTTTAAAGAGGAGTCACTTCTCCTCCTCATCGACAGGAGTCTGCTGAAGTTGTTTGTCGATCTGTTTAGGATGGGAGGTGCTGAGACATGACCATAGAGGAGGAAAACCATGGGAATGATCCAGAACTTGCCAGAAGGAGTTGCATTTGTTTTCTGGACTAAAAAAAAGCCTTGATATTCAAAAGAAAGAGCAGGAGTGAGGGATGAATGGTTTCCTTCCTGGACATGTTCCCTCAGGATAAAAGGATGGATATTTCTTGCAAAGCACAAGCTAATTTTCCAATAACTGGCTGATGCATGCCTTTCTTTTCAAGAACCATGTGCTGGTACATTTATGGAGGATTCAAATCCAGCTTGTTTGCATTAGTTGAATAGTCATTTTTAAAATTCTATTTTTTTAAATTTTATTTAAAGTTAGAATGAGGCAATACGGTGGTACAACTAGTAGAGCTGCTGCCTCTCAGTGAGCAGGTGACCCTGGTTCAAATCCCGGTACGGGGGCATTTCTGGGTGGAGTTTGCATGTTCTCCCAGTGCATGAGTGGGTTTACTCGGGGTACTACAGTTTCCTCCTATGGACCAAAAACATGCATGTTAGGCTGATTGGTAACTCTAAATTGTCCCTAGGTGTGAGTGAGAGAGTGAATGGTTGTCTTGTTTGTCTCTATGTGTCCCTGTGATGGACTGGAGACCTGTCCAGGGTGTCTCCTACCTCTTGTACAGTGATGGCTGGACATGGGCACCAATGACCCCCGCGACCCATAATGGAAGAAGCTGGTAAAAGATAATGGATGGATGGATGGAAGTTAGAATAATGTAAAACTAATGGGCTACACACAAACACTTGCATTACAATATTTCAGCTTACACACTATGCAGCCATGGTTGATAAAGTATACTCCTTTTTAAATGGTACTTTGACATTTTTGTAGCAAAAGTTTAAAAAAAATTGAAAGTGAAAGAACGACATATATAAACTATGTAAGCTAGCATAGGCTATGTTCACACTGAAATTCAATTCATTTCAGTTTATTTATACAGCTCCAGGTCACGACAGAAGTCATCTCAGTGCACTGAACAGAAACTTTAATATGTAAAAATAATAATTTAACATTATTTATCTGAGGAGCAGACTGCTTTGAATTTAACTCCATCACAGAACTCTCATCTTAAGCAACCATGTAAACTGCCTAAACTATACACTAAACCGTTCCTATAAAATCCAAACAAGCTAAATCTCTCAACTCTCATGACTCACTGTGTCTAAATCATGGTAAACTCCATTCAACTTCTGCGTCGTTTTCTTCTTCTTCCTGTAGGATTTTTGACATTTGACAAATAACTTTAGGCCTCGGTCAGAAAGGAGGTTGTTGATATGTTCAGCGAGGGTGGGAGGTGAAATCAGAGGGGGTGTTTTCTCCCTGATCTTGTCCATTTTTGACGTCATGTTTTTTTCTTCGCATGCGAGTCACCTAAAACGGTTCACACTGGAGTTGGATGTCATCGTCATTTGGATTGGATTGTCATTTTAATGATGATGTGGACGACCACAAAATAAATTGGATCTGAGCAAAGAAATTTGTACTGAGCATTAAGATCTACAGTTGGAGCATAGCCAAAGTCAGTATAAAAGCCATTATGAAGATTTTAAAGTTTACCTATACAGGTGAATCTAAAAAAATAAAAAATAAAATTGAATATCAAGAAACAGCTCAATTTTTTTGACAATCGCTTCCAAAAGTTAAACATATATTACAGACATTCATTACACATAGTGTGAAATATTTCAAGTCTTTATTTCTTGTAATTTTGATGATTATGGTTTACAGCTAATGAGAAAACAAAATTCAATGTCTCAGAAAATGAGAATATTGTGAAGAGGTTCATTGTTGTAAACTCCTGGTCACACCCTAATCAGCTGATGAACTCTTAGACATGAGCTATAAATGTTTCATTCCTCAAGTCGAGCCACTCAATTCAATCCAGTTTATTTATATAGCGCCAAATCACAACAAAGTTGTCTCAGGGCAATTTACAGGAACATTCACATACATAAAAGCCAATTAGTAAAGTTCTCTGTCTAAGGAATCCAGCATCCATCCATCCATCCATTATCTTTACCCGCTTATTCCATTTTGGGTCACGGGGGTCGCTGGTGCCCATGTCCAGCAATCACTGTGCGAGGGGCGGGGTACACACTGGACGGGTCGCAAGTCCATCACAGGGCCACATAGAGACAAACGAGACAAACAACCATTCACTCTCTCATTCACACCTAGGGACAATTTAGAGTTACCAATCAGCCTAACATGCATGTTTTTGGTCTGTGGGAGGAAACCGGAGCACCCGGAGAAAACCCATGCATGCACGGAGAGAACATGCAAACTCCACCCAGAAAGGCCCCTGGACCGGGGTTTGAACCAGGGACCTGCTCACTGAGAGGCAGCAGCTCTACCAGTTGCGCCATCGTGCTGCCCAGGAATCCAGCGGACAAGTTGAATCTTGGCTTCGTTGCAGTCTCCCATCCTGAGCAAGCACAGTGGCAACAGTGGAAAGGAAAAACTCCCTTTTAAAAGGAAGAAACCTCCAGCAGAACCAGGCTCAGGACAAGCGGCCATCTACTTTGACCTGCTGGTTGAGAGGACAGGAAGGAGAGACAGACGAACACAGAATGGTAGGTCCAGGTATAGGTCCAGGTGTATCTGAAAGACAAAAAAACACGTTAAAGATAGAAAAAATAATTACAAATACAAAACAGGTTGAGAAGAGAAAAAAGACAGTAGCAGAGTGAAAATTGTGGTCAGTCTGTCCTCCAGCAGTCTAAGCCTATAGCAGCATTACTAAGGGACAGCTCAGGAAACCCAAGCTGACCCTAACTATAGGATTTAGCAAAAAGGAAAGTCTTAAACCTAGTTTTAAAACTGGTTAATGTGTCAGCCTCACGGACAGAGATTGGAAGTTGGTTCCACAAGAGAGGAGCCTGATAACTGAAAGATCTTCCTCCCGTTATGTTTTTGTAAATTCTAGGAACCACAAGTAAACCTACAGTCTGAGAGCAAAGTGCTCTGTTAGGAAAATATGGAACAATAAGATCTGTAATATAAGATGGAGCTAGGTTGTTGAGAGATTTGTAGGTTAGAAGTAAGATTTTGAATTCTATTCTGGATTTGACAGGGAGCCAATGGAGAGAAACTAAAACTGGAGAGATATGATCTCTCCTACTAACTCCGGTTAAGATTCTGGCAGCAGCATTTTGGATCAACTGAAGACGTTTTAAAGAAGTATTTGGACATCCAGATAATAAACCATTGCAATAGTCCTGTCTAGATGTGACAAATGCATGGACCAGTTTTTCTGCATCATTTTTAGATAAGATGTTTCTAATTTTAGCGATATTACGCAGATGGAAGAAGGCGGTTCTAGTAACGTTTTAATGTGGGGGATAAAAGACATGTCCTGATCAAAAATAACACCAAGATTTTTAACATTAGAGCTGGAGGACAGATTAATGCCATCTAAGGAGGGAGAAAGACTGAAAAATTAATTCCTAAGGTGCTCATGTCCAAAAACCAAAACCTCAGTCTTGCCTGTGTTCAACAGGAGAAAATTAAGTGTCATCCAGGTTTTTATGTCTTTAAGACATGCTTGTAGTCTAAGTAGCTGATTGGATTCATTGGGTTTAATGGACAAATATAATTGTGTGTCATCAGCATAACAATGAAAATTGATTCCATGCTGTTTAATAATTTTACCTAATGGAAGCATATATAAAGTAAAGAGTATTGGCCCAAGCACTGAGCCCTGAGGAACTCGATGACGAACTTTGGTGTATGAAGAAAATTAATTATTTACATTTACAAACTGGACTCTGTCAGATAGATATGATTTAAACCATTTTAGAGCTGTTCCTGTAATCCCAATATCATATTCAAGCCTCTGTAGTAAAATATTGTGATCAACTGTATCAAATGCAGCACTGAGGTCTAACAGGACCAGTATAGACACAAGTTCAATGTCAGAGATCATGAGAATATCATTAGTTACTTTTACTAGTGCTGTTTCTGTGCTATGATGAGCTCTAAACCCTGACTGAAACTTTTCAAAACAGATTATTTCTTTGTAGATGTTCACACAACTGACCTGCAACTATTTTCTCTAGAATTTTTGAGGTGAAAGTTAGATTAGATATAGATCTATAATTGGCCAGAATTTCTGAATCAAGGTCAAACTTCTTAAATAAAGGTTTAATTACAGCAACCTTAAAGCGCTGTGGTATGTAACCATCCATTAAAGACAAATTAAGTAAATCCAAAACCAGAGACAACATCAGAAGTGTTTTACCTGCTAAGGAGACAAAGAACTGGACTGTAGCTCAGTGGTCCCATATCTCTTTTCAGGTGAATGTAAATTTTCATGGTATTTCTAAATCAAAGTCCCAGAGTCTGAAGGAAGAGTGGAGAGGTCCAGAACCCACTTTGTTGAAGTCCAAAGTGAAGTTTCCACAGTTAGTGATGGTTTGGGTCCATGTTCTGTGCTGGTGCTAGTCCACTGTAATTTCTGAAGTCCTCAGTCCATGCTGCATCTACAAAAACATTTTAGAGAACTTCATGCTTCCTTCTGCTGATGCGCTTTAAAGAGATGCTGCTTTCATTTTCCAGCAGGACTTGGCTCCTGCCCACACTGACAAAGGCACCAAAAGCTGGTTGTGGAATATTATTTTTCTGAGACACTGAATTTTGGTTTTTCATTATGTAAGACATAATCATCAAAATTACAAGAACTAAAAGGCCTGCCATATTTCATTCTGTATGTGTACTAAACCTATGAAATAAGTTTCACTATATGAAATGAATGACAAAAAAAATCAAACTTTTTCATGATATTCTAATTTTTGTAGACACCTGTATGTCAGAAGCATGCATTCTTTATAACAGAGTTTCAAAAACATTGCAGTTTCCAACCAACTGACAAGAACCAGGTTTAGGATTTGAAAACTCAGCCAGACAACAAGAAAGGTTAAATAGTTTATTGGTTCGCAGCTGCTGGTGGGAGTCTGGGTCCAGATCCGGGTACAAATCTGCAGAGATATGACAGTTAGTGGTCTGTAGGTTTCCATACCATACCATACCATACCATACCATACCATACCATACCATACCATACCATACCACTTTATTTATAAAGCACTTAAAACAGCAACAAGGCCAACCAAAGTGCTGTACAGACAAAACAACAGGTAACACACAAAGCAAAATACAAAATGAGGTAAATCAGAATATAGACAAAAAACGATGCAGATAATGACGACAAACCAGTGTAGAGCATACGGGATCAAAACACAGATCATCTTGTGTTGAAAGCTATTGGATAGTAGTGAGTTTTTAAACGGGACTTGAAAACCGAGAGGGAGGGGGCCTGTCTGACAAGCAGAGGTAACTCGTTCCAGAGTCTTGGTCCTGCTACAGAGAAGGCCCTGTCACCTCTGCGCTTAAGACGAGTTCCTGGAACTGTGAGGAGCAACTGGTCCGCTGACCTCAGGGAACGTGGTGGGACATACGGTTGTAGCAAATCAGAGAGATGGGGGGGGGGGGGGGGGACACTGGAGACTGTTTGCCAATAATGAACAGCTACTAACTTTTTCAGGCAGATAAGGTGATTTACACCTGTTGGGGTGGATGACGTGACATCACCATAGCTGATGGAGACGCAGCAGCAGAGAAGCGTGGCGATAGCTATGAGCAATGGAGTAATCCAGAGTCGGGGTTCATTAGGGGAAGCAGTGGTCATGCACGGGGAGTCAGAGGTCTTTAAACAAATCCAAAGGGCAGTCCAGAATCCAAAGGCCAGAAAAAGTTGTCATTATCAGGATCAGAAAGGCAGATCAGGCAAAAGGGGAAATCCAGAAGGCAGGCTTGGGGACGACACAAGAGATTCAGACAAGATCAAAGAGGAAATGCGGGACATCTGGTGCCAATAATGGGTTTGATAATCTGGCAAGGAGCTTGTGTGACAAGAGCTCTTAAAGGAGCTCTTGTCACCCAAGAGCAAGGCAGCAGGTGCAGGGCATGAGGTTGATGGAGCTGTGAGTGCAGAGTAGGCATAACAGAGTGACAGAGGCAGTAAACATGGTATGAAAAGGGCAGAAACTTGACACCAACAAAATGAACAAAAGTTTGTGACCCCAAATACTGGCTGAAAGAGTACAAACATTATACTAACCCAAACCACACCTGCCTCCACCCTCATTTGCCCCACTCTAGGCCATTAAGCAAGGCCCTTATCCCCCACCCTCTGCTTCCCTGGGCACCCTAGATGGCAGCTTTCTACTCCACACTTGTGGTAGCTCGTGGTCTGTGGTTGTGTCAGGAAGGACATCCAGCATAATACAATTGTCAAATCTTCATGCTAGTTAGCTTGCTGTGGTGACCCCTGAAGAAGAGAGCAGCTGAATCTGCTGAAGCGGTGAATAAACTTCACATTTTAACTTTTAACTGTGATGGAAAGGGTTTTTCTGATCAGTGAAAACTTGATTTTGTCTGGTACCTTTCCTCACTCTGTTGCAATAACACCAGGGGTAAAGGCAGTAACCAGATGGAAATAATGGGTTCTGAGGATGTCTTTGTGTTTGATGCCACGTGACGTCAGATGTGGCTTGAGTTACAGTCGTTAAACTTTGATGGACGTATTGTTTAACTCATCATGATGTAGGTTAATACAGGGTGTCTCAGTCCCCTGGGAGCCAATATTTATAGTAAGCAATTTTCCCTTCGACTAATGAAAGCTCCACGAGAGTGCTGTAGAAAACCAGGTCAGTGACAGTCTTTAATCTGGAATCAAAACAGTTGATCCCCATGAATACACATTGTTTAAAACACGTAAACTGACATCTTAAAAAAAAGTTATTAGTTTTTTTGTCCATAAATTATAATGACAATTTTGTTCAGAGACTCATACCTTTACATCTACATGATATGTGCTCAAATTTTAAATCTGAGGTAAAAAGTGGCCATTTTAAAGTAAAGTAATGCGAATAAAGTTAAAAAAAAATGAATGTCTACTTTAAATGTGATTTTTTTTTATGCCAATGCAAAATGCTACTGAGGAAGAGGAGGAGATGACACACATGCCAACTGTGCTTTGACTTTTTGCTTGAGATTTCAAAATAAATCCAAATCTAATTCACACAATGAATATCCTAATGTTTTAATTCTTCATACGTCAGCATGCATGTCAGGGGTCAATTGTGAGCTGGATAACTGGAAAAATATGCAACGTGCCGACTTCCATGTTGGTGTATGGCGACATTTAGACATAAGAAACGTCACCATCAAAAACTGAGGTGTTATATCAAAAACCAAGATGGCCACCACCATACCGTAATTTCTGGACTATAGAGTGCACCCAAATATAAGCCACTTAATAATATTTTTAAAAATCATTTTGAACATATATAGACCACACTTGTGTATAAGCCGCTGGTGTCCATGTTGTAACATGAGATATTTGCACAGAAAGATTTTATTAACTTTTAATTAAATACGTACCAGGAAATATACAAAAAACATCGGTTACGTACTGTAACCCCAGATTCTATGAATATAGGCGTAGCCCTTTAAGGCTGTCGCTGGCGGGTTTATCCCGTCATGCGAAGCATTACACTGACAAATTTAGTCCACGCCCATCTGCTGTTTGGGCTCCACCCGGTCCATATAAATTACGTTAAGAGTGGGTAATCGGCTCCCAAATAGCTTTTTCTTCAGCCACTTGGGAGCCAGTGAGGCCTGACGCTTAAAGGGCTACATTTATACTCATAGAATCTGGGGTTACAGTACGTAACCAACGTTCTATTTCGTATAGGCTTCGCCCTTTAAGGCTGTTGCTGGTGGGTTAAGGGCGAAGCGGATGTGGTCCTCACCTCACTGGGTCCATTCAAACACCGTATGAAGCGGAAGCTTGCCCAAAAAACATCTTGTCACTCAGCTCTCCATGTGCATAATTACGCATTGCGTAATTATGTGCCATGCACAGACGCATGTTGTGTAATTATGCGTTCTGAATGCATGAACGCCCCAGAAAAGTTTCAACGGAGGGGAAAAAGGCTGAAAGGAGCCATGAACCAACCGGTTCACAGCTGAACAGTATGAACAGATTAATAATAACAAGAGAGCTAATTATTAATCAAATGAACTGATTGGTAACAATAGTCATGAACTGATTAATGACAATAGAACCAAAATAACAGTCACAACTTGTGACTGATAACAACATCTCACACTGTAATGCATGCAGACAGATGTGAGTTAAATGGGGTTCCATGAAACAACAATATCAGAGTCAGAGTCAGAGTCAGAGTTTCTTTATTGTCATTCGCACCTCATGTGGTACATGTGGTGGAGCAAAATTATGTACACAGGGTCCCAGTTACATCCAACAATAAAATTAATAAGAAAAACAGTAATAACATCTAACATATGAACTAAGAAAAACATCAAATAAATATACACTAAGCACTCATAACATAAAAACATTGAACATCAGCACAAACATGAACATGAGTCTGTGAGCAGATGTGCACACATGAACACATCAACATTGAAACAGATCAGCAGCAACATGATATGGTTTTTCACAGTGATTATTCTAGTTAGAGATTCATGAGTCTAACAGCCTCAGGGTAGAAGCTGTTATTCATTCAAGATATTCATTCTGTTAAGACACTAAATACAGAATGTGTCATGGAACGAGCCGTCACATCACGTAGATAAAAGCGAATAAATGAGCAGGGTGTTGACCAACAATACCCCAACAATATCACTGTTAATTTAAAGAGCTTGTGATGTTTTAGAGGGCAGCACGGTGGCGCAACTGGTAGAGCTGCTGCCTCTCAGCGAGCAGGTCCCTGGTTCAAACCCCGGTCCAGGGGCCCTTCTGGGTGGAGTTTGCATGTTCTCTCCGTGCATGCGTGGGTTTTCTCCGGGTACTCCGGTTTCCTCCCACAGACCAAAAACATGCATGTTAGGCTGATTGGTAACTCTAAATTGTCCCCAGGTGTGAATGAGAGAGTGAATGGTTGTTTGTCGCTATGTGTCCCTGTGATGGACTTGCGACCCGTCCAGGGTGTACCCCGCCCCTCGCACAGTGATTGCTGGACATGGGCACCGGCGACCCCCGTGACCCAAAATGGAACAAACGGGTAAAGATATAGGATGGATGGATGGATGGGTGATATTTTAGGCATAATATTGGATTCGGTCTTAGATCAGCTGAGCTACCATCAGCCTGAATTCTGAGACATGACGGAGCGACAGAGAGGGCAGATAAATCACTCACCCTCTTAGCGGATGTTAAAGCCAACAGCAGGGCTGTTTTAAGAGACAACAATTTAAATGGAACCTGGTTCAGTAGGTCAGATGGAGCTTAGATCAGGGCTCGCAGGACCAGCGTTAAATCCCACTGTGGAGCAAGTGGGCGTGAAAACAGGCCTGCGTCTCTGTACACCTTTTAAAAAACGCTTCATCAGCGGATGATTAAAGGCTGCTCCGTCTCCGAAATCTTCGTGACAAGAAGAGATGGGTGCAACATACGTTTAATAGTGCTGAAAACACCAAATTTCTGTCCATCGACTGCTGCAGAAAAGACAGCACATCACCTAGTGGACATGAGGCGGCCTCTACACCTTTCTCTGTACACCTTTTACAAAAACGCTTCATCAGCGGATGATAAAAAACTGTTCCATCTCCGAAATCTTTGTGACAAGAAGAGATGGCTGCAGCATACGTTTAATCGTGCTGAAAATGCCAAATTTCTACCCATCGACTGCTACAGAAAAGACAGCACATCAGAGTCAGAGTCAGAGTCAGAGTTTCTTTATTGTCATTCGCACCTCATGTGGTACATGTGGTGGAGCGAAATTATGTACATAGGGTCCCAGTTACATCCAACAATAAAATGTATAAGAAAAACAGTAACATCTAAGATATGAACTAAGAAAAACATCAACTAAATATACACTAAGCACTCATAACATAAAACATTGAACATCAGCACAAACATGAACATGAGTCTGTGAGCAGATGTGCACGCATGAACACATCAACATTGAAACAGATCAGCAGCAACATGAAACAGATCAGCAGCAACATGATATGGTTTTTCACAGTGATTATTCTAGTTAGAGATTCATGAGTCTAACAGCCTCAGGGTAGATCACCTAGTGGACATGAGGTGGCCTCTACACCTTTCTCTGTACACCTTTTACAAAACGCTCCAGGCTGTTCCGTCTCCGAAAACTTCGTGACAAGAAGAGATGGCTGCAGCATACGTTTAGTCGTGCTGAACGCCAAATTTCTGTCCCTCAGCTGCTGCGAAAAAGGACAGCATGCTGCCTAGCGGACATGAGGTGGCCTCTACACCTTTCTCTGTATAACTTTTACAAAAACGCTTCATCAGCGGATGATTAAAAGCTGTTCTGTCTCCGCAAAAACTTTGTGACAGGAAGAGATGGCTGCAGCGTATGTTTTAATCGTGCTGAACGTCAAATTTCCATCCATCAGCTGCTACAGAAAGGACAGCATGCCACCTAGTGGACATGAGGTGGCCTCTACATCTTGTGGGAGACCCATCCTCTCTAAGAGGATCCGCTCAGTGGCCAGACCCACAGGTGCTGACCTATTTCTGGGTAACTCCTGATCGCTCCTCCCACCTGGAGGAGAGCATCCTCCCTCCACGACAGTTTCCACGGGTGCCCCGATAACAGGCGTCGTAGAACCGGAACCATGGTGCGTTCACGCGCTCGGGAGCCACCCGGAAAGCTGTCAATCCCTCCTCCTGAACTCAGTTAAAAAAACTGTAATATAAGAGGCGATGGGAGAACATGTAAAATCGTTTTGGGCCATGGGCTATGATCAAACACGTCCACCCCCCAGCGGTGGTTTGTCTCGCGGGCTCAGTGAAGCCCATAGTTGACACTGAGCGTTTCCTCGTGTCGCAAACAGGTCCACAGCCGCTTTGCCAAATTCCTGCCACAACTGGGCCATCAGACTGAGGTGGAGGCTCCACTCCCCGTGACGCGGACCGCCCCTGGACATCACATCTGCCTCTTGTACAGAACACCGGGGATGTACACTGCTCTGATGGAGAGCAGAATTTGGTGTGCCCAACACGGTACTTTCCTCGCAATGTGTAACATTTGGGTTGTGTTGATTCTGCAGCACAGGAGCAAAGTGTTAAATTACATTCAGAACCGCGCAACCCTCCAGAACGTTTATATGAGCTGTTGTGAGAAAGCCACAGCGTCCCTACAGCTCAAGATAGGCATGTCACCCCTCAACCTGACACCGGTGTGTCTGTGAAGACTGACACGTGTGACATAGGTCTGCTGACGGGGGCTCACTCCAACAAAAACCAGGGGTTTTCCCAGTGTCGGAGGTCTGCTCTCACGGAGGGAGGAACAGTGATCGTCCGTCTCTTTTTGCCTCACCAGATCCATGCGTTGACGACATCGTGTTTAACAGCTTTATGATAGAAAATATCTGTTATTACTCTGCCTGGTTTTACGTGGCGGAGCTGGACTCTTAGAGAGTCGATTCTCGTCTGTGATAAACGAATAAACAAGCCCTCATGGTGGTCGAGTTTAGTCCCACTCCCAGATAACAATCGTCTGGGCCGGGAGAATCAAACTTTTCAAATTTTATGGCGAAGCCCAGAATTGGCAGGTGTGACGTCAACATCTGAGCCTGAGCCGACATGTCTGCCCACGATTGCCTTGTTGAAAAACTGACAGGTCCACATCGGTCTCGTTCCTCCGGTCTGTTGGGAACCAGGAAGTAACGTGAGTAACAACCTGTGTTTCCCTCTCCGTCGGGAAACCCCTGGACTTCTGCCTTTAGGGATGAGACCTGGTCTGGATGACAGGACCGTCTCTAAAACTCCTCTGAACGGAGGGGGTCGGGCTGCAAGTTGCAACACGTAACCCCTGCTATCAGCTTTGGCCATCTATGCCTGGCGAGAAAGCTCACAGCCACTCTGCGTAATGTCCGTGGAGTGGGCGCACGTGTAGGTGGTGCATCATGTTTTAACGGATGTCAGTCAATCCACCGCCTCAACCGCTGTCATGAGCCATGGGAGTGTGTTCTGCATGACCCAAAGGCGAAGCTCAGCTCTGAGCGCGTCTGTGTGCTGTGCTTGACTGTGGGTCCACATTCATGTCTATGTAGAACGGTATGTGTTGAGGAGAGGCATGTGAAAACTGTTGACGCCGCGGGAGCGCGCATTTGACACCACTGCGTTGAGACGCGTGTCGCTCCTGCCGAGAGCGAGATATGTTACTGGGCTCGTACAGCGCTCACGTTTATGTTGATGTGAGCGGCGAGCGCTGAAAACTGCGTGCGAGCCTTCATAACGCAGCGCCGTATGGGTGAAAGCTGCTCGCGCTGCGGGAGCTCGCGTTGGCATCACTTCGTGAGGGGTGTGCGGCTTGGGTTGAAAAAACAAGTTATTCCACTGAGACTCGTTGTGCGGGCCACATTCGCTTATGACTGTTGTGTCATGCGGGTGTCTCACCTTGTTTGGAGCGACGGTGATTGAAACAACCTTTAAAAGGCCATCGGCTCATTCGTGTGGGGGTGGTGTGACGGAGCCGCTGTCAGGTCATCCGAGCTGACAGACTGGCTAAAAAGACACTTTCATCATTAAATGATGTTTTATTCCCACATTCGTGTCATCTTCACACACATCCAGCAAACCATCATTGAGTCATCTCCCCCTGAGCTAAGTGGTTTGTTGTCCTAGGGCATCCCCTGTTGGCGAGCTCCAGGAAAAGCTGAACTTCCTGATGCCAGGGATGTCTGACGGGCGGGGCTGGCGTAGCAGAGCGGGGAGGCGTTGTGCAGCCGTGGAACATCTTGAAAGTGATCTCTCGTTGATGAGGGCCCTCCAACAAAAAGCTTTCTGCAGCTCCTCCGAGAGGGAGGTGGAGTGACAGGCCAGGTGAACCTCTGGGAAACCTCGTCCTCCGGCTGCGATGCAAGACCAGCAGACAACAAAGAGGTGCACCGGTTGAGGATGAGGTCAGCTGCCCTGCAGAGGGACCGTACATCTCCTCCCGCCTCTTGAACGTTGTACGCCAACAGTGTAACGTGCTGTTCGCTGTGGCCACCTGGATATGCACGCTTGTGAGCTCGGTTGGACAGAGATGTCACCGTCTGGTTATGCTATCCGGAGGCACAGGACGCTGGTCCAACCTGGACATCTTTGCTCCGAAACAAGCCTCCATAAAGGCTCGGCTCCCGGGGGCACTGAGGGAATTTCCGCTCGGTGAAACCCCTCCACTCTGGTGATGGGCGCGGATGTGGGAACCGGCGCCCTATTCTACCAGGACCGGCTGCAGCCTCGTCCCAGTAGGACGTCACCGCTGGGAAAACGAGGCCAGATGGGATCAGGACGGTGAGCCGGAATGGAGCCCAGAAAACTTCCCGCTGGATCATCCAAACTGGCGGGGGAGGCGTGGGATGGAAAAAAGTCCCTTCGTGTCAGCCGCCTCTTGGCTTAAGCCAGACAAACTCCAGAGGAGGGCACCGGCGACTGAGAGCAGTGTGGTCGCCGATGCAAAACAGGGTGGGGGGGGGGGGTGAGCATACTCTCAGCCCCCCTCTACCGACACTACGGAGCAGGGGTCTGCTGCTGATGTCGCCAGTCCCGAAGGAACCATCTGATTCGCTCCTAGGGTCGGCGATAAGAGGAAAATTACAAGATGGCGTCGTCCAGCGTGTAGCGACCTGCCACTGAGAAATACTCCTCGGCGCTTACCTTGAAACAAAACTGCTCGTCTGTTTCTCCTCGGGGAGGAGAACTTGCCGGGATGACAGGGGTTGACGTGGCGATCACAGGCAGTCTTAACAAAGGTTGGTCAGCTAGACAACTCTCCTTCTTCATTCTTCTGACAGTGCTATTAGCTCGCTGAAGAAAAATGGGAGCCGATTACCCACTCTTAATGTAATTTATACGGACCGGGTGGGGCCCACACAGCAGGTGGGCGTGGACTAAATTTTTCAGTGTAATGCTTCGCATGATGGGATAAACCCACCAGCGACAGCCTTAAAGGGCGAAGCCTATATGAAATAGAACATACAGGAAACGTTTTTTTCTGAACAGTGACTGTAACACGGCAGGTAAAAAAAAACAAATAAAAATACAGTATCCTACCAGGAAGTCATTGATTGCTATCTTCATCTTCGTCCTGTCCAATAAAACCACTGAAGTCATCTTCTTCAGTGTCAGAATTGAACAGCCTCAGAAAAACTTCATCCCATCCTCAGTCTCTTTTTCATTGTCGCTCTCAATGTCACTTTTGTCTCGAGGCAAATTTGTGATTTCATTTGATTTACGATTTATACTTATTTAAAGTGGCTGCAAATACTTCATTGTGTACAACAAGGGGGGAAACTCCTGCAGGGAGGGTGAGAGGAGGAGAGAACGGGGAGGAGAAGTTTCCCTCCCTCCATAGTGGAGCAGCGAAACCAAGTTTTATTGTTTCATTGGTCCACTGTGACCTGTTCAGTAATTTCATTTAGGGATGGGGCCGATCCAATCCAGTATCAGTATCGGCCTCCGATACCAGCATCATTTACGTATCGGATTTTCCGATCCACCTGCCGATATTTCCGATCCATGATCCATGTTGGCTTCAAACTATGGAATGGATTTCCTGAACGAAGGTGTGTCTCATGAACCCAGAGTAATAAGACCCGCCTCACATTCAGGAAATCCATTTCATAGTTTGCAGCAGCTACAACGTGGGGACTGAGTTAGCAGCACTGTTGCTAACAGCTAACCAACTTTTCATTTAAACATGTCCGCTGTGTGGAAGAATTTTACACTAAACACCACAAAACAAGACAGCAAGGTGCAATGTCTGCAGAGCCATAGCGCCACATTAAACCGCGGTAAAGTTAGTTTTACGATGGACATTCGAGCTCCGTGGCTTCAGCAGGGCGCTGCTTTTTGCTCAACCGAAAGAGGCGACTCGACACCAGCCAGCCGCGTTCAATCTGCCCCGCTCAGTCTGCCCGTCTCTGAGGAGGGACAGACTAAGCACGGCTGCCCCAAATCAGGCTGCCTGCTTTGTATTGAACAAGAAGAAGACATCGCTGAAACCACGGAGCTCAAATGTTTACAGAGAAGTTGCTAAACTTCATCATAATTAATGACCAACCACTATCAGTTGTAGAAAACAAAGGATTTTGCAGTTTGATACTTGCATCCAAGATATAGTTTACCCTCCAGGAGATATTTATCAGTACAACAGTAGACAATCATAAAAAACATATGATTTGAAAATTAAATTAAAAACAAAAACAGCTACATTATAAAGTGATGTAAAATACTAAAAACAGGAACATGTCTGTTGGTTTATGCCATGAACTTAGCAGATGTTTGAAGCAATTTAACGTTTAATTTAATTTAATTTAATTTAATTCATTTATTCATTCATTTAAATTAGCCAAATTTTTTTTTAAATCATCAAAAAGAAAACACTGAATGAAAAGAGCGCAGAAAGAAGAAAAAATGATTATATCTGCCCCTTATAAAATATAAAACAACTTTAAACAATCACTTATCTTAATCACTTTAATATCCACTTTAAAGCAGGAATAAAAAGAAACATGTTTTGTGTTAGCAGAATTTAATTCTAACTTTAAAACTTATCCAACATTAATAAAACTTACCTCAAGTTGCCTTTTTGGACATGCATGCATATATTTGTACAAATTGTACTTGAGAGCAGATTATTACAGCCTCATATAAAATCAATGATGATCATGATATCGGAACTGGATCGGTATCGGCCGATACTCAGATCTAGCTATCGGGATCGGATCGGAAGTAAAAAAAGTGGATCGGTGCATCCCTAATTTCATTGGTCAGTTGGGTTTAACCTTTATTTATACAGGTTGTCTCATTGAGTCATGAGGACCCACCTCCCAAGAGAGACGTGTATTGGGCAGCTATATGAGCAACCAGGTGTGACAAGGCTAAATGGTTTGGTGGCAGGAAGCTTGTTAGACCATCAAAAAAAAAATTCTCCATAAATTAGCTGTAACATTGTATAAGCCATGATGTTTAAAGTGTGTGAGAAAAGTAGTAGCTTATAGTCCGGAAATTATGGTATATGGCCACCATTAGCCACTCCCTGGCTCCACCATTGCACCTGGTGGTAGATAAAATGACTCCCTCCACTCGCCAGGATACGTCACTCTGCACCGCCACGGACAAGCAAATAAAATGGTATGGTATGGTATAAGTTTATTCATTTTAAAAAACACAAAATAAATAAAATATAAACCTACCTCTGTTCTTCTCCACTGTGTATCTCTTACCCACTTGGATATCTTACACCAGGGGTGTCAAACTCATTTACAAAAGGGGGCCAAAATTAAAACCGTTTTCAAACTAAGGGCCGGTTTCAGGATCTACATTAACTCAAGTTAGATACTCAACATCTTTTCTTGGTTGCAGGTTTCTCACCAAGAGTTTGATTGGTCTCATTTGACGTTCTCTGTTGCACTTTTGACATCAAAATCAAAGATTACTGAAAAAAATTAAAGTGATAAATGTATTTTACATTTAAAATAACATCTTGGGGACCAGATAAGATGTCAACGAGGGCCACATTTGGCCCCTGGGCCTTGAGTTTGACATATATGTCTTACACCAAACACATTAAGGTTTACTTGTATTCTCTGTTTAATTCCAGTCCAGAAAAAACTCAACTAAAAACATTTACTTATCAAATCCTTTAGATACCGAGGACATGGGCATACTGCTTATGTTTATTGTCTGTTTTGTGATTCTTGTGTTGTATTTATGCTTTTGTGTTCAGTTCATTTCTTCCTCAGTCACTTCCAGCTCCTCAGATCTTGCCCCGCCTACTCTCATCTGTTCCCAGCTGTCTCCACTCTACTCATCAACCCCTGTCCATGTAGTCCCTCAGCTTGTACTTCACCTTCAGTCCATCACTGTTTGAGTTTCATGCCATGTTTGGTTCATCTTCATGTCTCCCTGATTTCTTCTGTTTCTGTTGTCAGCAATAATCCTCACAGCAGTGAAAACAATCACAAACTGTGGACTTCTTCAGCCCACTCCAATGATAATTCCCACCTTCAAAGAACTTGCAAAACATAAAAAAGGTGACACCTACTGGCAAACCTTCAGTATTACACAAAAGCAGAAATGAATTGCTCTGACACAATCTTATGTTAGATTGATTGGTAACTCCACGTTGTCCCTAGGTGTGAGTGAGAGAGTGAATGGTTGTTTGTCTCATTTGTCTCTATGTGGCCCTGTGATGGACTGGAGACCAGTCCAGGGTGTCCCCCGCCTCTCACACAGTGACTGCTGGATATGGGCACCAGTGACCCCCATGACCCAAAAAGGAAGAAACGGGTAAAGATAATGGATGGATGGATGATTACGCAATGCAAAATATTTTAGGTACTAAAAATATAAATGGAATTTGCATTCCTTGAAAGAATTGCTCGTTTAAGTGTCTTGATGGTCCAAACTCCCCCTCCACGTCCGTTTCTAGCAAAAATAAAATAAATAAGACTCCTCGGGGCCAAGGTGAAGTTTAATCTGTTTAAATGAAAAAATGGAAAAGACACCCAATGAATATACAAATTTTAAGCATAAACAAAAGAAAAACGACAAGATAAATGAGAGAGGTAGTGATAAGTCCGAAAACTGTGGCTCCTTGCATGATCAATTGCCAGGTTGTATGAGAGGCCCTTTGGGCCATAATTTATTATGAATCCCCTCTACTCTCCTGCTTTACTTTACAAACCAATCAACATTTAGTATTACTGTTTCTAGGCAGACTTAATTTACAAATCAAAGGTAAGCAAACTAAATATGCATGTATCTAACATAAGTGACACCTTGTCAAATATTTATCAAAAATAATTACTCACAAATAATAGCTCGTATTTACTGTATGTCAATAGTAAAATGTCATCTTTGGACATTTTAAAACTTTAATGAATAAACAAAAAGGTATTTACACTCCCACAGCTCGCCTCCTTGAATTCTGAAACAAAAACATGTGTTCTGTTAACGCTCTGAATATGTTTTGGATGTTTTGTTAAAGACTCTCAGCTACTACCACACCAGATTTTAGCTCCATATCTTTGAAACTGACTGAGTTAGCACCATGTTTGTGTTTGCTAAGGTTGATTACTTGTGGAGGGCCATCTAGAATTCAGTTGACTGAGAGTTTCTTTAAAATCCATCCAAGGGTTCATGAGATATTTTGCTAACAAACATAGAATAATAAAATATACAGTATCTTGGTTGTGATATAAAGAAGAAATTCAAATTCTCATCGCTCTAATTTTCCTCCTGATGGCTACAGCTGCTTAAATCGCTAAAAGGCTAAACATCAGTGTGAAGAACTATTTACTTTGATAGGACATAAGAGATAACGCAGTAAACTTAAAGGTGAGCAACAATTTTCACTTTCAGGGAGTTTATCATCTTTGCGTTAGCTGCACCCATCGGCCTCAGCATTCCAACTACTGATTAACAGCCCCCCCCCCCCCCCCATCCACACCCATCTCTGTCCCTGTTAACTACATCTCAGCAGAAATTTTCAGCTGACTTGTCTTCCTGTCACGTGTGTAAAATTCAAAGCACAGACCTCAAAGACAGCGAAGCTCCTGATTAAGTCTTCCTGCTCTCCAGAGATCCCACCTCAGAAATTACAAACTTGTTCACTTTTTCATTGAATAAATATCTGAATATATATATGAATAGTTATCGGAATATATATCTGAAAATATAACTTAATATATAACTGAATATATATATATATATATATATATATCTGAATATATTACTGAATATATATCTGAT
>NC_056519.1:23164221-23170465 GCF_014905685.2 Nematolebias whitei | reverse complement strand
ATACATCTGAATATATAACTGAATATATATCTGACTATATAACTGAATATATATCTAAATATATATCTGACTATATATCTGAATATATAACTGAATATATTACTGAATATATATCTGATTATATATATATCTGAATATATAACTGAATATATATCTGACTATATATCTGAATATATATCTGAATATATAACTGAATTATATTTGAATATATATCTGCTTACAGATCCTTACCATGTAGCCTTCATGAAGCTGAGATGAAATGTTTATTTTTCCAAACATGGCTAGTCGCAGTGCACTTTCCATGTGGATCCCAGATTGTTCATGCTTCTTTGCCTTTTCTAAAAAAATAAATGCTTTAAATCAGTCATACCTGTCTTAATCCATGCTGGGTCAGATCCTGATGTTTGAAAAAGGAGGCAGAGAAAACAATAAAGCTTTTGTTTCCACCTCTTCTTAACATCAATATAGAGGTTGGTTTTTTTTTTTCATTTACCCTGTATTTATACATATAGTCTCACTGAGCCGCGATAACTCATTTTCAAGAGAGACCTGTTTGGGGAGCGGATGGTGGGGGTCTTGCTTGGGGGCCCAGGGTGGGGTGAGGAGTGGGTGTTCCACCTTTTCCACCCACATTTTGATGTTGACGGTACCGGGAATTGAACCTGCGACTTTCCGATCACAAACCCATATTCTAACCTCTGAGCCACCACTCCCCCTCAGTTCTCAGTTCTTTTACTGATGGTATGAAGTTGGCTTTAATATGGGATGTAGAAGCTTACTGGAGCGTATTGTTACAGCAACACCTTGTTGCCAATACTACGCCACTGTCAAACTAAAACACAACGTAAACTTCAATGAGATAACGCAATGAATAAAATAAAGACATAAAAGATATACATAACATGTAAAACATACCTCGCTGACTTTAGAGGTAGAAATAAAGTCCTTACAACTAATTTTAAGCATTCATTAAACTTTTAACTCAAATTGGCCTTTTCTGCTGCATTATGCTGCTCATGCTTCGCCAGGGGGTGCTTCTTCTTTTTGTGGCCCAGCGAACAAACATCCCACATATTAGTTCCTACCTAGAACTTTTTTTTTCAGTTGTATTGTTACAGCAAATAAATGTCCTAATGACACAAGAAATATGTATAATGCAAAATAAAATACATGAACTAAAATTATGGCAGTAAAAAAGCATTAGCCTCACTACATGCACTAATCTGTCAATCAGGACAAGTTTATGACAGACGGCTGTAACGTCAACCTTGCGGTGGGCGGGTGGGACTCCCACCGTGGGAGGGTGGTGAATGATATGCAAATCAAGCTGTATTCAGCTCTGAGCGCAGGAGAGGTGCGCCCAGAATGGTCCTATCTCTTGTATTGAAGAGGAGCTACTGCACATGTGCAAGTTTTAACCAGAGTCTAGGGGCAAAGATTTTTTTTGCACCCCAGGACGGAAATACGTCATCAATCAGACAACGTCGATGAACAAAATAACTTTACTCATTAACTATAAAATATGTTACCTGATGCATCCTCAATATTCCAGGTAGAAAAAGCTAAAATAGGTCTGGTCCTCTGGACATTCAAAAAACAAAACAAAGCAAAACTTTTTGTTGTGTTTTGTTTTGTTTTTTGAATGTCCAGAGGACCAGACTCAACATTTTTAGATATAAAATATTTATCTTACACAACAACAAAAGAATACATATATTTCAAAATAGTTTTATTTTATTGTTCATTTATATTTCTTTTTTTGTTCTTGTCTTATTCAAGGAAATGTGGTCATGACTGTGTAAATGCTTTCTGTATGGTACCATACTGGAAAGACAGAATCTGATGGGATCAGTTTTACATGCACTTCAACAAATAAATGTATATAATACATGTGCAGAGGAATTTTTATTGTATATTTTAATTACAGAAACATCTGAGCTCCATCATTTTAACAACAATCTACAAAGATCTGCTAGGAGTTTTAGTTTTATTTCAGCATTCAGCACTTTATTTTAAAAAGGGTCTGAAGAGCACATGAGTAAGTGTTTGTCTTATGATGTACAGTATTTCACTTCAAAGCTCTTTTATGTTTTTATTACACATTGTTATACTACATTTCTACTGGTGAGATCTGACCAATTTCAACATATTTTTAACCATTCTGACACCTCCAGCAGACCTAGACAGCTCTCGGTTTTAACAATAAAAAAGCTGAGTAACATAGTTTATTGTATCCAACAAAGTTAAGTCAGGTCCTCTGAAAGGTTTCATTTTATTGAAACTTTTTGTCTTTCATCCAAAATACTTCATCTGTGACATCTCCAGACCTTGATAATCTGATAAAGTGTTTTGGATGAAAGATGAAACGTTTCAACAAAAAGAAGCCATCCAGAGGACCTGACTTAACTTTGTTGAATTTTCCTACGTGGATTATTGAGCATGCATGTGGATAGTTTATTCTAATTATAATTACAACAAAAAGATAAATCTACCAAAATAATTAAGAAAGGAAAGTTTAACGTTAAGCTGTGTGAGCTCTGCTGGTCAGTTATCTGGTCTCTGCTCTGCACTTCATTACACCATAAATATAAATTACCGTGAAAGCAAGGGAAATGTATATCTATTGAAATTTATATACCAGTTTGGTTCCAGGTATGACCTAATTTGGGTCTGGACACCAACTATGGATGTTTTATGGTAAGGATAATTAAGAAAGTAAATGCTTTCAGATGTTGCAGATGTTGGATGCTGTCTATCATGGTGCACTAAGATTCATAACTGACTGTAACTACCATACCCACTACTGCACCCTGTATTCACTGGTTAACTGAACATCATTACCTTCAAGCAGACTCTCTCACTGGTACATTTTCATCTTTAAATCACTTCTTGGTCTGCTGCCTTCATACATCTCCTCTTACATGTCTCTGAGTGAGTGCAGCTACAACGTGCGCTCTCTGGACATTATTACCTGCAGTGTCCCCTCAGTGAGTTCTGAACTTGGCAAAAGTCTCATCTCCTACTCGGCTCCTGTTTCCTGGAATATCTTGCAAAAAGATCTGAAGCTCTCAACCTTGACCTCTCTAAGTGGCTTCAAACATCTGTTAAGTTTCTGGCAAGGACCAATGCAGACATGTTCCTGTTTTTAGTTTTCTACATTGCCTTACAACCTGGCTCTTTTCTGTTCAGTGCCCTGAGATAACTTCTGTTGTAACTTGGCGCTACATAAATAAATTGAATTGAATTGTTTTTGTTTCATTTTTAAACACCATTTTCTTTTATTTGTTCTTCTCAATTTGTATGCTTTTTATGATCGTCTACTGTTGTCATCACTCTTTGTTAGAATCAGATCTCTCTTGTAAATGAGTCCCTGAGGCTCAGTGGAATTAACTAACGTGTTAATTAATTGTTAATTAATTAATTAACGTGTCTAAATAAAGGTTGACTGAATGCACTGAGCTCACAGGAAGAGATTTTAACACGGAGTTTTAAAATAAAAGTCATAAATACTTGTTAACCTAAGAACCTTCTTTGAGGTTCCATCTATCCATACATCCATTATCTTTTACCTGCTTCTTCCTTTCCGGGTCGCGGTGGTTACTAGTGCCCATATCCCTGAACGGGTCACTACTAAAAAAAGTTCAATTAACTTGAGATTTGTAAAGACATTTTGCATTTCTGGGCAGTAACTTGGCATTTTCAAAACTTTTGAAGTTTTCTGGTTATGTTGAAGCAATCTGCCGATTTACCGCTAGATGTCACTAAATTGTCCACACTGTCCAAATATTAAGGGAAGTCTGAGATTGTCATCAATGTATGTTCCCATACAATTGTGAAATTAGTTCACTGCATTTAACCCTGAGTGAGATACACTTAGGTGGAGCAGTGGGCAGCTATGTAAGCGCCCGAGAAGCAATTAGGGATTAGGTGTCTTGCTCAGAGACACCACAACATGTGGGAATGGATGGGAGTCGAACCGCGACTTTGACTGCCCTACCTCTACCCCATTTTGGCCCCATTAAAAAGTTCTTAACCATACTGACATCTCTATATTTATATTTTTGTGTTGTATAGATGTAAGTTCATCTCTACGTGGATCTGAGTCCAAGCAACAGAGCCCCCGCCAACACAGAGTGCTGCTGCAGCCCTCAACGTCCGGCTTCAAGGCAGCAGACAGACCACTCACGATTCTGCACATCGAGAGGGAGGACATCATGGAGGAATGCTCAGCTGAGGCTCTGGACTCCAGCATTCAAGACCACGTACCTCCATTGGGTGAGACATACTGCCAACAGGGCCTGAAATTTCTCCAAACATCTGCTTGGTCAAATTTGTTCAAGGACAAATCTTTGAAAGTGCAACTTGTGATTGGACCGAGCAGTTTCTACTCTGTTTATAGGAGACTTTCAATAATAATAAATGGTCCTGAATCATCACAGCAGTGCATGGACTTACAAAAATGTAAACTGCAATGGCACTGCAGAAACAAATGTGTTGCTTTCATAAACAAACACATAAGTATTATTAGTTTTAACAACCTTGTTCAGCTATTTATGGTTGAACGCTGGGTTGACTGTGATTATAGAATAAACCAAGTGTCACTATTAAATCATATTTAGACTACATTAGCCCTGATACAAAACAAACATAAAAAAATAACTGATTTTGATGATAAAACAAAACCGAGTCCAAACAAATAGTAATAGTTCTTCATCCATTCATCCATCCATTATCTTTACCCACTGCTTCCTTTTTGGGTCATGGGGGTCACTGGTGCCCATATCCAGCTATCGCTGTGTGCGAGGCGGGGGACACCATGGACAGGTGTCCAGTCCATCACAAGTACAAATAGAGACAAACAAGACAAACAACACATTCACTCTCTCACTGATACCTAGAGACAAATTAGAGTTACCAGTCAGCCTAACATGCATGTTTTTGGTCTCTGGGAGGAAACTGAAGTACCTGGAGAAAACACACACATAGAACATGCAAACTCCACCCAAAGAGGCCCCCAGCTGGGATTTGAACTGGGGCGACCTGCTCACTGAGAGGCGGCAGCTCTACCAACTGAGCCACCATGTTGCCAGTAATAATACTTGCATCGAAAAAAGAAAAAAAGTTACCTTTTGTGGAATGGAGTCATACGATGGTCATTGAATCCTCTTCTGTGGCCAGACAGACCACAGCTGTAATAACTGGCCCAGGAGATTCAGCAAATCAACTCTGGACTGAGATTTACACCTGAGTTCATCACACACATGTTCAGTTTAAGAAATAGCCTGACCCATCAATAGATGATCTCAACATGATGCAGGCAGTCTACACACATGCATGTACCATGTATGGCGGGTGTCTTGTTGAAAGACTGCACCAGGGTATAAGTTGTGTTCAATCAGGGTTCCCCAAATCACTACCAAAGGGCATCTAAAGTCAGGTTCTATGGCTCCCCAAACCATACTGCCAGGAGGAAAGCTGCTGTGTCTCACCACAGCTTTGACAGGATTTGTCCTCTCTGTTTGGTTTCATTATACATGAACACCAGGGTCATCTGCGGTTATGCAGAAAAGAGATCTAATGCTGAATGTGCTACTTGTCATCAGTCCATAACTCCTGGTTTTGGCACCACTCCAAACATAGCTGTCGCTGCTCCGGTCCACAAATTAGATGCTTTCACATTTTTTTTCGAGTAAATGATTTTGAAAATGGTCCATTAGATGGGAAACACAAAAATAGAAGGATTTTGTGATGTTTGGTGCACAGTGAGATGATCATGGTCATCTCACTGTGCACCAAGCATCATACAATCCCTTTACATTTATGTATCTCTTGGTGTGGGCCATCTTGGGTGACTGGAAGCTTGCTACCTACCATATGTATGTAGCAAGGTAGAACTTGCTAAATACTATGTGTATGTAAAAACATTCATGTTAGGCTGCCTTCAGGCCCAGGCCTCCCTTGTGAAAGAGATCTGTGATCTCAGTGGAATTTGCCTGGTTAAATAAAGGTTAATAATAAATGTGCCATCACATAACCATTGGCTAAAAATTGGACCATTCTGACATTTGAACACCCCATATGTCTGGGAAATTGTACAACATGACCAACTGAGTTCATGCAAACTCACAATGTGACCCCTATCAAACCCCTTAAAATCCTGGTATTGGTGTTTAATATGACTACAAGGCATCCTCTTTACTCACTCACTCACTCACTCACTCACTCACTCACTCACTCACTCACT
>NC_056519.1:23160520-23164211 GCF_014905685.2 Nematolebias whitei | reverse complement strand
ACTCACTCACTCACTCACTCACTCACTCACTCACTCACTCACTCACTTTTTTAAAACTATTGCTCTACTCATGATGCCACCACTTATGACCTCTAGTGTCTGTTCTAGACATGGCAGTTCCTTGCAAATCTAATCATTACACACCAATCATTGGTCTGCATGTGGACCAAATTAAGTCCAAAACAGAAAATGTCAACATCAATATGAGGATTTTTTTTTTCTTCCAATTTACTTTTCCCCTCATTTAAACAATAGCTCCGGGGCTGAAGGTGTATTAAATATAAACGTCTACTTATCTGGTAGGAAAAAGCATTACAACTGTGAGGCAGGTACAGCATTTGAGCAAATGAAAATGTGTCAACTTTGTACTTGACATGGACATTTATGAAATGGACAAAAATACAACCATGAGATAAGACTTAAGGTATTCTGTGGTTGTCATATTTTCAAACATTGAAATTTTATTTGATTCTCCCTCAGCTGTGAAAGATCTGAAGGTGCTGCTGGAGAAGGAAAAGTCAGAGGGCATCAGCAGTTCTTCAAGGGACGATGACTCCACCCTACTGAACCCTGGAACCCACAGCAGCATCCTTGATGAGAACACCAAGTCTGAATCAGGAATCCCAGAGGTCAGTGGAACTCTTTAATTATCAATGGCTCTTTTCAAACTAGATTTATGTTACTACCCTTTTCTTACTCTTTGTCTACAGGAAAAGGGTAAATTCAGTGGTCTTTGTTTCAGCGATGGAAAGAGCCACATAGACTACATCCTAGTTTACAAGAAGTCCAGCTCCCAGTCAGAGAAGAGGGAGGTATTTGAGCGAAACATCCGTGCAGAGGGCTTACACATGGAAAAAGAGGTAAAGAACTTATATTCATTAAGGGACTTTTTGAGTGCTAGTTCCAGTCAGTCAGCTTCCTTATAATCTCACAGAGTGAGGTTAATCAAACTTCTTCATGGAAACTGGCACCTGTTGTGGTTGATAACAGCGTTAATAAAGCAAATTATTAGCATCTTCACATGGAGAAGAAGTTAATGTCCAACACCATCATTATAGTCCCAAGTGCTCTTCAGGGGTAATCACTGTCAAAGAATATGATGGTTATAGTTTTTTGGCATTTGGGTCATGCCAGTGTTAAAAAAAAAACGTAAACAAACAAACCAGCCAAGAAAACACTCGAGCACATGGAGAATGGTTACCAAAGGCTGATGACATCACGGCAGGGATTGGGCACAAGAAGGAGTGTGTATTCACAGACAGGAGTGTGGTGCTTGGTGCATTCTGCCTCTCTTTCTTCATCTAAAACAAATAATGCATCTCCCACTTCATTGTCAAAGTCCTCACTCTGTCCCATACGTTCTTTTTTATCTCTGCCTCTTCTGTCTGAAAAGGTTTGGACTATGGCAATCCATACATTTCTGGGTCTGTGGCTCTATCCCCCACCTCATACAGAAGCTGCAGCCTCATTTGTTGAATCAAACACACTAAAACTGACTACACTAAACACATTACACTAAACCGTAACTATACAGTCCAAACATGCTAAATCTCATAAATCTCAGATCTCAGATCTCATTACTCACTTCTGCTCTCCATGTGTTTCTATCGCCGCCAAACATCCTTCAACTTTGGTGTCTTTTTCTTCTTCTTCCTGTAGATATTTTGGCACTTGACAAATCACTTATGCACGAGACTTCTCTTCTTTGCCGCTGCCTCCAGCCTTGCAATAAAAATCTAGCGGTCTTGTGAGATTGGGTCCCTGGCATGACATCACAATCCATATATAAAAGTGAAAGTGCTGTTTCGAAAGTTGCAACAGCTTGAAATCTCGCAAATACTACATTTTTTAAATGGGTTTGCGTTATTTTTCAACATTTTCCACAGAACATAAATATATATTTGTTAAGTCTCAACTTTAACATATTTTGCTGGATCTGTAGTATAAAAATAGGTGGGTGTTGGATTTTAGGCCTCAGTCACTGTGCAAAAACTATAAGATGTATTAAAACATTCTTGAAGCAGGAGCATCACACTCGTCAGTTTAGATGTGTGTTCAGCATTTTAGGCCAGAGATAAACTACTGAAGTAACCTCTTTTAAACTGTCATTTGATATTGCTCAGTGCTTTTAATTTTAGATCAATTCTTTAATTTTAACCTCTAAGGACTTGAAGAAAACGCAGAACAATAAGCGCAAAGCCAACCACGGTGACTAATGGAGCTGATACATGATTTGTTAACCCTGTGAATGCAACTAAAGCATTAGTTAGCCCCATTTGGCCATTGCACAATGTTAACTGGTTGTGATTGTTGTAAGGTGTTTTGATGTCTCAAGCTAATTAAACACATGAAATCATGATGAGGTTGAGCCTAAAAATGGATCCTTACCAACTATTCACAGCTTAGATCTTTTCTGCTGGTTCTGACTATTGAAAAGCAATTTTTTTTTCTGTTGCTTCTAGTTCAACTCAAGGATATGAATAAAGATGTGAATGTTTGCTGATCTGAATTATCTTGAGTATTCTCTGATGCTGTAGCATCAATATGAGGATTAATTTAAAAATTGAGAGAAGACAATGAATGATATTTCTTTTAACTTCTAGTCCATTTGTGGGTGTTTTTTACATGGAGTCATTTAGTTATTTCTAGGTCTGTTCTTGGATTGCTTTTAATTTTTTAGATTTTTATAACAAACTCCCACTGTGTTATCAGCAGTGGGATGTGAGAAGAGAATATTCAAGAAAACATATTGATGCTGAACAGCTTGCATGACATTGTGCTTCGTGTTGCTTGCTAAAATTGTGTTTGTGTGTTTTTGTCTTCTTTACAGGCATGTTTAACAAACAGTGATGTGATCTTCCTCAAGCTTCACGCACCATGGGATGTCCTCTGTCGCTATGCAGAACTCATGAACATCCGCATGCCTTTTAGGTGAGATGTAAGACGTGAAAATGTAAGCAAAGCAGATGCAATAAACCAAAAGGTGACTGAACTTTGTCTTCTGAAAAATCTCAGGATTTTATAAATGTATGAATGTCTCTCATGAAATATTACATACAGTACATACATTTGTGCAGCTGTGGCTGAGTGGTTAGAGTGAACACCCTCCAATGGGAGAGTTGGGGTTTAATTCCACCAGCAGTCATATGCTGAATTGTCCCTGGGCAAAACACTGAAGCCCTCTTTGCCTCTGATGTGTGTCTCATCGGTGTATGGATGTGATCTAAAGCACTGATTAGTGTCTATAGAATGATTTGTTAGATTAGTTTTATAGGGATGTAGTAGAGCGATGCATGAATGAGGACACAGACACAGGGTCCCAGTTACACCCCAAAATAGTGAAATATAAAGTATAAAAAGAAACAGTAAATAAGGATCTAAGCTATATACTAAGATATATGCAAAACAAATGCTGAATGCATAAGATAATCAGCAGCATGAGATCAGCAGTATGGATAATCAGCCACACAAATAAGTCACATATCACCAAATAAAGTGGCATTACAGTGATTACTCTGGTTAGAGATTCATGAGTCTAACAGCCTCAGGGTAGAAGCTGTTCCTCAGTCTAGTGGTTCTACACTTAATGCTCCTCAACTTCCTGCCTGAGGGGAGCGGGGCAAAATGTGTGTGTGCTGGGTGAGTGGGGTCCTTCATGATGCAGGTGGCTCTCTTCCTGCATCTGGAGGTG
>NC_056519.1:23147543-23160510 GCF_014905685.2 Nematolebias whitei | reverse complement strand
TCTTCTGTGCAGCCTTCACCACTCTCTGCAAAGCTTTTCTTTCTGCAGCTGTGCAGTCTCCATGCCACACGTTGATGATGGAGCACAGGATGCTCTCCACTGCACACCTGTAGAAGGAGGTGAGGACTGAGCTTCTCATACCAGCTCGTCTCAGCCGCCTGAGGAAGTAGAGTCTCTGATGTGATTTCTTGATCAGGCTGGTGGTGATGTTGTCCCAGCTTTCCACCTCCTGCCTGTAGCTGGACTCATCATTGTTTGTGATGCATCCAACAAAATGTCCATAGTGAGGTTGTGGTAGTTTATCATAGTGGTAGCAGCATATTGGCATCCTTGGCAGCTATGACAGAGTTTTCATGTTGTGTAGCCCGCATGC
Source organism: Nematolebias whitei (assembly GCF_014905685.2). Taxonomy (NCBI): domain Eukaryota; kingdom Metazoa; phylum Chordata; class Actinopteri; order Cyprinodontiformes; family Rivulidae; genus Nematolebias; species Nematolebias whitei. Next base: position 23,160,137 of record NC_056519.1, on the reverse strand, counting down.
ACAGAAGTGGCTAAGTCAATGATATATTGCAGTAAGACTGGTCACTCTGGCTTCATGCCTAAGCTATGACTCCTTCACCCCATCACGTAATTCTCTCACCACAACTGAAATGACAATTTCACGCTCCCTACACCAATAAATACCATGCCATGCTTAGTCCTTTATTCAACTTTCAAACACAAATCAAGAAGCACTTGTTCTTATCATGGCCAGGACTGATGGTAAAGGAAAGAATGGATGTGGTCAAGGTTGCTTTGAAAATCTATTTTACCTGCATCTTCTCATGCTCCTGAATCGTGTTTTCACCTTCCCAGCAAAGCTGAAACTGATTTTGGCAGTTCACAAAACTCCAATATACAGTATAAATACTAAATTTTACATAGATTGAAACAAGGTCATAAAAACAACCTAGCCCAACTGTGATACCCAGTGTGTTGTGATCTGTAGCTGCAGTCTGACAGTCCCAGTGTTGCAGGGGAGGCTCATACGAAGTGGTGTGGTTGTGGTAGTATTGTTGTAGGAATGTGTTTCTATTGTTTAAAGCACAAGATTTGGTGAGTACTAAGAGCATAACAGCAACACAATCACCTTCACAATGGGGGAGGTTTTCCAAATTGTTTTTTACAACTAATCAAGAAATCCTGACATTGACTTCAAGAACCACTAGTGTAGATTCTAAAGTGCATCATAATGTAGTCATCCAGTGTGAAAGAGACCTAAATATGATCTTCGGCTATAAGACAGAAAAAAAAAACAGTAGTTCACAGCCGACTTGGTGAACTTTACACTTTTCATCATCCTATGATCTTTGTATGTGTCTTCATTTCAATCACTTATAGGAGGAAGATCTTTTACATGCACCGACGACACAAGTTTTTGAGCAGGTTAGTGTGTCGTCTAAACAACTGCATGCTAGTTGTTGCTGTTGCCATTTTTAAGGGAACTGCTGTTGCAGGATGGAGAAACGCATCAACCAATTTCGTGGATGGCTTCCCCGCAAGCCCATGAAGTTTGACAGTGACACTCTTCCATACTTGGAAGAGAACGAAAGCTTCACTGCCCCCTTCAGTCGATCAAGGATCCATCAGTGAGTTTGTTTTTATATTAGCATTTTATTTTTCCTCTTATTTTGCCTCTAAAGTGTGACTCCAAGTCACTCTTATGGATTTCTGTTACTACAGTTTCATCGTCCACAACAAGGAAACTTTTTTTAACAATGCCACCAGAAGTCGCATCATCCATCACATTCTTCAACGGGTCAAGTATGAAGAGGGGAAAAATAAGATGGGTGAGTTTTACTCCAAATACTCTTGCAATGTAAGGAATATTTTTTTAAATAAGGGATACTGGGTAAAACTGAACTGTAGAGAGAATAAGTCAAGCTCTGTATGTTAATACTCTAAACATTAGCTCAAATCTAAAAAGATAAACAGTGATCGGTTTGAATTAACAACAAAAAAGGTACAATCATGTCATCTGGACCTGTTTGTTTAAGTGAGAAACATTTCGTCCCCCAGCCAAAGTATTTGGCTTGAAACACAGCAGTTAAGGCTACCTATGGGACAGATGTGGTTGACAGGTGACGTTCTCTGGATGGATGGATGTCTATTCAAACTTTTGTAGAATTACTATAATCAACACATCTGCTGTCTCATTTTATGACTAACCAATGGCATTATCAGCTAAAATAAATGTGTAGTACTGTCTGTGTACGTCCTTTATCTACTTTTTTTTTCATTTGCAGCACTGAATTTAAAAATGCACCATTTAAGGCTTTTAGAATTATTTGTTAAACACTATTTCCCAGTTTTCTCCTTTCACTGTTAACAAAAAGCAGCATATTTCGATGAAAGACAACAGACGCAGCATTTTTATAAATCTCCATGATTAATGGTTATGTGGTTTTATCATTCGTGACAGTTTTATATTTCTTGATATTTCCAATAATCACAGCGTAAAAGCTATGAGTAGAGGTACCAGAATGCATTTAATTTAGAATTCAAAAAACACATTCAAGCTGTAGTCTCTTCTCTGTGAAAGTAGCTGTGCTGTCATCTCACATCCTGCTCAGGTCTTTCATTTCTGATTGCAGGGCTCAATCGTCTTTTGAGCAACAGCTCGTATGAGGCAGCTTTTCCTCTTCATGAGGTAATTAGGCTCATCCGCCCTCAAGGCACCTCACTAACTCACTTCCACCACCTGTTTTGAAGTTGTCACTGCTTGTTCTGCGCAGCATATTATCATTGGTTTCATTTTAATAAAGTTACGATTTGTACAGATAAACACGCTGTAGGTTATGTATCTGTGTTGAACCTTTACCAGGGCAGCTACCACAGTAAAAAGTCCATCAGGACACATGGAGCAGAGAACCATCGGCACTTGCTGTACGAATGTTGGGCCTGGTGGGGGGTCTGGTACAAGTACCAACCACTGGACCTCATCAGGTGAGAGCATATTCTTCAAGCGGTTTTGCAGTTTACCAGACTTCTAAAAAAAGTATCCTGAAGACCACTTCAAATGAAGAGTACCTTGGTTATTTTGCTGCTGTTGTTTCAGGAGATATTTTGGGGAGAAGATCGGTCTGTACTTTGCTTGGCTGGGCTGGTACACGGGGATGCTGTTTCCTGCAGCGGTGGTCGGTCTTTTTGTGTTCCTGTACGGTGTTTTTACTTTGGAGCACTGCCCAGTCAGGTAAATAACTTTTTAAATTTTTTTTTAATTAAATCCATCCATTTTCTTCCACTTATCCGGGGTCGGGTCGCAGGGGTAGCAGCCTAAGTAGGGAGGCCCAGACTTCCCTCTCCCCAGCCACTTGGTCCAGCTCCTCTGGGGGAATCTCGAGGCGTTCCCAGGCCAGCTGAGAAACATAGTCCCTCCAGCGTGTCCTGGGTCTTCCTCTGGGTCTCCTCCCGGTGGGATGTGTCCAGAACACCTCACCAGGGAGGCGTCCAGGAGGCATCCTAAACAGATGCCCGAGCCACCTCAACTGGCTCCGCTCGACGTGGAGAAGCAGCGGCTTCATTTTTTATTAAATGAATTAGGAATTACAGTATGTCCATAAAGCCTGTAGATTTGCTCTGCATTTTAATGGAAGAACCAGACTCATCATCATAGCTACCTATCAGTACTTTTACATTTATCCAATGCTTAATATGAGACAGATCCTGCCGGAAAAGGATCCGGGAACGCTCTTAGTTTGACATGGTGCGTTCTGGTAACATTTGCTTGGATCCGGTAACTCTCAGGCTACCTAATAATAAAGTTATGAACAAATTTGACTGCCTTAAAGGAATAAAACCTATATTGGATATGTAATCTGAAAATAATTACATAAACACTCATTTTAAACATAACATCCACTTACGAGCTACTTAATATCACATCCGAGCTGCCCCTTCAAATAAGCATTTCTGCTTCTACCCTTAAAAAAAATCTCTGCCCCTAAAAGTACAGTCATGGGCAATTTAATTAAAAACACAAAAATATGATTAAATGGCACAACTAAATTAATTGCAAATCAGTTTTGCAGTTTAAGTGGGTCATTAATAAAATTTTGATTATTTATTAAAAATACGAGAGAAATCTTTGAGTAATCACGTTACATAGGCTACATCATGATAACAGTGATCAAAATGTCGAAAAGACAGTCCAATTTATTTTCACAAAAGTATTTTCATTGTTAACTAAACAATTGAGAATTGAAGCACATGAAGGCAGTGGCAACAGAGATACTGGAGCAGGTGCAAGGATGCTTGAGAGAAGTGGAGTGTGCTCTACTCACACAAGGAGAGCTGTTGGTCAGGCCATTTCTTGTTGCTCTCTAAAATAGTTATTGAATCATGTGTTTACAAATGTAAGGTAAAGAGATGTTTGACAACCCATTAAAATACACCAGAATGTAAGAAATGGCATCTACTTTATTCAAAATTGTCTGGGGGAGGACACCAAGACAACAAAATTAGCCACAAAGGGTAAAAAATGCATTAATGATGTTCTTAAAAATTAAATGGTCTAATTATAAAGTTAAAAAAAAAGTTTTAACCTCCAAACTCAGAAATGGAGACTCTAAAACTGGCCGTGTCTTTTTTAGACTAAGCAACTGCACTTTGAGAACTTCGTATTTTGATGCAGTTTGTTCTGTTTCCATGGATCAACCACAAGTACAGTATACATACAGGTATGTGTAAAAATAAGTTTCTTTCACCTGCCCATTTCTTCAGGGGTCAGCACAGTAAGAAACTCACTTGAAAGATTTTGTAATTTGTTTTACCTTGCCCTTCTTGACCCAATCTGGGCTTGAACCCCCGACCTCATGATTACAAGACCACAGCACTGACCACCAAGCTACTGCAACCCCCACAGTATACATATGTGTGTTTCTGTAAACATGACAGAATGTTCTTGTGTTCTTGAAATAAATATTTGCACTCACGTTCATAGTATTGCATTAAATGAAGCAGAAATAGTTTTCTTGTAGTATCAAACACACAAGTACAGTTTCAATAATCTAAATTAAAAACACAGCTTTTTATAGCAAAAAAATGATTTGTTAGCAGGCAGCAGATTGTGACAGAACATAAACAGCATACCGTTGTCACAAACTTATGTATAGTACACGCTGACACACTCGGTTTTATCAGTTTGGAGTTTCATGTATTGCTCATCAGCACTCCGGTTCATTGTGTACATGTTGACATGAGCTTTGTTGTCATTTGATGAGCTAAATGATTGTTGTTTCTTCAGCAAAGAGATCTGCCAGGCCACTGACATCATCATGTGTCCCATATGTGATCAGTATTGTCCCTATCTGAGACTGTCAGACAGCTGCATCTACGCCAAGGTATGGCCACAGTGGAGCGTGAGCTTCTAACCAGCAGCTGCTGATTCAGTGCACTCAACAAAAATGTGTCAAACACATTAATAAACTTAGGAAGTGGGGTTCTGTAGAAAGGTTATTTGTGGTACAGTTCTGAATCGGTCGCTATATTATGCTAAATTCAATTTACCTCAAAAGTCAGAACTCAGATCTGGAAATGACTTCATTCCCAACTTAACTGTGTTCTAGTTGCACACTGGAAAAACAGCAGTAGCCTACTTGTTGTGTTCAGTCACCAGGCTAACTGATACTAGCAATAACAGGCTAACTTACATAGCTGCCCACTGCTCCACCTGGGTGTATCCCAGGTGTGATGTGTTTAATGCAGATAAATAATGTCATCATTAGATGGGAAAATACAATGATGACAACACATAACATTTTACTTTAACTGTTTTAAGTAAAGCCATATATATATGTGGATGCCTCATTGAGCACAGAATCGTACGCCGACATTGCTGCCATATTGGATGTGGCAAAAGTGAAGGGATAGGAGAAGATGCCTCATTGATTCAGAGTGGCAACATGGAGAAAGCTGGAAGAGACTATACTTTTACAAGGTTTATAAATTACACACATGCACACACAGACGGATAGATGGATGGATGGATGGATGGATGGATGGATGGATGAATGATGGATGGATGGATGGATGGATGGATGGATGGATGGATGGATGGATGGATGATAGATGGATGGATGGATGGATGGATGGATGCATAGACAGATAGATGCATAGATGGATAGATAGATGGATGGATGTATAGATAGATATAGATGTGGATGGATGGATGGAATGATGGATGGATGGATGGATGGATGGATGGATGGATGGATGGATGGATGGATGGATGGATGGATGGATGGATAGACTGATAGATAGATGCATAGATGGATAGATAGATGGATGGATGTATAGATAGATATAGATGTGGATGGATGGACAGAAAGGTAGAAATATATGATATCAATATTATCATATATAAATATATACGCATATTCACAAACACACACACATATATATATATATAAATATGTGTGTGTGTGTGTGTATATATACTGGACAGGTATATGTGTATATATTCAATAACCCCCACACCCTGTAAAGATACATTGGTGTATGTACATGTATGTTAATTGATGCGATTAATCAATATCAGTTAAATGTGAATGTTAGTGCTCTTCTTTAAGAAAATCCACGTCACGGCTACATTTTAGGATATGGTTATTATAGACACAGATTAAATGCTAAATATGAATACAGTATTTTTATATTTATCACCACAGTAATAGTGTTACACGTTAGTTGTTGTAAACGCTCCAAATGAGACATACAGTATGTTGTTTAGTGTTCATCTTTAACCTAAATATTTAAGGAGTAAATATTTTTAATAATCACGTTAAAAGTTATAAATGTTGTTTTTGGTGCCTGTTTGTTTTACAAATATATTAGTGTGTGTGAATGACAGGGATCAAATTAAAACACTTTGTAGAACGATGCTTTATGAAGTTCAGTCCATTTCCTTGTATTAGTTGACCAACAGATCTGTCACATCCAATATGGCAAACACTCCGAGGTACCACTGCAACAGGCCATCCCACTCAGTGACATCTATTTATTTATGTCTATGTTTTTTTTTTTTTTTGTAAAACCAGATTATCAATTAGTAATACCAGGCTAACTCTTATCAGCAACACTAAGTTATTTTGTGCTGTTTAGTCAAACCTTAATTCAACAAGTTTCCTAAAGAGGTGATACAGTAACCTACTCTGATTTATTGGAATATAAGTATGCATACTTTAGTAGTATATAAATTAAATTACTGCCTATATTATTACTTTTCAAACAGGAGACTGCCATCTTGAATTTTGAATGTCAAACATGGCATTCCAATTTACATGAAACTCTGAAATATTTACATTTGAGTACAAAATAAACACTTGAAGCTCTCTCTCTCTCTCTCTCTCTCTCTCTCTCTGAGCAAGCTGTTTGGAGAGAGAGTTTAATTCTGACTGTACTGATGAGCTAATGGCTAGTCCAAGATGGGCCTAGTCCAAAGTTGTCCTAAAACATTGTATGCTGCTTTAAAACAACGCCATTCTAAAATAAAATAGCATAGCTCGCCATGTGAATGCTATGTTTCTAAACCATTACTTTTTGCATTGCACATTTTTAAATAGATTTATGTAATTATTTGCAAGCTCAAACAGCAGCAGTATCTAACTGTAACACTTCTGGTTTAGCCTGGTGAACTTCCTGCAGAAAAAATCTAACTTCTTATTGTAATAAACGCATCATAATTAAGTGATGACAACGTGTAAACATTTATAGAAAAGCATTCATATTAACCACCATGAAATACTTGAGACTGGAGTTATTTTCAATCCACTTTGGTCTTAGCTCCACTTGGGCTAGCTGCTAGCTTGGCTGTCCCATCTGAAATAATTTCCATTTTCTCCACATTGAGCTCATTCAAAAAACTATTTTCTATCAGTCAGATATTAAACGTTCCTTTCTACAGAATGCCCACTTCAAAATATATAAACTTTCTCTTTTAGTTAGGGTTTGACATTGAACATTTAACCTAAAACATTTCTGAATGACTGTACATAAAAAAATGTCGTCTATTTTTAGTTTTGTCTATTTTGGCGCATTAACAATGTCCCGTTATCTTTGAAGGTCACCCATCTCTTTGACAATGGAGCAACAGTTTTCTTTGCAGTATTCATGGCAGTTTGGGGTAAGTTATAGCACAGAGACATTATACAAAAATAAAACTATATAAAAGTAAGCTGCAATAAGTGTCCAACTTGTCGGATGCAGTCTACTTTGTCCATTCTAAGCTACTGTAGAAACATGGCAAGACAACACATTGGACTGCAAAAACAAAATATATCTTGATATAAAGGGATCAGTTTACAATGATGGACACACACTACATATTTTTCTCATTCTTAATTTTAAATGACTTGTAAAATTGTGTTTTTAATACACTGTATTGTGCATAATTTTGCACATTTCATGACAAGATCTGTTGTCATGAATGAAGTCCTTAATGGTTAGGACTGAACAAGGTCCCAATGTATGGGTGGTGCACATAGAGAACTTATAGAAGGCTCATAATTGTCTTCTGTGTTAGACGTAGATGTGGGCGGTGATAAAACTCCAGCAGCATCATGATAAAAGAAATATGTGAGCTGCGTGTCCATGCCTGGGTACATGTATGACAGCTCTGAAGAGACACAAAACAGATAAAGACATTAAAATAATAAGAATAATAGCTCAGGCAGGGAAGTTACAGCAAAATTAAACATGAAAAAATGTTTATACTCATAACTGAGTAGAAGTTACAGAATTAAACTTCTTTATCTTGTATATTATTAAAAAAATAGCTGTTTTTCCCAGTAAACAAAGAAAAACACTAATACTCTAGTCACAATGCTCACCGCTCAGCTTGGTAACAGAGTCCGGTTGTTTGAGAGCCTTTTTTACACTGTTGTCGAACCTCCAACATCTCAGCATGAAGAGCAGGAACAAACACAGCTGCAGGGCGAAGGTCAACACGCCCAGCACGATGATGGTGGTGTTAACTGTCGAGGAACAGAGAAAAACTGAGCATTTGTTGTGTTACATGAAGATAAAATAAAAAAAGATCAAATGTGTGATGTGGATTTTACACAGTAAAGAAAGCAGGGCCTTGCTGCTAATATCTCCTGTATGAAGACATGTTCATTTATTGACCTCATTGCAGAGGTAAACCTATCTATCGCTCATAAATGGTTTATTGTGAGTTGCAGCAAGACTCAGACTGAATCAGAATCAAGTCAAATATCTTCAGAGCTTTTCTAATAAAGACCATCATTCACCAGACTATGCCAGAAAATGTTAGTCAACACAACCATTCTGGCATTAACTTTAGTGTTTATATTTGAGAAATTTAATTTGTCTCGTTTGCTTCAGTCATTCGTTAAAAACATTGATTTCTGCAGTTGAGGTTCACAAGACAACCTCAATCATTATGTGACGCAGTACACCAATGTTCCCCATCGATGAGGACGTTGAATAGTGAACGGTTGTAGTTTTTGAGATGGGTGTTTTTCTGGACTGGAACTGAACAGGGAATATAAGTAAACCTTAATGTTTTTGGTGCAAGATATTCAGTTATGTAGGAGTTAGACTGTGGAGGACAGAGGTAGTTGTTTTTTTCTTATTTGGGGTTTTAGTTTTAGAAGGCGGCACAGAGTGACAGATCCTAGCGAGTGGAGTGAATTTATCCGTCAAGTGCAATGGTGGAGTCAGTGGGAGACCAATGGATTAATTTTTGGCCACCCCACCAGTGAGTGAAATAATTGAGGAAAACTAGAAAGCATAGTTTACTCAAATAATTATGGTGGCCGGTTTACAAATATATGGTGGTGACTATCTTGGATTTTCACATGGCCACCCAGTTTTCAATTGTGAACTTTCTTATGCCTAGCATCAACCACACACCAAAATGGAAGTTTGCTCCTTGCTTGTTTTTAAAGTTATCATGTCCACAGACACATGCAGTGACCAATACAGAACCCCTTCCATCAAAACCAAAAGTAACACCCAAAACACTTTGAATGGCTCCTAAATGTCTCACTCTGGTTGGTCCACTAAAGGAGTGCACTGCTTAGTAGGAAAAACAGTTTACTTGGGACTCCTCAGACTGATGAAGCCCTCTGGATAGAGGGCGAAACATCTTTCCACAAAATGGAAACTGTCCAGATGACCTGACTGACCATTATGGGATTTTGTACCTGGATGATTGAGCATGAACTTTGATGTCTTCCTCTGGATGTTTTTCCAGGAGCAAGTTTCTTTTGCTGCTCCCTTCTTCAGGGGCTACAACAGTGAGTACACTCTCATGAAAGAATTGGCATTGTGTTTTACACCAGATGTCCTGACGCAACCTGAACTCAAATTTGCAAGCTCAGGATTACAAGACCACGGCATTGACCACTGATGAAAAAAGAGACCCCAGGGCCAGACCAAGAGCTTCCTAGGTTTTAATAAACATCTCCTCTATCAATATAATGCTGTGAATCCTCATGAGAAGCTGGAGAATGTTACTTGGGAGAGAAATACAAGGCTTTCCCTTCTGGATCTGTTACTCCCATCAGTACATGTTGATAAGAGAAAAAAGGAACAGACCTTTTTCAAATGAAAATGAAGAATTGTGTAAACTTGTTCAGAGGTACTTCTTGGAATAAACCACAGTGGAAATGTGGCTGTAGTCAGTTGAATCAGTTCATCAGATCTTTATTTTTCACTAAATCACAGGAAAGGGCAATAAAAATGGGACAAACAAGCACTTGAAACCCATCCATCCATCCATCCATTTTCTTTACCCGCTTATTCCATTTCGGGTCACGGGGGTCGCCGGTGCCCATGTCCAGCAATCACTGTGCGAGGGGCGGGGTACACCCTGGACGGGTCGCAAGTCCATCACAGGGGCACTTGAAACCCTTGATTCTGAACTGCAGAACATTATAATGCCAAAAATCTCAACTGTCCCAACTTTTATCCAATTGTGTTGTGGGCTTTAAATGCAGAAATCAATGTTTATGAGGCAAATCTCATATCTTTGGATACTAAAGCCCCCAGTATACTCCCATGTACGTCCGTACGAGGAGATACGCACATACCTCCCAGGGGCACGTCCGCGCAAAGCTCAATTTTTACGACCGCGTACTTGGTGTCACACAATAAAACTGCCCGGTGACGGACTGTTTTGTATGCGACACCAATGTATTAAATTCCTCTTCTTTATCCCTGATCTGGCCTTTTCTTTTGTTTTTGTTTTTTGCCAAGGTTTTTTGTCAATTTGTCACGAGCAAATTAAAATCAGTCCCAGCGTGGCTACGGGAGGGTCTGGAGATTTCCTGGTAGGCTGGTCGGATGTGTGGGCTGCACCGACCTGTCAATTAATCCAGTAGGCGTGTCAGTAAATGACCAATTGACGACCTCAATTTGTCCCAAAGGTAAACTCCCCTTTTTTGCGGAGCTGCTCTGCAGCCGCTCAGGGTGTGCGTTCGAGTATGAAGTTTCAACCCTTCATGTACGTACGCATGTACATATGCGCGTATGGATGTATGCTGGATTATACTGGGGCCTTAGTGTCTTCCAAAAATTGTGTTGAGAGAAAATATAATGTACAGTAAAAGACAATCTAACATGGTTGTGTCAGGTCCTCTGGACGGGTTCTTCTATGCTGAAATGTTTTGTCTTTTATACAGAAGTCAAGTCAACTTTACTTAAAACAGCAGCTGTTACCAAAGTGCTTTACTTTACTAAAAACTTCTTCAGTCTGAGTAGATGCAAGCAAACAGTCTTAAGGGCCCGGCATACTCCATCCGAAGCTGATCAGTCGACTCATGGTCACATGGTTGCGGGATGTTTGTTTTTGCATGCACCTTTCATAGTCCATGAGACTCAGACGCTGAGCTTTTGGGAAAACCCTCCCACTGTAGTATACGTCACCGCATGGGTTTCTTCCCATCAGAGTCTCCACACTGTCCCTTCATCCGCCGTTTGGCTACAAATCTATCATGAAGAAAGCACCCCACTTTTCAGCAGTCAGACTCCTCCATATACAATGTCTGTATGATCTCCATCCAGGAGTTTTTGACCATTTGACTAATTTAGAGTGTTTGAAGAGTCATACAGCTGAATGTCCAAGCGCATTTCCACGTTGACAAATACGCCTACAAACTCCTGACCAATAACACAGTACTTGGCACATACGAAAAAAGAGAATGTTCAGCTCCATCCTTATTCCGAGAAGAGGGGGTCGAAGCTGCTCTGCAAAGAAAATGACGCAATTTTCTTCACGCAACTACGTCAATGAGAGCTGATTTCCACGCTTCGAATGGAGTATGCAGGACCCTTTATAAGCAGCACCTTCTCATCAATCAGTTTGCTGGTGACTTCCAGCTGAACTAGCTGTTCATATGCAAAAGGAGGACCATCAGCCTAACGATTGATCGTTAGTGCCCTGATGGCCGCTTCCCATTTCACGGAGGCCTCCACTCCTGTTTAATGATGTACTCCTGTCTTGAACCAATGTTTGAAGGACCCAGAACCTGTCCCGAGGACTTGACTCAACCTTGTTAGATTTATCTACTTGGATTATTGAACATGCATCAGGACAGTAAAAGGAAATGTTTTGAGAATGTTACAGTACCAGTTGATGGTGGCTGAGGTGGTGACTCCCCATGTGTGACCTCTTTTGAATAGAAGTCCCAAGTCAGGTTCTGGTTCTGAATGAAGCCCATCTTACTGCTCTCCTAATCCTCCAAAAGATGCTCTGTTCAGTCGAGGCCATGCAATCAGATACACATTTTAAAGTCATTTCAAATAAACATTACTTTTACCAACATAACTTTAAGGACACAATAGAACATACAAACTTCCACAACCGCCGTTAAAACGTGGAAGAAGAAGAGAAAACGTCGATTCAGGCTGTAGACCGTCCTCCACCTTTTGACTCATCCTCTCTGCTTATATGCACATTGAAACACAAGTTGGACCAAACGTTTATTCACACAAAGCCATTTAGTAAAGTTCTAAGGAAACCAGCACACTCGTTGAATCTTCCCATTGGATGGGAGACTGCAGATATACACACATTTCATTTATTCATTCATTCATTCACACATATACTCTCTCTCTTTCTCTCTCTCTCTCTCTC
>NC_056519.1:23094191-23147143 GCF_014905685.2 Nematolebias whitei | reverse complement strand
CTGTGTGAGCAGATGAGCACGCATGAACACATCAACATGAAACAGATCAGCAGCAACATGAAACAGATCAGCAGCAACATGAAACAGATCAGCAGCAACATGATGTGATTTTTCACAGTGATTATTCTGGTTAGATATTCATGAGTCTAAAGCTTCAGGGTAGAAGCTGTTCCTCAGTCTAGTGGTTCTACACTTAATGCTCCTCAACCTCCTTCCTGAGGGGAGCAGGGCAAAAAGTGTGTGTGCTGGGTGAGTTGGGTCCTTCATGATGCAGGTGGCCCTCTTCCTGCACCTGGAGGTGTAAATGTCTGTGATGGTGGGGAGATTGACTCCAACATCTTCTGTGCAGCCTTCACCACTCTCTGCAAAGCTTTTCTTTCTGCAGCTGTGCAGCCTCCATGCCACACGTTGATGCTCGAGCACAGGACGCTCTCCATTGCACACCTGTAGAAGGAGGTGAGGACTGAGCTTCTCAGATCAGCTCGTCTCAGCCGCCGGAGGAAGTAAAGTCTGATGAGCTTTCTTGATCAGGCTGGTAGTGTTGTTGCTCCAGCTGAGGTTGTCATTCATGTGTACAAGTACGTGTAGCTGGAGACCACTTCCGCTGCAGATCCTCTTATGTTCAGGGGGGTGTAGGTGTGTTTGCTCCTTCTGAAGTCCACAATCATCTCCTTCGTCTTCTTCACATTGTTGTGAAGGTTATTCTTTTTGCACCAGCTCTCCAGGTGTTCCACCTCTTGCGTGTAGCTAGACTCATCACTTTTTGTGATGCATCCCACCACCACTGTATCATCTGCAAACTTTACAATGTGACAGCCTGGATAGGTAGCTGCACAATCATATGTGAGCAGAGTGAACAGGAGGGGGCTCAACACACATCCCTGAGGATGTGTCTCTAACTAAATGGCTCTAACTCGTTCAAATTTACATCTGTTGAGCTAAGATTGGGTGTAATTATAGCATAGACTTATCCTCAGCTCATACCGACCTTACTTTAAACTTTGCCATTAAATATTTGGAGTCAAGCCTGCTGGCTGTCAGCTAAATATCTAATAAAACATTTTAAAGAATCTTTACAAAAGTAATCACAGACACAAGATTACATAAAGGCTACAACTCTGTCCCTTCATGGTCACTTTGTTTCAGTGTATAACTAGAGCAAGAAAGGCAGGAGGAAGATGTCCATTCCTTCAAGGAATATTAGGAATTCATCTTTTTAATTTTGTTTTCATCAAGAAGAAAAAAACAACACGCTTGAATACAAGAGAAACACTTTAAGAAATGCATTTAAGCAAACTTTGTTAAAAAATGAACCTACACTCTTAAACTGTGTAAATGATTCTTATAAAGTTCTACAGAGTCATGTTTATGGAACTCTTGAATTTTAATAAATAACTTTAAACAAAGTACAAAGGGTGAACACACTCTAGATTAGCCGTGTTTATCTTTAGAGCAAATTAACTTATGTTAACCTAGAAGAAAAGTCTGAAGGTTTTACAGGAAATGTTTCCCATGATGAATATTTACAATAAAACAAGAGGTAAGCCGATGTCCCCCGTCCCTGAAGGATCATAATAGTGAGTTCAAAAAATAATCAATACAACAACAAAAAAAATAGTGAGTGTTTGAAGTTTTTGAGATGTGTTTTTTAGGACTGTAATTGAACAGAGTATGGAAGTAAACCTTAATGTTTTAGTGCAAGATAGTCAAGTGGGTAGTAGTTACACTGTGGAGAAGAACAGAGGTAGTTTTTATTCTTGTCTGAGGCAGTGCAGAATGACTGGCGGGCAAAGCCAGCAATTTTATTCACCAACAGGAGCAATGGAGGAGCCGACCAAAGGTTATCAGCCACCTCAATCATTTCAGGAAACTATGCTTTTAAGAAATTTAAAAAAACTAGAAAACCGTTTCCTCAAATGATGGGGTGGCTGCTTTAAATACAGGTGCTGGTCATAAAAGTAGAATATCATGAAAAAGTTTATTTATTTCAGTAATTTCATTCAAAAAGTGAAACTTGTATATTATATTCATTCATTACACACAGACTGATACATTTCAAATGTTTATTTCTTTTAATGTTGATGATTATAACTGACAAAAATGAAAATCCCAAATTCAGTATCTCAGAAAACTAGACTATTACAAAGTACTTAAGACCAATGAAAAAATATTTTTAGAAATGTTGGCCACCTGAAAAGTATGAACATGAAAAGTATGAGCATGTACAGCATCAATACTTTGTTGAGGCTCCTTTTGTCTGGATTACTGCAGCAATGTGGCGTGGCATGGAGTCGATCAGTCTGTGTCACTGCTCAGGTGTTATGAGAGCCCAGGTTGCTCTGATAGTGGCCTTCAGTTCTTCTGAATTGTTGGGTCTGGCGTATCACATCTTCCTCTTTACAATACTCCATAGATTTTCTATGGGGTTAAGGTCAGGTGAGTTTGCCGGCCAATTAAGAACAGGGATACCATGGTCCTTAAACCAGGTACTGGTAACTTTGGCACCATGTGCAGGTGCCAAGTCCTGTTGGAAAATGAGATCTGCCTCTCCATAATGTTGGTCAGCAGCAGGAAGCATGAAGTCTCTAAAACTTCCTGGTTGACAGCTGCGTTGACCTTGGACTTCAGAAAACACAGTGGACCAACACCAGCAGATGACATGGCCCCCCAAACCATCACTGACTGTGAAAACTTGACACTGGACCTAAAGCAACATGGATTCTGTGCCTCTCCTCTCTTCCTCCAGACTCTGGGACCTTGATTTCGAAAGAAAATGCTAAATTTACTTTAATCAGAGAACATAACTTTGGACCACTCAGCAGCAGTCCCAGGTGAGATTCTTCTGATGCTGTCTCTTGTTCAAGAGTGGCTTGACACAAGGAATGCGACAGCTGAAACCCACGTCTTCCATACGTCTGTGTGTGGTGGTTCTTGAAGCACTGACTCCAGCTGCAGTCCACTCTTTGTGAATCTCCCCCACATTTTGGAATGGGTTTTGTTTCACAATCCTCTCCAGGGTGTGGTTATCCATATTGCTTGTACACTTTTTTCTACCACATCGTTTCCTTCCATTCGCCTCTCTATTAATGTGCTTTGATACAGAGCTCTGTGAACAGCCAGCCTCTTTAGCAATGACCTTTTGTGTCTTGACCTCCCTGTACAAGGTGTCAATGGTCATCTTTTTGACAACTGTCAAGTCAGCAGTCTTCCCCATGATTGTGTACCTACAGAACTAGACTGAGACCATTTAAAGACCTTTGCAAGTGTTTTGAGTAAATTAGCTGATTAGAGTGTGGCACCAGGTGTCTTCAATATTGAACCTTTTCACAATATTCTAATTTTCTGAGATACTGAATTTGGTGTTTTCATTAGATGTCAGTTATAAACATCAACATTAAAAGAAATAAACATTTGAAATATATCAGACTGGGCGTAATGAATGAATATAATATACATTTCACTTTTTGAATGGAATTACTTAAATAAATCAACTTTTTCCATGATATTCTAATTTTATGACCAGCACCTGTATATTTGTGGTGGTGGCCATCTTAGATTTTGAAAAGGCAACCCCATTTTCAAAAGGAACCTGCCATACACCTAAAGGCAGCCACACAACAAAATGGAAATGGAAAATGGAAGTTGATACCTCAGCTATTTTTCATGTAACTGCACTCTCAACAGAGGACGGACAGAGGATATTTTCAATTCCCCCCTCATAGCAAAGCAACTTTGTAATTTTCAAAGTAAAATAATAAATGAAAGACTATTTTCTTCTTCTTTTGGCTGCTCCCTTCTTCAGGGGTTGCCACAGTGAACTAACTTGCACATAGACTTGGCAATTATTTTTACGCTGGATGTCCTTCCTGACACAATCACAGACCACTGAGCTACCACAGCCCTCTCTGTGGAGCAGAGAGCTGCTATCTAGTGCGCCCGAGGGAGCAGGTGGTGAGGGTTAAGGCCTTGCTCAAAGGCCCAGAGTGGGGCAAATGAGGGTGGAGGCAGGTGTGACTGTTTCACCTTTTCCCACATTTTTGATGTTGTCAGTACAGGAAGTCTAACCAGTGACCTTCCAATCACAGGTCTACCTTCTTTAGCCTCTGCGCCACCACTCCCCATAATCAATAAAAGACATATACGACTAGAGAAATATTAATTTTCTAAGAAGATGCAGTTTGAACGCTGAGTGCTGAATGACTGCTGAATTTTGTTGATGCTGAAACTGACTTGTCAAATTATTTTAATGATCAAAGCTATAAATAGGTAAACAAAAGTTAAACGCTCAAATGAATAAAACAGAAGCTAAAACAAGCAAAACAATAAAAACAATTTAGAATACAAAATGTGTCAAAAAAATAGTACAACAGTAGCTAAAAGCTAACAATGGCAAAAAAGCTAACAAGTAGTAGCTGCTAAAATTAGCTAACAGTGACTAAAACCTAATACCAGCAAAACAGTAGTTAAAAACAAAAATGAGCAAAACAGTATTTAAATGCAAAGACCAGCTAAACAATAACTAAAAGATTAAACCAGCAAAATAGTAACAATAAGCTAAAATAAACAAAACTATAATAGATACATTTATCATAGCATTAGATAAAAGCTAAAACCAGCCAAACAGTAGTTAAAAACAAAAATTAGCCAAACCGTGTTCAAATGCTAAGGCCAGCTAAACAATTGCTAAAAGCTTAAACTAGCAAAATAGCAACAAAAAGCTAAAATTAATAAACTGTACCTAAATGCTAAATTTAATATAGCATTAGATAAAAGCTGAAACCATCCAAACAGTAGCTAAAATCTAAAATTAGCCAAACATTATATAAACACTTAAGACCAGTTAAACAATAGTTAAAAGCTTAAACAAGCAAAATAGCAACAAAACGCTAATGTGGCAAGCTTGGGAGTATGGACGCTATTTTTCTTTTATTTCCTAAACTTACTGCAAAACCATCTTAGGACTTTCACCCAAGGAAATAATGCATATTCAAAAAGACTTAGGTTCGTTACAAAGTAAGCAGGAGACTGTGTTCCAAGATAAAATGTACATTTTATTAACACTAGTTAAAAACCAATGTTCATGGAGGCAGTAGTGATTTTTAAAATAAATGTTCAGCCAAGGCTGAGGTTTTCCAGTGGTCAGACAACTAAAAGACAAAAGGATGGTTCAAGGCAACACACGAGTGGAACGGAACCATCACCAAACTGGACTGCCACCTTCAGCCTTCAACCTGAAGCATAAATATGAAATGAACTAAACAGAAATAAATATGAATATATTAAGTGTTGCAAACAAACAAACAAACAATGGGCCTCACATACATATAAAAATAGTCCAAAAATGGCCTCAGCCTTTAGTTCAGCCAGCCAATCTTCTCTCAGATAAAACACTGACAAATTATGGTGACTTAAGCTGTGAGAGTCCACCAAGGCAGGCTTGAGCAGAATAAGGACAGCTGGGAACAAACTGAACCAGCTGACCCGGAGCAACAAATAAAAACAAGCACATGCCTCTGATGTGTGTCCCATCAGTGTATGAATGTGATAAAGCTCTGATTAGTCTCTGTATAGATCTAGAAGAGTACTGTATGAATGGGTAAATGAGGACACAGATTGTGTTGTAAAGAGCTTTGAGTATCTTGATCAGATAGAAAAACGCTATAAGTGCAGTCCATTTACCATTTACAAACAACTCAAGGCTCCATAAAAATGAGCAGCCAAGCAATGCAAAGCAAAACTGCAGGGCGTCTTGCAGGAGTGGCGTGGCGTCACTTCACTTCTGCTGATCACATCACCCGAGGAGAGGAGAAAGTCACACCCTCTGTGACAGGTGATTCACATGCTAATCACTACTGCAAGAACAAAACAAACAAAAACTAATCAGCATCATGCGAAAATTGTAACCAGCCAGTACAAAAGGTAAAATACACTTACCGCCCAGGAGGAAAGCAAACAGTTCTGTCCCAATCTTTAGTGGACACCACACCAAGTACTAGCTGTCAAAATAAAATCAGTTACCCGCCAAGTCTAGACTGGCCAACTTCAAGTGAAACAGGTAATACATACCCACATGTGCACACAGCAGCACTGCTAAGTAACCAGGAAGTCAGTAACACCAAAGAGGGAATCACAGCCAGAGAAACACACGTGCTCATATCCTGATGCATGCTCAATAATCCAGGTAGAATAATCCAAAAAAAAGTTAAATCTGGTCATCTGGACATTCAAAAAAATAAAAATAAAAAAAAATTGTAGAAATGTTTCACCTTTCATCCACAAGACTTCCTCAGTCTGAGGTGCTGTATTCAGCTCAGTCTCTTAAATAGCACCTTCTCAGAGTGGATCAACCAGTTTTGCTGCTGACAACCAAAACCAGCTGATCACATGCTCAAGAAGGACCATCAGCCTAACAATGGATCATTAGCACACTGATGGCTGTTTACTGTTCACAGAGGGCTGAGTGATACTAGCAATCACAGCATTGTAAGAGGGGGACAGTTGAACATGGAGGCCTCCACCCCTGTTTAATGATTAATGGTTTCTTTTCACAAAGATTCCCCTGGGTACACAGACTGTACCCATAGGAGACCACACCTAGTCTGTATGGTTTACCTAAAATCCACAAACAAGGTGTACCTATAAGACCAATTGTTAGCATGATTAACTCTGTCACTTACAATGTTTCCAAATATCTGGCGTCCCTTTAGTTGGCAGCTCAGAACACCACATACAGAACACCATGGACTTTGTGGATAAGGTGAGGGACGTCATCATGGAGACTGATGAAACAATGCTCTCTTTTGATGTCACATCACTCTTTATGTGCATTCCTGTTGAAGATGCAGTAGAGGTGCAGTAGAGAGCAATATTATAGGCAGAAACATGGGTGTGCTATGGGGTCTCCAGTTTCTCCTATTGTTGCCAACCTGTACATGGAGGAGGTAGAAAAGAGAGCCTTGACGTCCTTTTCAGGGACACCACCAAGTCACTGGTTCAGGTATGTTGACGACATCTGAGTTAAAATTAAATCTCAGGAAGAATAACATTTTACTGACCACATCAACTCTGTGGATAAATACATCAAGTTCACACGAGAAGATGAAAAAAATGGCAAGTTGGCTTTCTTGGACTGTGAGGTCTCAGTCTCTGATAGAGGACATTTGCAAACTGAGGTGTATCGCAAACCCACCCACACAGACCAGTATTTGCAGTTTGACTCCCGTTAGGAGTCATCAGGACTCTGTACCACAGAGCAGACAGTGTCCCCACTAGCTCAGGAGCCAGGCAGAAGGAGAAATCCCACACAAGACAGGCTCTAGAGCAATGTGGATACCCTAACTGGGCCTTCCTGAAAGCAGAGAAGAAACCCAAACAGGACTCCAGTCAGCCATCAGGTGAAAAGGAGGAACCCAGACCCAGACCAGTGGTCATTCCATATGTTGAGGGAGTATCAGAGAAACTGAGACGTTTATTTTCTAAACATAACGTCCCAGTGGCTTTTAAACCCCAAAATACATTACGGCAAAGACTGGTTCATCCCAAAGATCCAGTCCCCCGGCACAAACAGAGTAATATTGTGTATGCTGTTCAGTGTCAGGAGGGTGATCAGTCATCAGGCTTATATACTGGTAATGTACCCTCTCCTGCGATTGGCCGGCTAATTTACACTGCTGTATCCAGCTTTAGGAGCAGGCAATCGTCATACTGCTACAGTAAAATAAACTAAAATCTAAATTTATCATAGAATTAGCTATAAGTTAAAACCAACCAAACACTAGCTAAAATGTTTAAAATAAAAGCTTAAATTATCAAAACAATAGCTAAAAACTAAAAAGTAAATTATACAGATTTTCAATGGTTTTAAGAAACCTTAATGCATTTATATTTAAAATACGTACTTATAAAGTTTAAAGTTTCACAAAGTATAAAACTTACAATTCCCAGAAGTCAAATCTGTCATGTCCTGAAGGAGCTGAACATTTTGATACCTGAATGAGTTCAATAGCTAACAGGATAGTGAAGTAATTAAGAGCTCAAGAAATGTACCAGGGGAAAAACAATAGTGTGAATGCTGACTCAGCATTTAGACATCGGTGCTTGAAAACAGTGACAACTGTAAAGACATCCATACACAAACAACCTGCTAAAGATTCTTCCATGTTGAAAACTGCCCAGCTGCACAAACATCTGTCGGCAGATCAGACTAAAGTTTGTAATTTTAATAAAACTGATACGAAACATAAAGTACTGACCTTACAGTCTGCTTCTTCTGGCTGTAAGCGCTGCTGTCGTAATGAGTTAATCTTTTATTTTGTGCTCTCACCAGCAGCAGAGAATCAGCTTCAGTCCTCTCATTAGGATGTTCCTCGGAAGTGTGCTCCCTGCTGTCAGACAGCTGAGCCTTCACGCTCCAAACATCTCACTGCGGTGAGTGATGAAAAGGAATGTGGATATGGCAGAGGTGGTTAAACTCAAATAGTCAATGGCCACCAATCAGTGCAGGTAAACACGAGTTCAATAAGTAAACTATCCACAGGACTTTGTTCAGACTCTGTCAACAACCTCTTGACAATCATACCAGCTTACGTCGCTCGCTATCACTCTGCATTCTTTTATCTTTTTTTTTTACTTTTATTGCCAAACAAGTACAAGGCAAATTATATACTAACTTTTAAGTCTTGAAACTGGGCCATCTCTTCAACAGCAAAGACAAAAACACAATATACATTTGTCATTGTACAGGGTTGATTTACAAATAAAAACAACAAGAGAGATTTATTTAAGAAAGTTAACAATGGGTCCCCATAGCCTTTCAAAGCTCTGTGGATTAAATTGAAGTTGAGCTGTTAATTGTCTTATTTTTGGAATCCACTGATCAATAGTTGGTGAGTCGGGTTTCATCCAATTGACCGTGATCATTTTTCTTGCCGTCATGAGGAGAATACGTATCAGATCTTTGGTCATGGGTGAGATGATCAGGGAACTCATCAAGTAAATAGATGACAGGGTCAAAAGGGATTTGTATCTTCAATAACCTTTCCAACACATCCTTGATACCTTTCCAGAACCCCTGCACCCGAGGGCAGTCCCAAAATATGTGGGTGTGGTCGCCCACAACACCACAATTTCTCCAACAGTCACCGTTATTGTCATGCCCAGAAAGAAAAGTCTTAAATGGGGTTCGAAAAAAATAAAAATAAAAAATTGAATTTCCAATGAGGCTCTTTCCAGAGTTGGCTCCAGATTCCTCTGTGGCAACCAAAATAAATGGTAAATGGTAAATGGACTGTACTTATATAGGGACTTTTTTATCTTATTTCAAGACACTCAAAGCGCTTTACACTACAATCTGTGCCTCATTTACCCGTTCATACAGCACTCTACTAGATTTCTACAAGATCATTGAACAAATCATTCTAAAGAGACTAATCAGTGATTTATCACATTCATACACTGATGGGACACACATCAGAGGCAGTGAGGGGTTCAGTGTCTTGCCCAGGAACACTTCGACATGTGACTGCTGGTGGATTCGAACCCCCAACTTTAGCATTGGAGGACGGCTGCTCTAACCAATCAGCCACAGCCGCCCAATAATAATAAAATAAATATCTCCCAAGAGTCATCATCCAAAATGACATTTAGTTCCATTTCCCATTGTTGTTTAATGTGGAGTATTGTCTGGTACACCCATTACCAGTTTTTATACATCAAAGAGACCTGGTTTATCAGTGCTCCAGAGTTTTCCATTCAATTATTTAAGTGCTTCTCTGTGTTTGTGGATTCCCTTATAATGTTTTTCCAATCTGTATGTTGTGATGAATAGTGTCTAATCACTCAGCATTCCTTCATTTTTAAGCACATCGATGGCCTCGGCACTTACGTTCATTTAATTTTGGTAGATTTTTCCTCTGCTTTCAAAACATTCAGCCTCACATTTTAGCTCGTAAATTACTGACCGGTTTTAACCAGTGTCCTAGTGTTTCTGGATGGGTTTTAATTCAATTCTGTTTATTTATATAGCACCAAATCACAACAAAGTTGTCTCAGGGTTAATAGATCGCAGTGTGCCAGGGTAAATATTTCTATGTCATATGAGGCGTTTTCTTCTACTGGTTCTCCTCAGGGCGGTGTTCTTTCTCCCCTGATGTACATCCTGTACACCAGTGATTGCAGGAGTCAGTACATGAACAGACACATCCTGAAATTTGCAGATGACACTGTGTCAGCCTGTCACAGGGAGAGGATGACTCACCTGGTCAAGTAGTGGAGGATTTTATTATGAGGTGTGATAATTCCTATTTGAAATTAAATGTCTCAAAAACCAAAGTTATGTGTATAGATTTTAGAAAGAAGTCCAGTCCAGCCCCTTCAGTTCTCATCAAAGATGAACCTGTGGAGAGTGTTTCGTCCTATAAATATCTGGGAGTTGTCATTGACAAGATGCTGACGTTCAGTGAAATTACAGAACAAAGAATAAAGCTCATCAAAAACGTCACTTGCTCTGCAAACTGAATGAGTTTGGAGTGTGTAAAAAGTTGATGATTGTTTGCTCCAACTCTGATTAAATCTGTACTCACTTTTGCTTTAAGCACCTGGTTTGGCAGTCTGTTATGGTGACCTTGAGATGTAAATGAACATTTGAAAATACAGAATTACATTTGGAAAAAAGAAAAAAAAAACACATTAGAAAAAGTGGAATCATTCAAGAAATATAATTTCTGTATTTTCAAATGTAATTCCGTTTTTTTTCAAATGTGATTCTGGCCACTTCTGTTTTGGCTTAATGTGATTCCGTTTTGTCAAATATAATTCTATTTTTTCTAATCTAATTCCGTTTTTTTCAAATGTAATTCCGTTTTTTTCAGAAGTGATTCCGGACATGTTTGCTTTGGCCACGTATGCTTTGGTTTAATGTGATCCCGTTTTTTCAAATGTGATTCTGGCCACTCCCACTTTGCCTTAATGTGATTCTGTTTTTTCAAATATAATTCTATTTTTTCTAATCTAATTCCGTTTTTTTTCTAATCTAATTCCATTTTTTTCAAATGTAATTCCGTTTTTTCAGAAGTGATTCCGGACACTTTTGCTTTGGCCACGTATGCTTTGGCTTAATACAATTCCATTTTTTCAAATTTAATTCTGTTTTTCAAAAGTGATTCCTGCCTCTTCTGCTTTGGCCACTTATGCTTTTCCTTCATGTAATTCAGTTTTTTCAAATGTAATTTTGTTTTTTCAAATGTAATTCTGTTTTTTCAAATGTAATTCTGTTTTTTCAAATGTAATTCTGTTTTTTCAGATGTAATTCTGTTTTTTCAAATGTAATTCTGTTTTTTCAAATGTTGTTCATTTACACCTTAGGGCCACCGTAGTCGATCAACAGGAGACAAGAACAGGATGAAGCAAATTATAAAAGTAGCAGGCAAAATATAGGAGTTAGACTTCCTGATTTAAAAGACCCTTTTTTAAAAAGAGTCCTACAAAAGGCAGAACACATTATTCACTCTCCAAATCAACCTTTCTATGGCACATTTGAGCTCCTTCCATCTGGGACGAGATTCAGGCAGCTCAAATCCAGAACAAATAGATGGAGACTCTTTTATCAGCCAGGCCATTATTCAGATACATTTTAAATGTAACCAGGCTTGATGTTGTCGTTCAGCCTGTTTTAGTGATATTTTACATGGATTTTTTACTGTTTGCCAAATTTGTGGTGTGATTGTTTATGTGTTGTGTTTTAATTTTCTCGCCACCTTGCTGCAAGGAAAATTTCTCTAAGGGGACAAAAAACATGATGATGATGACGATGATGAAAGCAGTTTGAACCATTCCCTGTTAGTGGACTGGAAGGAGACCAAAGATGAAAAAATGCAGGATAATTCACAACTAGGCCTGTCTCAATAAACAATAAATCAATTAATCGCATGATAAATGAAAAATATCTACCTCATTTTCATTTATCGGCTTTATCATTTCTTCATGTCTCTCTCTTTCTACTGAAGACACTGGATGACAAAAAGCTAAACTCCGGTGCTCTTTACTGACCCCTCCCTTTCTCTTTTTTCTCTTCTCTTTAAAATCAGTTTTAACTGAACCTTTTATGTCTCTATCAAAGGTTTCAGTTCAGCATCGGCAGCGCTTAAATGGGGTGTACCGCAGAGGTCCATCCTCGGTCCGCTTCTATTTTCTTTATATCTGCTGCCACTAGGTGCTATTTTCTGGAAACACAACATACCCTTTCCCTCACACCTTTTAAATATCGCTTAAAAACCCACTACTAATCCCTGGCTTTCAACACTGTATGCTTTGTGTTAAACCTGTATGCATCACACTGTGCTAGTCATTATGTTATTATCTGCTATTTTTTTTTTTCTATATTTTGATTTTACGTTGTTATATGTTGCTATGTGCTCTGCGTGTTTGTTTCTGTTTGTACAGCCATTTGGATGGTCCTGTCGCTGTTTAAAGTGCTTTATAAATAATGATATGGCATGGTAGGGTAACTGTCCAAAATTGCGTTTTTGGATGAGATTTTTGGACACGAAAAAACATATCAAAGCTACAAACATTCACTACACCATAATATCCCTCAGCTACGGAGGACATGAGACA
Organism: Nematolebias whitei; assembly: GCF_014905685.2. Taxonomy (NCBI): domain Eukaryota; kingdom Metazoa; phylum Chordata; class Actinopteri; order Cyprinodontiformes; family Rivulidae; genus Nematolebias; species Nematolebias whitei. The sequence goes on along the minus strand of NC_056519.1, from coordinate 23,134,531 downwards.
TCACTCATTAAAACTATAAGTACTGTATTCATTCATACCCATCTGCTACAGACTCATGTCCGGGCTGCAGTTTAATATACCATATTGTCTTTTACATTATTGTATTAGTGTTTAGTGTATATCTTAGACAGTTTAGCGTATCATTTAGCATTTATCTTAGATCTGTATATACTGTTTCTTTATTCACACTTTATATTTTGTTATTTTTGGATGTAACTGGGACCTTGAGTACACAATTTCTTTCCACCTCATGTACCACATGTGATGCGAATGGCAATGAAGAACCTTGAACTTGAACTTGAAGTGTAGAATCAATTAGATCATTTTTACTTTAGCATAATCTGTAAACAAAAACTAAAATGTTCTGAAAAGTGGCCTTTTCCAGGAGAAATTTGTCTGAAATCATTGATGTGATTGAAAACAATGAGGAGTAACTCCTTTGCTCACAAGCTTGCCTGTGTGTAATAATTATTATTTTGTATGTCCTGCAGCAACAGTCTTCCTAGAGTTCTGGAAAAGACGCAGAGCTGTCCTCGCATACGACTGGGACCTCATCGACTGGGAGGAAGAGGAGGTAAAAACGCTCTGAGTTTAGTGGAGTCATCTCCATTCAAGATGGTCTTCGAAGCTCAGTTATGTCAACAAACACAATAAATGGCTTAATCCAAGTAATCTTTACAGCTTTTGAGGGAATATTTAGTATGGTAGTAGCTAAGAGTCATCCCTAAAACAACACAGGGTTTTCGCGTGCAAGATGGCTCCCAATGAGTATTCTGTCAAGGAAGTTATTTTAAAATCAGTATTTATTTATTTGTTGAGGCAAAGTCACGAGAGAAAAGCAGCTTAAAATATTTTAGTTCGTTTTACTTTGGGTGGACTTTCACTTGAGGTTTGTTTTCAAGAAGCACTACCTTCATTGCATTTCTTTTTTTAATCCATATAACTTTTTTAAAAATAACAAAACTTTTGCCTAAATTGCCACAAATCAAATCATAATTCATTTTAAAGCATATAAGTCTAATTGGTGTGTATTTAATGCTCTATAATAAAAAAATAGTTACCTTCATTTTGGAAAAAGTATTTGAAACTGACAGAGTGATAGTGGAAAAAATGTATATACATTATATATATAAATAATTAATAAATAAAGTGATTAGGCTCAACAGTCAATGTGAACATAAAGGCCTGGTAGGAATAAATTTAAAACAGCCATACAAAAAGAAACTAGGCCTTAAAATATGTTATTTACGGCTTAAAAACCATAAGAAAAAACATTAAAATATAACATTTTTATGACGTAATTAGCTACTTATGGCTAATTACGACATAAGTGCATGTGGTCTGCAGCTGCAGCTTCAGATATTCTTTAAATACCTAAGATTTAAGCCAAAAAATTTAAAGACATTTTTAAATTTTCATTAAAGCCCCAGAAATAAAATAAGTTTGCTAACAAATGCAGCACAACTATGTTTTCCTCTTAGTTTCATACTACTTGTTACCATAGAGTCTATATACCTGGCTTGTTTTACTTATTTATTTTAATGTGTGAACAAATGTATTTATTTTTTGGTGATCTTTCCAAATAATTTTGTTCTAGATAATTTATAAAAGTGGCAAAAACCTGGTTATATACAACAGCAAATGTGCTAAAACTTTAGTCTCTCTACAAAAATAATAAAAACATCAGACAACCTTCAGTGTTCACTATATTATAATCAATAAGTTTAAGATCTTGGACTTTGAACGTTCCATGATTTAAGTTACTATTCCTATAATATTGGTTAATTTAAAATAAATGAAATAAATTGATGTCATTTCATTAAGACCTTCATGATTCTGGGTTTCAGGATGAAATACGACCCCAGTTTGAGGCCAAGTACTCCAAAAGGGAGAGGATGAACCCCATATCAGGAAAACCTGAGCCTCACCAGGCCTTCTCTGACAAATACAGCCGCCTCCTCGTCTCAGCATCTGGAATATTCTTCATGGTGAGTTTCTGGAGGTAAATAATTACAATTCCACCTGCCAATTTGTTTTATCTCCCTTCTTATTTTTCATTTGCCTTCAAAGAAGAAATCTAAACCTGAACAGTCACTACATTCTCCATGATACAGTATATTGCATGGTGCATTTTAATTGTTTAATAATTCCATTTGTTTCTTGTTTTTTTTTTTTTTGTCAGATTTAGTTAAAACACATAATTTATCAGATGTTTCTGTCAATTTTAGGTTCAACACCGTATGTGTTCTGTTGTTAGTTCCAGTTTAAAACTAACTTTAGGTAAGAAATTATCTTTGCTTTCAAATTGTTCAACACACACAAACAAAAATCTGTGATATTAAAGAAACTTTTAGGGTTTTCTGAAGTGAAGTTGTGTGGGAATTATATTAAGAATTGATATATTACCCGCTGTAGATAGTTCTTGACGAGCTAACCTTTCAAGTGGTTCCAAAACCAAAGAGGATTTCTGTCGTCTGAAAACATAAAGTCTCAGAACAGTTCATGGAATTACTCGGACCTTTTACACCACTGTCAATTTTGCATTATAGAATTTTTTTTTTTTACATAAAATGTGGCTTTTGCCCATGCAAATTGCAGTGAGTTGTAAAACTTCTGTTGCAGCCAGAGGACACTTCAAATAAGAATTTCATCATATTTTGCTAAACTAACTCTATCATTGAAAAGTGACGGCAATGTAATGGTTTAAATTATACCTTTTGCAAGAACAAGTTAGAAATTTGAAGATTTGAGGTGTTTTAAGATGGAAAAATCCACTTTAGAAATGGATCTGCTTAGACCAGCGGTTATTAACTTGTGAATGCAGTCTATGCAAACAAACAGATCCACTTCCAAAACAGAGTTTGCGTATTTTAAAACAACTCCCCAATTAAACATTTGCTAGCCATTACTGCTAGCAGTAATACTGCAGTCTTTATAACACTGTTTCATATTTGTACAGTTATTGTTGCCAAAATCTTATGATAATTCTGCTAGATGTGGTTATGTCACATATTTAATGCAGTAACATCAAGGCTTCAGGGTTCAAATCTTGTTCCAGCTTCAGAGCAACCTCAGTTACATAACGAGTGAGGGATAAAATAATGAGGCCATGCCAGCTCGGATGTTTTCCGGATTAACAAGGTCCATGTCAAATGTTGGGGAACCAGTATATTCTGACGAGAAATGGGCTACTGGAATAAGACATGCATGGACAAGAGCACATAACTTTACACTGTTGGAATCCTACTATGCAAGCAAGCCTAGAGAGAGAGGTTTTATAGGAAGGATGTAGGAACTATCGAAACTGATACCAATCTTCAAGATTGATCCAAAACCAACTTCGGATCCAGTGTTCCAACGTTTGAGTGAGGAATCTGTTATCACACCTAGAGATTGACTAGGTACTTCAAAAGATGCTACAGCAAAGTGGGAGCCTCTTCCACCATTATAATATGGCTACCAAACCCCATTGAAAAGCCCTGAAGAACTGAATACAAGGGCAGCTACCTGAGAATGAGGATTGTGACCAAGCTTGGCAACTATAACCTGCACCCCTTGCCAAGGCTAAGTGGCAAATTATCTTCTGAAAGACTGTTAGAAGATGTGAATGATCAATAAGGCAGCATGATGGCTCAGTGGTTAGCACTGTTGCCTCACAGCAAGAAGGTCCTGGGTTCAATCCCCGGTTGGACCTGGGGTCTTTCTGTGTGGAGTTCGCATGCTCTTCTTGTGCTTGTGTGGGTTTTCTCTGGGTACTCCAGTTTCCTCCTACAGCCCAAAAACATGCATGTTAGGCTGCCTTCAGGCTCAGGCCTCCCTTACAAAAGAGATATGTGATCTCATTGGGATTTGCCTGGTTAAATAAAGGTTAATAAATAAGATGGTATACACTATAGCCACAGTGATCCATGACTTGCTTGGCTATAAGATCAAGTCAATAATTAAGGAGCATTGTCCACCATGGAGAAAAAGACTGGAAACTAAGATCAAGGCAACACTGAGAGAAAGTCAGAACAACATAAAGGCGCAATGAATAAAGAGACACCATGAAAATACCAAAACGTGTTCATGGCTGAGGTTCTAGAGACTGCTAAACAATGTCTTAAAGCTTTGGGTATTCATCTAAAGAGGTATACTAAAAAAGAAGAAGCCAAGAGAATAATCAGGGTATTCTCCACCACACCATTCAGAGTGCATTCTCAATGGCAGGGAAACAACATGAGGGTAGAGCTATGACTGAACCATACTGGAGAAGCATATGGGAGAAAGAGACATCACACAATAATGATGCCCCATGGCTGCAAGATCTCAACACAGTATTCTCTGAGTGGCTTTCATATGTGTGTGAGAGAGGTTTTCACTAGTATGTGTGAGAGGTTTTTCTGAATTATGTATTACCTGGCCTCCCATAATTCTCCAGTGCTCGTTACAGTGGCAGACATCCAAGACAGAGTCTCAAGAATGAAGAGCTGGACTGCACCTGGACCTGACAAGAGCCACACCTACTGGCTAAAGAAATTAACTGCTCTCCTTGAACACCTAGTAGTACAGATGAAACTACTGCTAATGGAAGGGTCTCACCCAGGGTGGCTGACCTATGGCTGGACAGTCCTGATCATGAAAGACCCCCAGAAATGTGCAATCCCATCCAACTACCAGTCAAGCACCTATCTCTGTGCAACATGGAAGCTCCTATCAGGCATTATAGTGGCTAAGATGAATAGGCACATGTGTCAATACCTGAATAAGGTGCAGAAATGAATTGGTGCAAACACCAGGGGAGCAAAGCACCAACTACTGTTCGACAGAACCATATCTTGGGTCTGCAAGAACAGATACCCAAACGTGCACTACCTAGATTGACTACAGGAAAGCCTATAACTCAATGCCACACCCATGGGAACTGGAGTGCTTGAAACTGTACAGAGTTAACCAGACACTAAACACCTTTATCAAGAACTCCATAGAACTGTGTAAAAGAAGAATGTCAAGAGTGCAAGACAGAGGGTGACAAAGTTCATGCTCAATCATCCAGGTACCAATTCCAATAATTCTCAGTCGGGTCATCTGGACAGTTTCTTTTTTATAGAGATGTTTGAGATGAGTGAGGGAAGAATGGAGTATGAGATTGACAGACAGATTGGTGCAGCAACTGCAGTATTGCGGACTCTGTACCGGTCCGTTGTGGTGAAGAGAGAGCTGAGCTGTAAGACAAAACTCTCTGTTTTTATGTCTGTATGTTCCAACCCTCACCTTTGGTCACGAGCTCTGGGTAGTGACCGAAAGAATGAGATCGTGGATACAGGAGGTTGAAATGAGTTTCCTCCGCAGGGTAGCTGGACTCTCCCTTAAAGATAGGGTGAGAAGTTTGGTTATTCGGGAGAGACTTGGAGTAGAACCGCTGCTCCTCCACATCAAGAGGAGCCAGTTGAGGTGGTTGGGGGAATCTGGCAAGGATGTCCCCTGGGCGCCTCCCTAGGGAGGTGCTTCAAGCATGTCCGACTGGGAGGAGACCCCGGGGAAGACCCAGGACACGCTGGAGAGACTATGTCTCTTGGTTGGCCTGGGAACATCTTGGAATCCTCCCAAAAGAGCTGGAAGAGGTGGCTGTGGAAAGAGATGTCTGGGACTCCCTGCTCAAGGTGCTGCCCCCCCCCCCCCCCCACACGACCCGATTTCGGAACAAGTGGAAGATGATGGATGGATGGATAAACTGGTCATTCAAAGTACTATCTACAAGATAAAAACAAGATAATAGTTCTTCATCACCTTTCTACACCTGGATCAAGATGTCTGAAAAGTCTTTATTTCAGAAACAATTACAAAAACAATGTTTGCTTTTTCATTTTATTTTTCATTAGTCAGCTTCCTGATCATGTTCGGACTGTTGTTGTTACGCTGTATTGTCTTACACAATTTTTATTTAGCATATATTTTAGATCTTTTAGCATACTGTTTGATGTTAGTTTAGCATATATCTTAAATATAGCCTTAGCCTTAGATCCTTATTTACTGTTTCTTTTCATACTTTATATTTTGCTATTTTGGATGTAACTGGGACACTGCACACACAATTTTGTTCCACCTCATGTACCATATGTAATGGAAATGACAATAATATTGACTTGAAACTTGTTTTAAAAACTGAACACCTCCAACAATCTATAAACCATCAAACTGTAGTTCATTTATGGTCAGCAATTGTAAATACAAGTTCCAACAAATTATTAAGGTTTTTGCATTTTAGAAACCTTTACACATTTTCTGGAACAGTGGTTTACAAGTAGCTTTAATTGGTTGTGGTATTTTTTTTTCCCCACCTTACAGATACTGGTGGTGATTGCCGCTGTGTTTGGCATCGTGATTTATCGTGTGATCACTGTCAGCACCTTCGCTGCCTTTGGCTGGGCGCTCATCAGGAACAACTCTCAGGTGGCCACCACAGGCACAGCAGTCTGCATCAACTTCTGCGTCATCATGCTCCTCAACGTGGTGAGACATTTCTCCTCAGTAAGGTCTAAAGTTGAGGAAAAAATATTGCATTAAAAAAAATAAAAAGGTTTGGTTAATAAAATCTATCCACAGTGCAAATAGCTGTACAAATTTACATTCTCTTTTAACCCTTAACTCAAATTATTCAGCAAAGTTTCTATTTTTTTACAGCTTTATGAAAAAGTTGCTCTTCTTCTCACAAATTTAGGTGAGTTGGCTGAACCAGATGTAGCAGGTTTTAAATCAGTCAGTGTTGTGGGCTGCATTTTAATCCTTAATGTTGTTAGCATGTAGAATTAAATTCAAGAAAGTAAATGTGCACATCCTGTGCATTCATGGCTGAACGCTGATTTTATTAATCTTTTAGTCTGTTTCCACTCTTTTTGTGGCCACAGAGCAGCCGAGAACAGAGTCGGAGTGGGAGAACAGCTTCACCTTCAAGATGTTCCTGTTTCAGTTCGTCAACCTTAACAGCTCCACGTTTTATATCGCCTTCTTTTTAGGAAGGTGAGGAAATAAGGAATGCCTCGCAAACACAGATCAGTTAGGCTACTGGAGCTCCTGTTCACACATGAACTTTGGTTTTCCAAAACAAGTTTTATTTTCAATAACAAACAGCTCTAGGAATGTTTTTTAGCCACCTAGAAAAACTGAAACGTACCCAAATGCTGTAGTACTACTGTATTATCCATCCATCCATTTTCTTCCACTTATCCGGGGTCGGGTCGCGGGGGTAGCAGCTTAAGTAGGGAGGCCCAGACTTCCCTCTCCCCAGCCACTTGGGCCAGCTCCTCCGGGGGGAATCCCGAGGCATTCCCAGGCCAGCCGAGAAACATAGTCCGTCCAGTGTGTCCTGTGTCTTCCTCTGGGTCTCCTCCCGGTGGGACGTGCCCAGAACACCTCACCAGGGAGGTCTCCAGGAGGCATCCTAACCAGAAGCCCGAGCCACCTCAACTGGCTCCTCTCGACGTGGAGAAGCAGCGGCTCTACTCTGAGTCCCTCCCGGATGATCGAGCTTCTCACCCTATCTCTAAGGGAGAGCCCAGACACCCTGCGGAGAAAACTCATTTCGGCCGCTTGTATCCGAGATCTTGTTCTTTCGGTCACAACCCAAAGCTCATGACCATAGATGAGGGTAGGAACGTAGATTGACCGGTAAATTGAGAGCTTTGCCTTTTGACTCAGCTCTCTCTTCACCACGACAGACCTGTACAGAGCCCACTTCACTGCAGACGCTGCACCTAACTGCCTATCGTTCTAACACTCCATTTTTCCCTAATTCATGAACAAGACTCCAAGATACTTGAACTCCTCTACTTGGGGCAGGACTTACTCCCAGACCCGGAGAGGGCACTCTACCCTTTTCCGGCTCAAGACCATGGCCTCGGATTTGGAGGAACTGATCTTCATCCCGGCTGTGTCGCACTCGGCTGCGAACCGCTCCAGCGAAAGCTGTAGATCATGATCTGATGAAGCCAACAGGACTACATCATCTGCAAAAATCAGAGACACAATCCTAAGGCCACCAAAATGGATCCCCTCAATAACTTGGCTGCGCCTAGAAATTCTGTCCATAAAAGTTATGAACAGAATCGGTGACAAAGGGCAACCTTGGCGGAGTCCAACTCTCACTGGGAACAAACCTGACTTACTACCGGCAATGCAGACCAAGCTCTAACATCGGTCATACAGGGACCTAACAGTCCATATCAAAGGGCCTGGTACCCCATACTCCCAGAGTACCCCCCACAGGGTTCCCTGAGGGACGCGGTTGAACGTCTTCTCTAAGTCCACAAAGCACATGTAGACTGGTTGGGCAAACTCCCACGCACCCTCCAGGACCCTGCTGAGAGTGTAGAGCTGGTCCAGTGTTCCACGACCAGGACAAAAAACGCACTGCTCCTCCAGAATCTGAGGTTCGACTATCCGATGGACCCTCCTCTCCAGAACCCCCGAATAGACCTTACCAGGGAGGCTTAAGAGCGTGATCCCCCTGTAGTTGGAACACACTCTATGGTCCCCCTTTTTGCATAGGGGGACCACCACCCCGGTCTGCAAATCCAGGGGAACTTCCCCCGATGTCCACACAATATTGCAGAGTTGCGTAAGCCAACACAAACCTACAACATCCAGAGCCTTAAGGAACTCCGGGCGAATCTCATCCACCCCTGGGGCCCTGCCACCGAGGAGCTTTTTAAGCACCTCGGTGACCTCAGCACCAGAGATTGGAGGGCACAACCCAGAGTCCCCAGGCTCCGCTTCCTTGGTGAAAGACATGCCAGTGGGATTGAGGAGGTCTTCAAAGTATTCCGCCCACCGACCCACAACATCCCAAGTTGAGGTCAGCAGCACATCACCCCCACTATAAACAGTGTTGATGGTGTACCGCTTTCCCCCCCCCCCCCCCCGAGACGCCGGATGGTGAACCAGAATCGCCTCGAAGCCGTGTGGAAGTCATTCTCCATGGCCTCTCCAAACTTCTCCTATGCCCGAGTTTTTGCCTCAGCGACCACCTGAGTCGCATGCTGCTTGGACTGCCAGTACCCATCAGCTGCTTTCGGGGTCCCACAGGCCATAAAGACCCGGTAGGACTCCTTCTTCAGCCTGACAGCATCCCTCACTTCCGGTGTCCACCACCGGGTTCGAGGGTTGCTGCTGTAACAGGCACCGACAACCTTCCGGCCACAGCTCCGGGAAGCCGCCTTGACAATAGATGCACGGAACATGGCCCACTCGGCCTCAATGCCCCCTACCTCCCCCGGAACATGTTTGAAATTTTCCCGGAGGTGGGAGTTAAAGCTCCGTCTCACAGGAGACTCTGACAGACGTTCCCAACAAACCCTCACAATACGTTTGGGCCTGCCAGGTCTGACCAGCATCCTCCCCCACCATCGGAGCCAAATCACCACCAGGTAGTGATCAGTGGACAGCTCTGCCCCCCTCTTCACCCAAATGTCCAAGACATGTGGCCTCAGATCAGATGAGACGACGACAAAGTTGATCATTGAACTAAGGTGCCAAGAGCACAAATGGACACCCTTATGCTTGAACATGGTGTTTGTTATGGACAATCCATGATGAGCACAGAAGTCCAACAACAGAACACCACTCGGGTTCAGATCAGGGGGGATGTTCCTCCCAACCACACCACTTCAGGTCTCACCGTCATTGCCCACGTAAGCATTGAAGTCCCCCAGCAGAACAAGGGAGTCCCCAGGAGGTGCACTTTTCAGTACCCCTTCCAAGGACTCCAAAAAGGGTGGATAATCTGAGCTGCCGTTTGGTGCATAAGCACAAACGACACCCAGAACCCATCCCCCCACACGTAGGCGGAGGGAGGCTACCCTTGCATTCACCGGAGTGAACCCCAACACACAGGCACCAAGATGGGGGGCAATAAGTATGCCCACTCCTGCTCGGCACCTCTCACCAGGGGCAACTCCAGAGTGGAAGAGTGTCCAACCCCTCTCAAGGAAACTGGTCCCAGAGCCAGAGCCATGCGTAGAGGTGAGTCTGATTATTTCTAGCCAGAACCTCTCAACCTCACACACCAGCTCAAGCTCCTTCCCCACCAGTGAAGTGACATTCCACGTCCCAATAGCCAGCTTCTGTAGCCGAGGATCAGACCGCCAGGGTCCCCGCCCTCGGCCACCACCCATCTGACATTGCACCTGACCCCTTTGGCCCCTCCCACAGGTGGTGAGCCCATGGGAAGGGGGACCCACGTCTCCTCTTTGGGCTGTGCCCAGCCGAGCTCCATGGGTAAAAGCCCGGCCACCAGGCGCTCGCCCGCGTGCCCCACCTCCAGGCCTGGCTCCAGAGTGGGGCCCCAGTGAACCACGTCCAGGCGAGGGAACATCGAGTCCATTTATTTTGATCATCATTGGGGTGTTTGTGCTACACTTTGTCTGGTCTCTCCCCTAGGACCTGTCTGCCTTGGGTGACCCTAGTAGGGGCGTGAAGCCCCTGACAGCATAGCTCCTAGGATCATTGGGACACTCAAACCCCTCCACCATGATAAGGTGGCAGCCCAGGGAGGGGATACTACTGTATTATGTGATGCTAAACACTGCTACAAAAATATTGTTAGGTATGGTGGCCCTTAGGTGTAAATGAACAACATTTGAAAAAACAGAATTACATTAGGCCAAACAGGAAGTGGAGGGTTTTTGTGTGTGTGTGTGTGTTTTTAAAAAAAACTTTATTAACAACATAAAACAGAACAACAGAACAATGTACTTTGTACAGTACACACACAATGGAGGTACAGTCACAGTTAGCAGGCTTTAGCCTGTAGAAATGGAGAGCTGTTTGTTCAAGCTTAAAAAAGATATGACGCTGGAAAAACTCAGCAGGATCTTCAAGATAATAAAGTTTTGTTGACATACATTTTAGTTTTACTGGTGTGACATTAGTAATACCTAGCCTGCTAACTGTAACTCTGTTGTGTGTGTACTGTACATTGTTCTGTTGTTCTGTTTTATGTTGTTAATAAAGTTAAAAAATACACACAAACCCCTCTCCCCCCACCACATCTGGTTTGTAGTGGTGTGCGATACTGCAAAATTTGGTATTGATCTATACCAAATAAATACAGGTCCAGTATCACTAATACTGATATTGATAGTGATACCGATATGATACTTTAAAATAATTACGGTGAATTTTGATGCTGTTTAAGTGTTTTATGATTTTTACTTCAGATCATTTATTAGATAAAACCCAGGATAGAATTAGGCTAAGTTTATAAGTAAATAAAAAGTACTTTATTATAATAAAAGTATTTTCTGAAAAAATAGAACAACAAAAAATTTTCCCCATACCTTGTGATGGATGGATTGTTTTTCCTTAAACAAAGTGCGCAAAATGATCACTCAAGAAAAAATTAAACGTATTCAGAAACTATGATAATTACATAAAAATGATCCCTTCATTTCACTCCTTTTCTGGATTGTTTTTCTTAAATAAACAAACTGTACAAAGTTATCACATCGCAACAAATGTTGTAAAACAGTAAATATATATTTAGGATATAAAGGAAACAAACAAAATTTCTCCTCTTAAGTGAATTTCTTTTCTGGGTTATAAAAAATAACAACAAATCAAAAATAATTAGTGAAAATACAATAAATAAAGTGTAAATAACAAAACCACCTCAAAAGCCTTGAGTTCAAAGAAATATTCCCAGAAGCCTCTCTGTGGGCCCTGCCTGCTCTGTGCTGTGACAGGAGCGGCACTTACACAGTCGGCTCGCATCTTTGATGAAACCGCAGCAGTGCATATAGGAGAGAAACTGAAGCTAAGGTATCGATCTCATTACACTGGTATTGATCAATATCAATAGCCATGTTGGTATCGATATTATCGATATTTGGACCGATCCGCCCACCATTACCGGTTTGGCTTAATGTGATTCCGGTTTTTTTTTTTCAGATGTGATTCTGGCTACTTCTGCTTCGGCCACTTCCACTTTGGCTACTTATGGTTTGGTCACTTCTGCTTTGGCCACTTCCACTTTGGCCACTTGCACTTTTATCACTTCCGCTTTGGCTTAATGTAATTCTGTTTTTTCAAATCTAATTTCGTTTTTTCAAATGTGGTTCCGGCCATTTCCGCTTCGGCCACTTCTGCTTTGGCCACTTCCACCTTAGCTTAATGTAATTCTGTTTTGTCAAATGTAATTCCGTTTTTTTTTTTTTTTTTTACAAATGTGATTCTGTTTTTTCAAATGTTGTTCATTTACACCTCAGGGCCACCGTAGTTAGGGTCTTCTAAAATACTGTCAATGAAGTCAGTGTTGCCAGACAAACAATAATTATTAATACGATAATTTTGCCCTCCTCAGTAGCAATAATTCTTAAAATCCATAATGTACAATAATTTGACCACTTCAGTGCTTGTCTAAATTAGTTAAAAATGCACAACTGACACATGACAAGTTGTGGATTACAGAATACGCACAGTGTTGCCAGTTTAGAGAGTTTGTCATTTTTATAGTGAGTGTTCAGACCCCTCTAGTGACTGTATTTTTTATAAGCCAATAGCGACTCTAGTGTACTGTTTAGCATTGTTTAATGACAAGTTACCTGTTTAGGTGTTTGGTGTTGCTGTTTGTATGTAATGTGTGCTAAAATGTCACAATGAAACAGTAAAAGCTATTTCTATGGCAGAAATTCAGAGGCATTCAGAAGTGGATTAGGAGGGGGGGTTGATGTTAGTTTTTAGAATATAAACAAAGTCCACGTGAAAATATTAATGCGGCAGATCCATGATGATCCAACAGCAGCCTGTAGAGGATAGTTCAGTCTGTTCAAAGATTATTTATAACAAAAATGAACAAAACCATAAACAAAACAATGTTAGCCAGGGGGATTGGCCATATAAACATCCATCCATTCATTATCTTATACTTGCTTCTTCCTTTTGGGGTCATGGAGGTCACTGGTGCCCATGTCCAGCAGTCACTGTGTGAGAGACGGGGGCACACCCTGGACAGGTCTCCAGTCCATCACAGGGACACATAGAGACAAATGAGACAACCATTCACTCTCACCTAGGGACAATTTAGAGTTACCAATCAGCCTAACATGCATGTTTTTGATCTGTGGGAGGAAACTGGAGCACCTGGAGAAAACCCACGCATGCACGGAGCGAACATGCAAACTCCACCCAGAAAGGCCTCCGGGTCGTGATCCAATCCGACGACTTTCTCGCTGAGAGGCGGTAGATCTACCAACTGAGCCACTCATAGGCTTTAATATTCACTCTTTATAGTATTGTGCTATAGAGGAGATAACTGAGACACTTGAAAATGCAGTCTGCGTATATACAGTAATTTTCTTCAAAATACAATAATTTTAAGCCTCTGATGCAATACTTTAACATTTCCCATCTGGCAACACGATTTATGTGGATACAAGGCCGAAATAAATAAATATTTTATAGAACTTTCCAAGGGGCAACAACTAGTCAGAATTTTACATTTCGTGGCAGCAGGTTTTAGTTGTTCAGAACATTTTAAAATGTAGAGAACGCCTAATATTCAGCCATTTTAAACTGCTGCAACTCTTGTACTGACAGGTTCACGGGGCGTCCAGGTGCGTATCTACGCCTCATCAATCGCTGGAAACTAGAAGAGGTAAACTAATTTTTATCCTTCACGAGGAACAAAAAGTCTTGTGGCTCCATGTATTTTGAACCAGAATGTTTAGCTTCATGTGCATGCCCACGACCCTCATCAGCATAAAGTGGTACTTCTTGGAACGTGTAAGGAACAAACACACTGAAGTGGTCTATGAGGACAAAAGGTCTGAGCTGACACTTTTAGCTGCTGAGCTAATGTGTTCCCACTTCCACTCCTGCAGAAATGCAGAACTAATGTGACATGAACAGTGCAAGTGTAGCTCCAGTCAACCTTTTGTTGCCATGGAGAATTATGCCTAGGCTTGCAGAACTTCTTTTAATGCACTTTGGCATAATATTGAATGACTAAAGGTGCAATATAATTGTAGTGAGATGTAATTACGGGCCCAACAGAAGCTCTGCATTTACCCAAATAAATGTTGTATTAAAACTAGGGATGCACCTATCCACTTTTTTCACTTCGTATCCGATACCGATGTATGCGTTTTAGTATCGGCTGATACCGATCTGATACAGGAAACACTGTGCTGAATTAACAAAAATGGCTAAATCATGTCATCTGGACCCATTTCAGAAACAGGTCCAGATGACATGATTTAGCCATTTTTGTTGTCTACCTGGATGTTTGAGCTTACAAACCCAGTGCTGAATTAACTTAAAAGATTTGTTTTGTTAAACGCAGACATGAATGTACTGAATTACAAATTTATTGAAAACTCTGCACGATAACAACGCACTTAAACACACCAAGAACTTCACAAGCTCGGTCAAATGTAAAAACAACACAACTTTAATTCGTTCAGTCAGTACGCTAACGCATGACGTCACTCAGAGCACAAAGCATAGAATTAGAGTGACTAGAACTGCCCAGTCATGGATCGGTCACATTGTCACCGATACCCGATCCAGAAGTTTTTCCAATATCAGTACCAATACCGATATTGGTATCGGATTGGTGTATCTCTAATTAAAACCTTGTTGAGTAAGAACAATAAATCACTGATGACCAGGCTTCTTTGTTGCTTCTGCTGCAGTGCCACCCAAGTGGCTGCCTCATTGACCTCTGTATGCAAATGGGAATTATTATGGTGCTAAAACAGACGTGGAACAACTTCATGGAGCTTGGCTACCCGTGAGTTCTGTTTGTTTCATTTCTTATATCGCTCTTTCATGTCTTTGCATCAATCGTACGAATGTTGATCAAGAAATGACCTTCCTTAAAACTCCTATTGGATTTTCAGCTTTATTTGAGATTTTACAGCTAATTGTTCCTATTGCATTGGTGTTTCTCTTTTCATTTACTTTTTTTTTCTTCAGAGTTTGATGTCAAATCATGTTTCTTGCTTAATTATGCCCAGAAATTGTTTATACATGTCCTTAACAGTGGCTAGAAAAGTTTCAAACTGGTTAAACGGGTTAGGTTTAGTTCCTATTCACATTCAGACTGTTATGCGTAATATAATCATAATAGTTTTGACCTCGCTCAAAATTTCCATAGCAAGGTCATGGTAGTTTATTGACGTAATAGACTTGTAGCACCCATGGGTCCTAGGTGGAGCGTGGTGGCAGGTGTAGTAGCTTATCCATGAAGTGGGGCCTGAGCACACCTGTTGTTATTTTGTAGTCAAGAGTTTAAAGCACAACTGCCCAGGGGCCATGCCCAGGCTTTGACCGTATCATGACTACACTATGCTGGCTACACTCCAATAGCAGGAATAACTTATTTGGCGAGAACTAAAGGTAGTAATCTCACTGGGTTGTGACAGATAACTAGTTGCTCCCCATTGCAGAGCAAAAAGAAGAAATTTGAAAAACCCAACGTCTGTACGTCCAAGTTGTGCGCATGATAGCTTAATAAAAAGGGTCTGTGGATATGTTTAGGTATAAGAAAGGTCACTACTGAAAACTGGGTTGCCATGTCAAAAATCCAAGCTGGCCACTTCCATATACATATGTAAACCAATCACCTCTATCATTTGAGGAAACGATGCTTTCTAGTTTTATATTGCTTAAAAGTACATTTCCTTGAAGTGATTGGGGTGGCTGAAGATCAGTCTATACCGGTAACCAAAGGTGGTTTTGGCCACCTCATGGGTGCATATTGCTAAAGTTGCTCCATCCACTCACCAGGATGCTTCACTCTGTGCTGTCTCAGACAAGAAAAAAAAAGACTTCTGTTCTACACAATGTAACTCCTACCCACTTGAATATCTTACACCAAAAACAATAAGTTGTACCAGCATTCCCTGTTCAATTCCAGTCAAAAGAACACAACTCAAAGAATATGAACACTATTCAAATCCCTCAGAGACGAGGGACAATGGCATACGCTTAAATGGCATTTTGAGACGCATAATAAATCTACCTTCCTTCTCTGCATCATGTTCTTCAGTTTCCTCGTGAGTCTTGTTGCTTTAATTTTAAACATGTTCAAAATAACTAAAGTGTCTCTGAAAATCCAATGCAAGATATGAACTACAAGCAGTGAAGAATTTGACATTTTCTTTCCCTGCCCAGATCTTGTAGGTCTCTTTAGTATGGCTGTGTTTGAACGGTTCACTTGTTCACTCATTCACTACCGCACAGTCACTATCTGTGAGGCTATGTAGGGGAAAGTGGAGTGTTTTTGCATTTTGAACACTATTAAAATGTACGTCATAATAGTGTGCCAAGTATTCACAAGCAGGTGCTGCGTAAATATATGTTAACTTACAAAACCTTTCTGCACAAAACACATCTTAGAGATCTAGTTTGTGTGCAAAATATAAAAACAAACCACACAGACGTATAACATGATTCATAAATGGTTTAAATTTAGGAGTCATTACACAAGGTTTGTATTATTTTTTAAGCTCTGCTGCTTCAACAAAGGATGTTTTACACTTTTCTTTAGATACATCTATATAATTGGCTTGTAAGAGCTTTTAGTGAGTAATGACAATGAGCTGGAAACATTAGCATTAGTCTCATTAGTCTGCTGCGTCAACTCAAGCCACAATGCATTGTGGTCTATTTCCACCACTGTAGCATATATCTTTGTCATGTGACAAGTTTCTAGGCCACTATATGGTGGATAAAAACTTGTTAAAATTTGTAAGAGCTTTACAGATAAACTGGATCACCATTTAAGACACGATGGAAAACGACAATTGAAACATTATCTTGATTGTGTTGTTAGCATGCCCACTAGTTTTAAAGTAAGATGATTGTGACCACAGTGGTAATAGGTGACATACAGGCTGTTAATTTCACAAAAATAATAAAAAAGTATTTGTGCTTTAGCTATAATAGGAGTTTCTTTGTATTTTTAGCTTTTGGACTGGTCACAGTAGACTACAAGAGACTGGATCATTCTGTGCTGGTTTTCTAGGCTCATTCAGAACTGGTGGACGAGACGGAGGCTGAGGAGAGAGCATGGCCACCACACCATGGCCAGTCTGCCGCAGTGGGAGAAGGACTACAACCTCCAGCCAATGAACGCCTACGGACTCTTTGACGAATACTTGAAGATGAGTATGTTGTACCTCATTTTTTGATGTATGTATTTTTATGATTGTTAAGTTTCTATCTTTTTGTTTTTAATATCAATGCTGGATTTTGAGATTACCTGATATCCATTCCTCTGGACATTCAAAAAAACAAAACAAAATAAATCAATTTTTTTTTTTTTTTTTTTTTTTTGAATGTCCAGAGGACCAGATTTAACTTTTTTAGATTAGAATTTAATCTCTGTTTCGGAGTCAGTTTAAAGTTATGAGAAGTGCACAAAGTACGCTCGGGTTTTTAAGTAATCTAAAACAATTGTGAGACTTGATCTGTCACAGAATATCAAACCAGTCCTAATAGTATATTCAAAATACTCCCTTGCAGGACAAATAAATAAAAAAATATGGCCATATCTGGCCCACCAGCCTTAAATTTGACACATTTGCTGCAGAAGATCAGATGAACAAAACCAATCCAACTTTGTGTCATTTTAACCCCAAACTAAAAAGAAAATCTGACATCGCCACAAACGCCATCATATTAATGAACTCTTCTTTGTTTCAGTTCTGCAGTTTGGCTTCACCACCATCTTTGTGGCGGCGTTCCCTCTCGCTCCTCTCCTGGCTCTGATCAACAACATCATTGAGATCCGTTTGGACGCGTTCAAGTTTGTCACACAGTGGCGCCGACCTCTGCCCTCCCAGGCCAAAGACATCGGTAAAGAGGAGGCGGAAAGTTCTTCCTGAGTGGTTGTCCCCTGCCTAACTTGTGTTTCTGTCAGGAATCTGGTACGGCATTTTGGAAGGAATCGGCATCTTGTCCGTCATCACCAACGCCTTCGTCATCGCCGTTACATCAGACTTCATCCCTCGCCTCGTTTACGCCTACAAGTATGGACCCTGTGCTGGTCAGAGCCAGTCAGGAGAGGGGTGAGAGATGGATGAACACATTTTGTTTGATCGCACATTAAATGACGTCATCATTTTAAAAGTATACACATGTTGAACAGATGAACTTTTGCGTTCTTCTCAGGTGCATGATGGGATACGTTAATGCCAGTTTGTCCATTTTCCAAGTGTCAGACTTTGAGAAGAAATCTCAGCCCAGAACTAACGGCTCTGAACTGTTTGAAGAAGCTGTAAAGTTCTGCAGGTAGTTTGAAATAGCTGGAGGTAGAAGCTCGAACATGAGCGTTACTCAGTGACTTGCAAAAGTATTCACCCCCTATTGCTTTGAAGCCCCCCCACTGTGACCTTCAGAAACAACAGAGACTAAAATCTACTGGGGTTTTATGGACTATTTTTCAGCCATGCATTTATTTTTGTCTATGTTTTTATTTATTTATTTATTTATTTATTTTCTGGCTGCATTTAGTAAACACAATATTTTTCTGACTAAGCTGAAAATTGCCTCTACTTTTTTTTTTTTTGTCAGATGTTTTTCAAATGCTCTCCTAACCTCACAGTAAATTTTCTACACTCGTGTTCCTGAGGGGGAAAACCGGCCGCATTAAAATACATTGTAAAAGCTCATTTTAATCCCATGTTTATCATATAATAAAATATGCATTCCTCTGAATGATGTTACAGTAGTACCTCGTTACTTTGCGGTTTGTTTATCGCGGACTCTCTCTATTGCAGTTTTTCAAAATAAGATTGGACATGACACACAATTGACTGATTGATGGATGAGCCACACGATCAGCAAGGAAATGTTATTTAAAATAAATTGAAGTGAATTGCAGTGAAGCGGGTGCTGTACAGGTCTGTCGTGGTGAAAAGAGAGCTGAGTCAAAAGGCCAAGCTCTCAATTTACCGGTCGATCTACGTTCCTACCCTCATCTATGGTCAGGAGCTTTGGGTTGTGACCGAAAGAACGAGATCTCGGATACAAGCGGCCGAAATGAGTTTTCTCCGCAGGGTGTCTGGACTCTCTCTTAGAGATAGGGTGAGAAGCTCGACCATCAGGGAGGGACTCAAAGTAGAGCCGCTGCTTCTCCACGTCGAGAGGAGCCAGTTGAGGTGGCTCAGGCATCTGGTTAGGATGCCTCCTGGACGCCTCCCTGGTGAGGTGTTGGGCACGTCCCACCGGGAGGAGACCCAGAGGAAGACCCAGGACACGCTGGAGGGACTATGTTTCTCAGCTGGCCTGGGAACGCCTCGGGATTCCCCCAGAGGAGCTGGCCCAAGTGGCCGGGGAGAGGGAAGTCTGGGCCTCTCTACTTAGGCTGCTACCCTTGCGACCCGACCCCGGATAAGCGAAAGAAAATGGATGGATGGATAAATTATTTAAAAATACTTCGCACCTGTGCAGCCCATACTGCAGGATAAACTTCCTGCTGCAGCTGATCAGCTGATCTTTGTGCAGAGCAGAGAAGTGGGCGTGGCCGAGAGCAGAGAATGGAAGGAGTTGAAATCATGGCATTCTGTGCTCTTTTAAAGTGTTAAGAGTTTAGAAACATTGTTTAGAATATTGCCAGAGGGTGGGAAGGGTTTAAAACGCCTTAATATATACTGTATATGTATATATGTATGTAAGTATACACACACACACACACACACACACACACACACACACATATATATACATATATATATATATATATATATATATATATATATATATGAGTTCAACTACTACTTGTACATCTATCCCTACTTTGCAGTTTTTCACATTGCAGGCTTCAGGGTAAATGAGGGGCTGCTGTATATCTTTTTCGTCTCTATACCTATACTTTTTATTTTTATGTTAGCCCACTAGGTGGTGCTCTGCTTTTACATTTGTGAGTCTCTAAAACTCCACAAAGACGCAGTTCAGTTTAACCCCATAAGAGAGACGTATTTCCTGGCCAGAGTCGCTGCCGAGTCCCGCTTCTCATCGTATCAACAAAATGTTTTTTGGGTTTGATTGAGAAGAGTAAAATCTCATTTTTAATGTGCACAAGAAAACATTTAGTACAAAAAAATCAGTTTCACATTCATGCAGGCTGCATGAATATATATATATATATATATATTAAATTGTGGTTTTAAGCTGTCAAATAAGCGGGTAGATTTTTTCCCCCAAGGAACACGAATGGTTTTAAAGTTGAAGGACAATAAAACGCTGTTGGGTCAAAAGTTTTCACCAAAGTAAGGAAAGAAAATAAAAGAACACCACGGGGGTTGAATGTGTTTGCAACTCATTAAACCATGACAAATGTTCTTACTGAACTCCACGCCACGGCACCAGTTGAAGAATGGACATTTTCCCACCAGGTATCGTGATTACAGAGAACCTCCAGACTCGGCTGAGCCATACTCCTACACTCTGCAGTTCTGGCACGTCCTGGCTGCTCGGCTGGCATTCATAATCGTTTTTGAGGTCAGTGTTTTGAAACTGCAGCTCATCCACATATTTCACTGCATTGTTCTTGTTCTTTCACACCAAAAAAAAAAAAAAATTCTAATTAATCAGAGGTGCACATGATAGAGCATTGTGTCCACTATCTTAATTTAACTAACATTGAACGGATAATGGATTATTGTCTCAGTGATGGATAAGCTGGAAATGTAATAGAAACAAACAAACAAAATCCATCAAACCTCTGCAGATTAATGCACAGTCTGGAGTTTAACTTATTCAGCACGATGACTTATTTCATTCTGTGGTGAGGACATAGAACAGGTGGAAGAGAACTTACAGAGGTGGAGGTATGCACTTGAAAGAACATTGTTATTTTGAGAAACAATTACATTATTTATATCTGTAAATACGTAAACGATGAAAAAGATACATTTTTAGCTTTCTCTCTTTTATTTTTTTATGTACAGTAGTCCCTCACTACTTCATGATTCGTTTTTCGCAGACTCACTCTATCGCGGTTTTTCAAAATAAGATTGGACATGACACACAAATGGTTGATTGATGGATGAGCCGCACGACTGGCATAGAATTGTTATTTTAAAAAATATATTTTAAATTATGAAGCACCTGCTGCACCTGTGTGCAGCCCACACTGCAGGAGAAACGTCCTCCTGCAGCTCCTCCTTCCTCCTCTTTGATCTCCGTTCTGCAGCAGAGAAATGGGCGTGGCCTAGAGCATATATACAGTATATGTATACAGACCCTGTCCAAAAATTAGAATATCATGGAAAAGTTGTTTAACTTCCATAATTCCATTCAAAAAGTTAATCTTTAATAGATGATAGATTCATGGTCCACAATTTAAACAATTTCAAGTATTTATTTGTTTATTTTTACATAATTTGAGCTTCCAGCTCATGAAACCCACGAAAACAGGATTTCAAAACATTAGAATACTGTGAAGAAATCAGCCCAAATGTTGCAGGACATGAATGTTTTAAACTGAGTGTGACACTGATCATCTACTAAACTCAAAGCACCTGCACAGGTTTCCCCAGGTGTCATTAAATTGCTTCAGTTTGGTTCAATTGTCTCAGTTCGGTTCAATATGGGGAAGACTGCAGACATAACAACTGGCCAGAAGAGCATCATTGATCCCCTCCATAGGATGGGTGAGCCACAGAAGTTCATAGCTAAGGAGGCTGGCTGTTCATAGAGTGCTGTATCCAAGCATATCAATAGAAAGTCTAGTGGAAGGACAAAATGTGGCAGGAGAAGATGCACCAGCAAAAGAGATGACCGTGGGCTTCAGCAGATTATCAAACAGAGAAGATTCCAGAATCTGTCAGAGATCCAGAAAGAGTGGAATGAGGTGGAGTCACAGCTTCAAAAACCACCACATTCAGATGCATCCAGGAGATGGACTACAACTGTCGGGTTCCTCAGGTTCGCTTTTCTGATGAAAGTAAAGTGTACCTTTCATTCGCAAATCAAGGTCCAAGGGTTTGGAGGAAGAAGGGTGAAGTTCAGAACTCATACTGGTTCAGGTCCAGTGTGAAATATCTACAGTCGGTCATGATTTGGGGTGCAATGTCCAGTGCAGGTGTTGCTAAACTCTGCTTTTTTTTATTGTCCCCCTCTTACAATGCTGTGATTGCTAGTATCACTCAGCCCTCTGTGAGTAGTAAACAGCCATCAGTGTGCTAATGATCCATTGTTAGGCTGATGGTCCTTCTTGAGCATGTGATCAGCTGGTTTTGGTTGTCAGCAGCAAAACTGGTTGATCCACTCCGAGAAGGTGCTATTTAAGAGACTGAGCTGAATACAGCACCTCAGACTGAGGAAGTCTCTCGGATGAGAGACGAAACGTTTCTATAATTTTTTTTTTTCTGAATGTCCAGGGACCAGATTTAACATTTTTAGATATTGAAGATTGACATGTCGTTTTGAAAGTACCATATTTTGATTGATTTATTGTTATTATTATTATTATTATTATTATTATTATTAGTAGTAGTAGTAGTAGTAGTAGTAGTAGTAGTAGTAGTAGTAGTAGTGTTTTGAAATCCTGTTTTCATGTGTTTCATGAGCTGGAAGCTCAAATTATGTAAAAATAAACAAATAAATATTTGAAATTGTTTAAATTGTGGACCCTGAATCTATCAACTATTAAAGATTAACTTTTTGAATGGAATTATGGAAGTTAAACAACTTTTCCATGATATTCTAATTTTTTGAAAAGGTTCTGTATATATAAATAATGAAATAAACTACTACTTACTACTTGTACTACTATTCCCACTTTGCAGTTTTTCACTTATCACGGGGCTCCAGGGTACGGATCCCCCGCGATTAACGAGGGGCCACTGTATTTACAGATAGAAAATATTGTAGAGACTCTTAACAGAGCTACAACAGGAAAGGTTTAGTCTAATTAAATGTGAGATGGAGAAAAGAAAATGTCTCTGTGCCTTTTTGTATTAGCTGCATGTAAAAATCTGCTTCCAGCTATAAATTCTTCAGCATTTTGAAAAATATTAAGTTCATAAAATTGTCATGGCTTTCTAATTTTTACTAAGAGAAAAGTCTGAAATGCCATTTTTAACAATGAAAAAATTAATAGTTTAAATAAGCGAATATTGAGTGACTGTAATAGAAATAATTTTCCAGCACCAAACGTACGGCTTATAGTTTTGTTCATGGCGTTCTGTACGATTTGGTTCTGCAGCACATGGTGTTCGCCATCAAGACCCTGATTGCATATCTAATCCCCGACCTCCCCAAGGACCTGCGGGACAGGATGCGCCGAGAGAAGTACCTGATCCAGGAGATGATGTACGAGGCCGAGCTGGAGCGGCTGCAGAAGGAGAGAAACGAGAAGAGGAAGAAGGGCCGAGTCCACCACAAGGAGTGGCCCTGAACGCATCGCTCGGTACAGCTTTGCATTTGTAACGGTGTGAACAGCCGAATCTGAAAAAGTTGGAACGCTGTATAAAATCTAAATAAAACGATCGAATAAACTCTTATTCCCTTACAATGGAACTTAAACACATGAAATGTTGACACCACCATTTTGTAAAATAATGGCAACATCACGTCTCAAAAGTTGGGGGGGAAGAAACAAAAGATGGTAAAAGTAAACGGGCCATATTAGAGCCCAACTGATATGGAAACTTTAGCTATGGGGGGGATACAATGGTTGCCAATTTTTCAGCCTTTTCCACCCCCAAGAACGTAAGTAAACAGCGAGTGTAGCTTCTAAAGCCTGCCTCTCTGATGGTATTGGGGTGCATTATTGGCAGGGACAGCCCGCACATCTGGAAAGGCACAATCCATGCGACAAAGTGCAAACAGGTTGAATAACATCTGCCGCCCTCGATTTCAAAATTACTTTATTTAAAACTGGTGAAAATATCTTTGTTTAAACATTAAATATGCTTTAATATTTGACTATTTTCCATTGTAAATAAAATACGAGTTTATGAGGTCCACTCTATGGCATGTGCAAATCTTTGCAATCCGTTTGAATTACATGTCAAAAGTTAAACTGACTCAAAGTTAGCATTCAGTTCATGTTTAATATAAGAAAAGTTAAATGGATATTTATACATTTCAAAGAGAGCTTCGGTGGAAACATTATAATTAGTTACTATCTTACCTGGTGTAGATTGCTCTTTGAACTACCTCAGTTTGGACAAAAACAGTTTAATTCTGATGACTAGTCCAACAGGATCCAAAAGCAAAGTGGCCACTTGAATACAATGTTTAGAGAAGAGCTGTTTTAAAACACTTTGTAGGATTTTACACCTTTGACAGGTTTGCATCACACACTTGTGTCCCCCGTCGCAGAGCAAAGAGAGAGAATGGGAAATCCTCTCCACCAGTCCATCCATGCATTTTGTGAGCACGATAACTGGAAAATAAGTGAGGTGCTGACCTTAGTGTGCGGCTGCAGGTTTAATAAAGGTTCCTTTGAAAAACTGGGTTGCCACATCAAAATCCAATATGGCCACCACCATATATATGTTTGTAAACTGATCATCTCTGTCATTTGAGTAAACTTTGCTTTCTAGTTTTTATTGCTTAAAAGTCAAAAGATTGGGGTGGGCCATGGGGTGGTGAAAGATTAAGCTATGGTGGCCAAGGGCACCACTGGCCACCCCCTGGCTCCACCATTGCACCTGGTAGTGGATGAACTTGCTCCCTACGTTCGCCAGGGTTTGTGAATGTTTGCTGCTTCAGAAACCCTCCCTCTGTTCTTCTAGCTCCTCCCCACTTGAATATCTTGCACCAAAAACATTAAGGTTCACTTACGGCCTCTGTTCAGTTCCAGCCCAGAAAAACACTCGTCTAAAAAAACTATTCACTATTCAACTCCCTCAGCGACGGGGACGTCTGCGTAGCGCTTGTTTACGTGGAGTTCTGTGGTTACTTGCCAGCACAGATAGCACCAGCAGCTAGCCAGGGTCACTTTTGTATTATTTCTGTCAACAAAAAGAGTGTCACATGAACCTGGTAGGGGTGTACAGGTTTCATCAGAAACAGTTCCACAGACTGAGGCAGAAAACTTTACAGGAGTCAGCTCAGTGTTTCCTTGCACATTTGGACTAATTGTTAGCTCATCAGAGTTATCCAGTGGGGAACCCTCAGGACCGTCCGCACCTTCAAAGAGTATTGTTGTCCAATTAGATTCTTTTAAATTTGTATCTCCGGGCAGAAACATGTTTGAAGGAGC
Organism: Nematolebias whitei; assembly: GCF_014905685.2. Classification (NCBI taxonomy): domain Eukaryota; kingdom Metazoa; phylum Chordata; class Actinopteri; order Cyprinodontiformes; family Rivulidae; genus Nematolebias; species Nematolebias whitei. The sequence continues at coordinate 23,109,330 of NC_056519.1, read as the reverse complement.
TCTCATTGGTTCGGACTTCGCTGTCAGGAGAGAAGGCTGAGGTCTGCACGGTGACTTTAACTGGCAGGAAAACAAACCAGTCACAGCGCAGGTGAAAAGTGGGCGGGCCCAGAAAATGAGGCTCTGCACCTTTGTTACTACGTGAAGATTTGTGATGCATTTAATTGCATCTTTTTAAATTAAAAAGAAATCCACACTGTGATTGTAGTAGCTCCAAAAAAATAAAGGTTAAATATAAATTTCAATATTGCAGTTGTACTTTGGCTTCGTTACATGATGAAGTTTTACAGAAACCAGACGTTCTGCCGGTCGCTGTCTAATTTCAGTTTGCATTATTGGATTTACATGTTGTACTTGAACACAAGAGATTGTGAACTGCAGGGCCTTCTGGGTAATCTTGAGACGGAGATGGGTGGACTTTTTCAGGTTATGGGTTCATATTTTGCTTTATTTGAATTTCTATGGGGTGCTGTTTGTACAGTCAAACATTAACAGCAATATGTTGGTTTATTTAGCCTTTAATACGAAAAAATAATAATTTCATAGTCATATTTTATCCATGTTATCCATACATTTATAAATGTCATAGTTCCCAACTAAATATTTACAGTACAAGCTAAATATTTAGTTTACAAACTAAATACTTAACTTGCAAGTTAAATATTTAGTTAGTAGACTAAATATTTAGCTCCGCACTAAATATTTAGTTTACAAACTAAATGTTTATGTCCAAGCTAAATGTTGAATTAACTAAATATTTAGCTAGCAAGTTAAATATTTATGTCAGACCTAAATATTTAGTTAGCAAATTAAAAATTTATTTTGGAAATTAAATGTTCAGTTTGAAAAATAAATATTTAGGTCCAAGCTAACTATTTAGTTAGCAAATTAAATATTTAGTTTAGGAATTAAATGTTTAGCTTAAAAATAAAATGTTTGGTTTGGAAATTAAATATTTAGTTTAGACAATAAATATTTAGCTTGGAAATTAAATATTTAATTTACACCTAAAAATTTAGTTTACAAACTAAATATTTAGTTTGTAAATTAAACATTTATCTTGGACATAAACATGTAGTTTATTAACTAAATATTTAGTGTGGATCTAAATATTTAACTTGCTAACTAAATATTTAAGTTGCAAGTTAAATATTTAGTTTGTAAGTTAAACATTTAGCTTGGACATAAACATTTAGTTTTTAAACTAAATATTTATTGTAAATCTAAATATTTACTTAATAAATATTAATTAATATATTAATTAATATAAATATTAACTTGCAAGTTAAGTATTTAATTTGTAAACTAAATATTTAGATTGTAGATGAAATATTTAGTTAGTGAACTATGATATTTATAAATGTATGTATAACATGGTGAAAATGTGATGGGGGGGGGGGGGGGGGGGTTCCTTACGAAAGGTTAAATAAACCAAAATACTGATGTTAATTTTTGACTGTGTAACTTTACAAACGACACCCTATAAATTACACCAAAAGTCTTGATATATTGGTGACATTTTATTGTGAGTCGTAGAATTCACTCTTCTTAAAAAAAAAAAAAAAAATTGCTCAATCACAAAAAATCAAGATTGTTTCTGTAAGTTCCCAGAATTCTTTACATGTGAAAAGTTTCCCGGTTTTCACAGGTAACCGTCTCCTTTACAGGTGTTCAGCTGGTTTTAACTGTTCAGAGACACAGCTGGTCTTCCTGCTTAAAAAGGACTCTCGTGCTCGACCAGCGCCCCCTGTAGGACTGGAGCAGAACTGCACCCAGCAGATCCAGGAGCCTCTGAGGTGGAACTCAACACCTGGGACGTTCAGCTGCAGGTTTAGCTCTTTTTTTCTGTTCAGACCCTCAGCAGCATCCGGCTTCAGCTCCTGAATGTAGATTAAAAAAGAACTTTTCTAGATTTATTTTATTTTCAGTCGATTTACGTGACTGGATCAGCTCTGGACAATAAACTGTTTACATTTCTCCTCGTTGGAGGAGTTCACATTTTGCTTTACTGTAAAAAAAAATAAAAAATTCAAAGCTCTAAATGAATGTCAGCCTTCTGCTCTGCTTTAGTGTAGCGCAACAAGGATAAACGTTACAGAGATATACTAAGAGATGCTTTCCATTTGAATTTAGATTAATAAACGCAGTAATAAACATTACTTGTTGTTAATAAATGTTGTTGTGTGGCTTTTTTCATGTTCTCAACAAATGTGGAGTTTCTCAGTTATGTCTCTGTTATAAGAACGGAACAAAAGAAAACAAAAACTCTTTGTTTTAAATATTTAAATTACAAAAGAATAAAGATGTAATTTGGTTAAGAGATTAGGAAACAAATTATTAGAGACTTCATCATAAAGATGTGATGCAATCAACTTTGGTATTAAAAATACAAACAAACATATTCTCATTTAAACATTGCTCATATTAATTTGGGTCTTTCAAAATAAGGTGTCCCTGTGTCTTGTCTGTTAGCAAAATATCTTGGTTGGATTTTTACAAAACTTTCAGGAAATAATCCCTAAATGATTAACGTGAACTGATTCAAGATGGCTGCCACAGCCAGCTGATCCTGTAAAGTTCAAAAATGGAACTAGCTCAGTGAATTTTACAAACTATTTTAAAGTTTATTGTGGTTGTAGCTGATATTAGTTTACCAAAACACATCAGTTCTGGAAATACTGAGCTGACAGTAGATTTGGTAGTAGCTGAGAGTCATTTGCGTCACATACTCTGAGCTAGTTCTGGATGTCACCAGCAAACTGGTTGATCCACTATGAGAAGATGTTATTTATAAGACTGAGTTTGTTGCAGCTCCTCAGACTGAAGAAGTCTTCTGGATAAAAGATGAAACGTTTCGACAAGAAGAATCCATCCAGAGGACCTGACTTAACCTTGTTAGATATCGAAAAAGGTTTGTAAGCTCAATCATCCAGGTAGATATGTTCCAGGCTGTTTCTGTGAGTAGCAAGTTGGCCATCCGGCCTAAAACATGTGATTGTTGTACGTGATGACTGAAGGTTGTGGATGGGCGTGCGCTGTTTGCACATGTTAAAAGCCTGCTTCTGAGATTCCAACAGGAGGTTGGCTTGAAACACAGCAGTGAAAACTACCTATGGGGCAGATCTGGCTGGCTGTCTGCAGACTGAAGAAGTCCTCTGGATGGGAGCCGAAACATTTCTCACTTAAAGAAACTGGTCCATATGATTTAACCTTTTTCTTGTTAGATATCCCTTTTCTACTGTACGTTTAACTTTTCGTTACCATTTTGACCCTTTAAGCTTTTAGCTTTAGCTAGCTTCTTGCTACTTTCAGATTTTAGCTACCATTCTGCTATATTTAGCTAGACAATTTAATTTTAACTTTAAGTTAGCTTTTTGCAGCTTAGGCTAGGATTCTGCTATGTTTAGCTACTTGGTATTTTATGCCTTCTAGCTTTTAGTTAGTTGTTGTTGTTTTTTTGTTTTTTTTAGCTAGTGTTCTGACAAACAGCTCAGTTTTAGCTTTTCCAGCCAAATTACAGCAGTCATTCAGCGCTCAGCTTTCAAGCTGCATTTATTTTTTTTTATGAAAAAATTTGAATGTATAAATGTTAATGTTAGAAAAGCAGAGACTGCATGAAATATATGAACTATTTTGTGTTTTGGATTACTTCTGATTATTTTTGGCCAGGTTTAATAATGAGTAGGCAGTGAACATATATGGAGTTAATTACAATAACCAATAAAAATAATAATCCAATAACCTGGATTTTAGCCTAATCTGTGGGTTAATGCAGAACCTTCATTATTTTATAACTTCACCACCAGAGGGCGCCAGAGTCTGTTTTTTGTGTTTAACAGCACAGAGTAACACAAAGTCATTTAAATACCTCAGAGTTCAAATCTCTTCTAATTTAAAGTTGAAAACATGACTTTGATGGGTTAGATGAATTAATGACATGGTCATAATCTTTAAATTCTGAAAATTAAATAATTACTTGAATATTTTTATGAGGAAATGAAAAATTGATTACATTCTTGATCATTACATAAACTTAATTTTATTTAACTTTGGGGTCTTCCCCATCATAATCAACGCACAACGTTGCTTCAACATGGATGTACTTTTTACGTAATTTAGAAGATTTTGATAGTTATTGGTGTCATTCTGCGGCTTTAAATCCCTTCAGATGTACTTTAACACACAAACACGTGTTTATCAAACCTCACTCTGATCGTGGAAGTAATCAGAGATTAGGGAGCAGAGGCTTGTCCTCCAGCATGGATTATACAGGGCCTTAACAAAAAAAAAACAACAAATTAAAAAAATGACTCAATTTATATTTTTTAAAGGCGGGGACAGAGGAGGCAAACTGTTTTGTTCCTGACTGCAGCGAGGCCTCTCCCCTGTAAGAGGATTACTCCTGACATACGCTCAGGAGTTACGTAAGGCCGTCAAAGGATAACATCTGACATTTCCTCATATCCTGCGTTTTGGCAGCTCACACGGTGGGAGATTGGTGCAGCTTAATGAGGAGTGGGATAACGGGGGGACGGAAGAGGAAGACGGGTGAAGAGCGTGCAGAAATGTGGGCGCCGTGAAGAGCCGTGCGACTAAAACGTTTCCAGAAGGCTTAAAACCGACGCGTTTCTTTCATATGCTGAGCAGGATTAGTTTCAGTTCCATCATTTAGAGCTTTAAAAGAACAAAAAGGAAACTGCAGTCGTTTTAACGTCTAAATATTGCAGCTTTACAATTATTTTATAAGTTAAGAGTTGTATATGCACCCATTTTATTCAAATAAATGTCAGATTTTGTATTTTCGTGTATTTACAGTAGCAGGGAGTACTGATTTGAGCGCCCACAACCAAAAGGTGAAGGTGGGTGATAACGTTGTTGCTCGTGTAAGCAGTCTGTTAGTAAAATATCTCATGAAATACTTCTCAGGAAGTAATCGCCGAGTGAACATCTGCATCTGGTTCCCCCATTCAATATGGCTGCCACAGCTAACTGGCACGTTGTGTTTGATGACATCACTGATGACATCACTGGGTCGCAACCTTTGGAGAAAAACAGGGTTTTTTATTCATTTTGTTCTTTTTGGTTATTTTTCTTTTCTTTTCTTTAACATTTCTGAAGAATGAATGAAAACAAATCAAAATAAATAATTTGCACATCATAAATAAGTGAAATGTTTAAATTTATGTTTGAAAATGTCCAACTTTATTTATACCATTTTGGACAAAACAATTTACGTTATTTGTTTAATATTTTGTCTTTTTTTTTTTGTCATTTACATAAAAACAAAATGAGTTTCCGTAAAATTATATTTCCTCTGGTGGAGGAGTTGATCTTGTTTCTGATCAACAGAGTGGGGCCTCTTCTCAGTATTGAGGGCGTTGCTTCAGTCATTTGAGGTGAAGGAGTTGAGTCGAAAGCAAAGCTGTTGTGTTTGCGCTCCGACCCTCTCCTGTGGTCACGAGGTTTGGATCAGGAACAAAACAACCAGGTTTCCTCTGTAGGGTGGACGAGCTCAGCCTTAGAGACAGGGTGCGGAGCAACATCATCGGGGGGCGGGGCTTAGAGGAGTACAGCCACTGCTCCTCTGCATCAAAAGGTGTCAGGTGAGGTGGTTCATCTGAGGAGGACGCCTCCCTTTTCTGTGCACGTCCCACTGGGAGGAGGCCAGACCCAGAAATTTCTGGAGAGTATTTCTGGGGAGGGACGTGAGTTTCTCTTAGCAGTCACCAGAAACATTTAGCTGTGAGAATGTTCATGAAGCATCACTCCGCTGTGATCCATTTTTCTTCTGTACATTTTTCAGCATCTGTCTCGTTCCACAGTGTTTGGGCGTTTTCAGCAAATCATCAATCAAAACGTCCAGCTCTTTCAAGAGAAGAAGCTATGACTTTAGGTGTTGGTGCAATTTTAGCTTTTTGAAATATTTAGCCTTTTCTGACATTTTTTTTTCTCATAGAAAATGGATTGAGCTCATTTTACAGCCTTCAAATCTTTAGATGTGTTTACAACCTTTTACTGCTCCTTTCCTTCTGCTTCAGCTTCTTTCAGCTTCCTTGTGCAAATTTAAAACTTTTTTCAGCTAATGTCAGCTAATTTCATCTGGGTTTTTTTTCCAGCTGTTTTGTGCTCCTTTCAGGTTCTTTCTGCATTTCTACTTCTTCTGCTGTTTCAGCTACTATTTAGCTTTTTATGTTAATTTTAGCTTTTGAAGCTCCACATTTTTTGCACTCATTTCAACTTGTTTCAGCTTAATTCAGAAAAAAAAGTGCTCTCTCAACTTCTTTCTGTTAATTTAAGCTTCTTTCTGCTTTTTTTTTAGCTACTTCTCAGCTTTTTGTTGTTGTTAATTTCAGCTTTTTTCAATGTTTCCACTCTTTTGTGCACATTTCTTCTACTTTCAGCCCAATTAGGCAAACATGTGCTCTTTATGCATTTTTTTTTTTGATAATTTAAGTTTGTTCAAACTGTTCAGCTACCTTTTAGCATCTTCGAGCTAATTTCGATTGTTTTCAGATAAATTCAAGTTTTGTGGTAAGTTCTACTATTTTCAGTCTAACTAATTTATTTCAACTAATTTCAGCTTGTTATGCTCCTTTCAGCTTAATTCTGCTAGTTTAAGCTTTTTCAGCTACAATTGAGCTGCTTTATGCTAATTTTATCTTTTTCAGATAACTCCATATTTTTTAGCTCCTTTCAATTCTTTTCAATTCCTTCTGGTAGTTTAAGCTTCTTTCTGCCTTTCAGCTACTTTTCAGCCATTTTTCTTTTTCTAATTTCAGCCTTTTTTTAGCTGATTTCCTAATTTTTGTGCTAATTTCTGTTTATTTAAATCTAATTCTGCAAATGTGTTCTTTCTTTCTTCTGATAATTTAAGCTTGTTCTTTCATTTCAGCTACATTTCAGCTTTTTTTATTTGTTTTTTTAGCTCATTTCAGCTAATTTACAGTAAGTTCTTCTGCAATAAGCATTCACACTGCAGTTTCTCTAGTTGCAGTTATTGCTGCCCAGCAGGGTCACACCAGGTACGCAAAGTAAAGGTTCACATACTTTTACCATCACAAATATGTAATATTGGGTCATTTTCCTCAATAAATAAATGACCAAGTTTAATATTTTTGTCTCATTTGTTTCACTGGGTTTTCTTGATCTACTTTTAGGACTTGTATAAAAATCTGATGATGTTTTAGCTCATGTTGATGCAGAAATATAGAAAATGATAAAGGCTTCACAAACTTTACAAACATTTAGATTATTCTGTCTTCAGAACGACCTCATTAAATCTTAATGGAAGCTCACTGCTTTAAGGAACGCTGAGCCTCTAATTAAATTCAGGAGTTTTTCTGTTTATAAAAAGTATTTTCGAACATGCTTTAGATTTTTAACTTTGATAAATAACCATAGAACTGTTTTATTGATAAACCTTCAGCGTTTGCTTTAAATAAACTCTTGATTTTGAACGGGAGGACGACGCAGGGTTGTAGTTTGAATTCCCACGTCGGACGCGGTGAGCAACATTCGGGGATCAGTTGTTTGGAAACTTGAATCAATTTGAATATTTAACGCTTCTCTGGTCACGTTTCTTTTTCTCATCCTGCTTCCTGAAACAGCTGCAGATCAAATCCGCCCAAAGACAAGAACATCCAGCTGAGCTTGGATTACATGAAAGTGGCTAACGCTGCATCGAGCTGACATAAACGTAGGCGTGGTAGTAGCTGAGACTGACGCCATCCCATATTCTGAGAGCTAACGGGTTGAGTCAGACCTTTCTTTAAATCTTTACTATCATATGTTTTGAGTCAACTCTGTCTGTTAGCAAAATATCTCAAGAGCCACTTCATGGATTTTAAAGTAATTTTCAGGAAATATTTATTGGATGAGCATCTACAGTTGTTCATTGTTCAGAGCCACTGCAATCCAAGATGGCTTCCACAGCCAGCTGATATTAGAAAACACAAAAATGGCTAAAGTTCTCGCAGTTTTGCAAATATTGAGCTAAACTTCAGTGTGGTAGTAGCTGAAGTTCAAGCTCGATAAAATCTCTAAGTGCTTTTTAATGTGCCAGATCGTTGCTTTAAACTGTGCAATAACTGAGGAGGCAACCCTGTTTGTCTGTTAGCAAAATATCACCTAAAACACTGCATATATTTGAACAAAACGATCAGAAATTAACCGATGGAGGCACTTCTAAAACTGATAAATGTTTAGAGTCAAATCAATTCAAGATGGCCGTCACAGCTAATCAAGATTTGGCAACACAAAAATGGTGTTTAATCAGCCAGTTTTACAGAAAGTGAGCTAAAATCCAGTGTGGTAGTAGCTGAGAGTGATTCACAACATATAGTCAAAGCATGATATGGCAAAAATATTGCGTATGATTTTATGTGATGTTTTATTTTATTCAGTTTTGACCAAAACAGCTTCATCTCTGTTGTTTCTCATCAAAAGATGAGCGCAGTTAGAGAGCTTGAAACAAATACTGGAGCTTTCAATGGTATTTATTTGACAGAGAATGGAACATTATGGATATATTTGATCATTATAAAAAATTTAAAAAAAGGCAGTTGATTGGTTGTCACTGTTTGATGTTTATTAAACCAGTCAAGATTTAATTTAGCCCTTTGCTCAGTTTGTTTTTGTCAGCTACCTGCTGAGTCAGACCTCAGCTAAAGGAACTGCACAGTAAAAAACAACAACTGGATTTGTATTCCAGGAGCATTAAAGTAAACTACCAATAAACAATTTGGAAAGAAAAGTAATTTAAGTCATCCATCAGCGTGGCGCTTCGCCTCGTCCTCAGGCTGCGAGGGACTCGGTCAGCAGTGGAGCCAGCCTTTCAGCTCCCCTTGGATTTATTTTGCAGATCTTTTCATTTCATTTAGAGTGAGACGGATTTGAAGGGTCAAAGGATTCAACATTTAAGAAAGAGTGCAGCCGTATATTTGTTGTGACGGCTTCACGGTTTATACTGCTATTAATCATGTTTAATTTCTAATTTTCCTCTTTTTTGATGTTTTTACATAAATCATTTCTATTAGTCACTACTTACATAGATGATTGTGGACTAAAAACAGATTTTAAAATATCCAACATTTTTCAGTCAGGTCACCTTTTCTTTTTTTTTTTGTGCTGAAACGTTTCGCCTTCGATCCAGAAGGCTTCATCAGTCAAGGAAATACACAACAAAACGGATTCTTCCCCAAACAGCTTACTCCAAAGTGGAACAAACCAGTTCTGCTTGTGATAAAACGGTCTCTTTGGCCCTCTTCCTCGTTGATAGTCATGTCAAACTGGTTCAAAACAACAAAAAGGGCCGGCACCGGAGGAGGGGGCGTGCCAAAGACACCATCAATCAACCTTTATTTATACAGGTAAATCCCATTGAGCCTTGAGGACTCATTTACAAGAGAGACCTGAAGACCATCTTAGCACCAACGTAACTGGTTTGTTCCACTTTGGAGTAAGCTGTTTGGGGGAAGAATCAGTTTTGTGTTGCATGTTTCCTTGACTGATGAAGCCTTCTGGATGGAAGGTGAAACATTTCAGAAAAAAAAGAAACTGTCCAGATGACCTGACTGAAAAATGTTGGATTGTATACCTGGATTATTGAGCATGGACTTTGTTGAAGCTTTATTATCATTGTACCAGGATACAGTGAAATTATGTTCATACAGTCATCTGAAAGATGAGCGGAGTGCACGTTGCTGTTGCTAAAGAGTGCAGCCCCTTATTCTTTATTTGAATACTTTTAGATAGAAAATGGGTAAGAACCATGAGGATGGATAGTGGTATGACAAAAAAAGATCTCTTCACATCTTGTCTAATCAGGACACGAGCTGAAACATCAAAAAACTCTATCAGCAAGTACATTTATAAACATGATTACATGCATTTGACGTCAAGGTGTTGAGATATGTCCATGAGCACTTCCTGATAGGCCACAGTTCTGATAAGATGTTGGTCAGCAGTTCTGGTAAAGCTGCACAGAAGTTCTCAGGGAGTGGGGGGCAATAGATGAAGCTTTGTCCCTAGTTACCCATGTCCCAAGAGAAATTTGATAGTTGGCTCGTATCCGAGGCCAAACAGGGGAGTCAGATTCAGATAAGCCACAATTGTTGATTTTCTTCAGGCAGACTGTTTTTTCTTGTCAGCCTTGAGCCCTGTTGGAACTTTCTGGTCCAAAATGACCAAATTTATGGGAATCCACTCCACTGATCCACGTTATGAGCCTCCTCAAGGTTGATTACAACATGCCGTTGAGTCCTAGAAGCCTGCAATTCTCACAAATCACCTCCATCTTATGGTTTAGCTCATTAATCAGCTGATTTTGAGTACTCATAGCACAAACCATACACAGACTTGGAAGCTTTGCCATGGCCGAAATTGCTGCCGATGTCTTCGTCAAGTTGATATAACAGAGCCCCGCCGATGCCAAAGAGCAGAACCCCTGCTATCATAAATCCAAATATATAAACGTCTTCAGTGTCCTCCTGATCGCTGATGTACCCTGTAGCGTGAGTCTCAGCCGGACAAGAGGGTTCTCCAGGACCCTGTCGTTTTGTTGAAAAGAGTTTGTTAATTTAGTTGAAAGTCCAACTCATCAGATCCATAACAGTATTTTTCTTTCGGGAGATGTGTACCAGGAGCTCCGAGACACACAGAGAGCAGAAGCAGGAGGAAAGGGAGAGGAGGAGCTACCGTCTTGAGCGAGAGCCATAGTAGATGTTTTGTTGTTTGATGTTCCACATCATCTTGTTTTGTACCCATCTCAGCAGCCACCCCTACGTTTATGCTTATGTTCCCATCCATTAATAATATTCTACTTGTTCTGGACTCAGGTGTTGAGGGCAGCAGCTTGAGCAGAGAGGCTCAGACATCTCTTTTCCCATCCATCACTGCTGGCTCTTCTGGGAAGACCCCAAGACGTTCTAAGAGACATTGTCTTTCCAGTAAGTCCAGGGTCTCCTCCCAGTCATACATGCCCTGGACCTCCCTAGAGAGGCGTCCAGGGAGCGTCCTTACCAGGTGCCTGAACCACCTCAGCTGGCTCCTCTGGATGTGGAGGAGCAGCGGTTCTACTCTGAGTCTCTTGGAAAAATGAACTTCTCACCCATTGTCTGAGGGAAAGTCCAGCTACTCTACAGACAAAAATTATTCTGACCATTTTCTTTCAGTCACTACCCAGAGTTCATGACCATAGGTGAGGGGAGGAATGCTGTTTTCCACCTGCGTAATATCACTAAAATGAGAAAGATCTTATCTAAAAATGAAGCAGGAAAAACTGGTTCATGCATTTGTCATGTCTAGACTGGACTATTGCAATGGTTTATTATTTGGGTATCCAAATACTTCTTTAAAACGTCTTCAGTTGATCCCAAATGCTGCTGCCGAGTCTTAACTGGAGTTAGTGGGAGATATCATATCTCTCCAGTTTTAGCTTCTCTCCATTGGCTCCCTGTCAAATCCAGAATTGAATTCAAAATGTTACTTCTAACCTACAAAGCTCTCAACAGCCTAGCTCCATCAATACTTTTGTTCCATATTTTCCCAGCAGAGCATTTTGCTGTCAGACTGCAGGCTTACTCGCGGTTCCTAGAGTTTCCAAAAGCAGAATGAGAGGCAGATCTTTCAGTTATCAGGCTCCTCTCTTGTGGAACCAACTTCCAGTTTCTGTCCATGAGGCTGACACATTGTCCAGTTTTAAGACTGGGATTAAGACTTTCCTTTTTGATAAATCCTATAGTTAAGAGTTGGCTTGTTATGCTGCTATAGGCTTAGACTACTAGACCTCATTTCCTTAAATGAATTGTTAAAATTGAATAGTTTCTATTTGATACTATTTCTATCTTCACATGTGATTCTTGACCTGCCATTGTGTATCTGTTCCTCTCAAACCCAGCTGGTCGGAGCAGATGGACACTTGTCCTGATTCTGGTTCTACTAAAGGTTTCTTCCTCACGAGGGAGTTTTTCCTTTCCACTGTCGCCTTCATGCTCAAGATGAGAGTTCTGTGATGGAGTTAAACTCAAAGCAGTCTGCTCCTCAGATAAATAATGTTAATTATTATTTTTAAATATGAATGTTTCTGTTCATTCCCCTGAGACGACTTCTGTTGTGACTTGGTGCTATAGAAATAAACTGAATTGAATTGAATTCATCGTAGACCAACCAGTAAACAAAGAGCTCCACATTCAAGCTCAGCTCCCTCTTCACCACAATGGACCAGTACAGACTCTGCAATACTGTGGAAGCTGCACCCATCTGTTGGTCTCACACTCCATTCTTCCCTCACTTTTAAACAAAACCCTGTTCTCCTCCACTTAAGGCAGAACCTCACTCCCAACCCAGAGAGGGCAGTCCACCCTTCTCCGAATGGGGACCATGGTCTCAGATTTGAAGGTGCTGGTTGTCATCCCAGCCGCTTCACACTCAACTGCAAACTGCTCTGGTAGGAGCCAAAGCTCACGGCACGGCGACGCCAACAGGACCACATCATCTGCAAATAGCAGAAAGAGAACCCTGAGGTCATTGAACCGGACTCCCCCCAGCCCCTGGCTGCTTATGCTTATGTAAAAAAATAAAAATAAAATGGTCACAATCTGCCTGTATTAACTTGAAAAGTGCACTCCAAGAAAGTACACGTGTACTGGCTAAAATACAGTTTTGCAAATTGTGCAAATGAAATGACTTGATATTTATACCAGCTTTATTCTGGTCTGTGTTCAACCCTATTTTTCCAAACAGAGGCAGTTTAAAGAACTATTCAGAACAGGTAAGATGTTAACCGTTCATAATCTATCCATATAAGCTCACATCAAACGATCTAACGTATCGACTTAAAGTTTCCTTTGAACTTTTTCCCAATTTCAAATGATTTATTAGCAGTTTTAGTTGTTGCATTGAATATTATGCTTCCTGTTATTCCTTTAATACATCAGTAAATACTTTTTGATCCACTTTTATATCAATCAACCTTTATTTATACAGGTAAATCCCATTGAGCCTCGAGGACTCATTTACAAGAGAGACCTGATTTCAACAAAGAAAGATGACTAGATTAAGATTATAAAGATTATATGTTTTATTATTACAATTTGACCGGTAGCTTTACCTCTTGTTTTGTAGCCTGAGTTTACACCTGGTGTTCTCATAAGACTCATTTTCTGACCCGTTAGAACCAAACACACGGAGCCCAGATGTTCAGCCTGCACGTTGTGCAGACAAACACCCCTCTGGTCCGACGCTGCGGCCTCGCACACAGAACGAGCAGCTCGTGAAGCACCAGGCTCATTGTTTGCACACAGACATCAGATCGTGAAGCACTTTCTGGATCATCACTGAAAACACGGGAGGAAAAGAAAAAAAAAAAACGTCTGGAGGGCAAAACGTAACAAAACACTTCTGCTGTGTCTTTATCTTGGTTGTCATGGCGACGCAGATGACAAGTCAATCACTGTTTTCCTCTTCTTTTTTTTTTTTCTTCAGCTCTTTCTCTCTGTGTATCTTCAGGGACAGATCAGCTGAATGTGTGAAGTAAATAAAAGCCTTCCTTGAATGATCGCATTTCGCCCACCGTCCTTTATGCCAGACTTCGAGACGAAGATGTTTTGTTGAGAGTTTTTGGTCAAATCTTGTAAATGAAATGCGAGATCTCATGTGAAGTTTCAGCTCCTGCAGCATATGTTGAGGATGACTCTCAGCTACTACCACAATGTAGCACAGTGTCTGTAAATTGACTGAGTTATAACCATTTTTGTGTTGGATACAGATGATTGGCTGGGGCAGCCATCTTGACTTGGGTTATCTCCAAATGTTAAAGAGTTGTAGATGAACATCTAGTGATTAGATCCAGGAAGTTTCATTAGGATTTGCTTGGTGGTTTATGAGATATTTTGCTAACAGACAACCAAGCTCATCTCTAACAATGCCAAATTTTTGAGCAAAAGAAAATCACAATGTGTCACGCTCAGACTGTGTGTTGGGGATGATTCTCAGCTACTACCACACCAAATTTCAAGTCAAAATATGTAACTTTGACTAAATTACAGTCATTTATGTGTTTGATAGGTTTTCTTAGATGTGGCGGCCATCTTGAACCAGTTTGACTCCAAAAGTAAACATCTAAAAGCAACTTGCTGAGAATTTAATTTAAATCATTTCATTTGTTCATGAGATATTTTTACAACAGAAAAACAAACAAACGCCCTTTTGGCCTCAGCTTCATGCAGTAAAGATAAATTTAATTCATCCAGGTTTATTTTGTGTCACTGCATGTTGGTGCTGGAGAAAAGCAGACCGTGTGGACTTATGTTTTGATATCAGATATAGAATAAATTTCCGACTATCGCAGGATGAATATTTGTTCCTCTCTCACTTGAGAACTCGTTTCCTCAAACAGGCACCGGTGTAAACTCCATCCAGTTCTTATCTTGTCTCCATGGTAACGAGAAGTCTGGACCCTAAAACAATTTCTCTTATCTGATGAGTGGTCCGGACTGCCAGAAGTCGTCTTACTTTGTGTACATGACATCATTTCATGGTTTAAATATGTGTGTTTGTTTTAATCAATTATGTTTAACTTAAACTTTTGTCTCCTACCAGTATCTAATGTTAAAAATTGATTTTAATTAACTCTGAGATATGGGTTTGATGGGGAGTCTCATACTTTTTCATTTTTGGTCGTGAAGAAGGGAAATTGGAAATGCCCTCCATCCATCCGTCCATGCTGTGAGCATGATAACTTGAAAAATATGTGAGGTACTGACCTCCATATTGGTGTGCAGCTGCACCTAGGCATAAGAAAAATCGCTTTCAGAAAATGGTTATCAGGTCAAAATCCAAGATGGCCACTGCTCTCTCTCTCACTCTCTCTCTAATATAAAAACTGTGCTTTCTATTTTTTTTATTCCTTAAAAATATAGTTTCCTCAAATAATTGGGGGTGGCCGAAGATGAAGGGCCAAGGCCACCATTGGCCACCCCCTGGCTCCATCCTTGCACTTGGTGGTGAATAAAATGACGCCCTCAACTCTCCAGGTTCTGTCACTCTGTAACAGAGCTGGTCGGTTCCTGAATTACCCAGGTTAATGATTGGAGTCCGCACGTATAATATATATATATATATATATATATATATATATATA
>NC_056519.1:23088549-23094091 GCF_014905685.2 Nematolebias whitei | reverse complement strand
GATGGATGGATGGATGGATGGATGGATGGATGGATGGATGGATGGATGGATGGATGGATGGATGGATGGATGGATGGTTTAGACCCCAGTGCTGACAATGGCTCTTGGCTTGAATAACGTGGTGGACATTGTCATCAGAAGCAGTCATAAAGTGGGGAGACTCACTGGTCTGGGGGTCCTCCTGCAGTAATTTTTGAATAAAGTAGATGCCATTTCCTGTTTCTGGTGTATTTTAAGGGGTTGTTTACCATCCACATTTACCTACACAAGTAAACACTTGATTGAGTTAATGGCACAACAAGAAGTAGCACTAATCTAACAGCATGCAATACAGACGCGCTAGCTAAGATGCTACAGTAGCGCTCTGCTTTACATTACACAACCTAATAAGCACTTTGTACAAAATCAGTTCAGTGTTAACTGATCATAACAAAGACTAAGCTTATGCAACTAGAAGTTACAACATATATCTAGATACAAAATACACAAAACAAAGTAAACCTAGCTTTAAGCATTAACCGTTAATTTAACCATTAAGCATACTGTACAATGTAATTATGACAGAAAATGGAGGATTAACCTGCAGTTACCTTCATACAGATGAACATGTGGTACTTCCTGTTTATCACTGTTATATTCAGCTGCTCATGAGGTCGACTGCAGGGCTTTATCATCTTTTAAATTTTTTCAGACTCAGTTTATGTTTTTGAAATACAATAAACTGTATTCCACCCTTTAAAGCAGGATATTCAACTAAACTACTCAGGGGGCCACAGTTACTGAAAGCCAGCAGCTCAGGGGCTGGACATCCAGCAATTAATTCAATTCAATTTAATTCAGTTCCTTTATATAGCTCCAAGGTAAATAGGTATATAGCTCAGGCAAATTCAGATAAGATGGCCGGGGGAGCCAAATTCAGATAAGCACACAGTTGTTTTGGGGACATGCAGAACTTAATGACATCTAGCTTGAGTCTGTGTTGGTCGACTCGGTTCCGAAATGTCCAAATTACATGGCCACACCAAAAGAACATGGCTGAGTAAAATACATGAGATCTGATCCATTCTGCCAAAAGCATTAGAGTCTGGGTACTCGAGGCACGAACCAAGCCATTATAAAGGCAAGCAGCGTGATCGGGTCCAAATTTGCTGCCGATGACTTCCTTGATTGTAGATAAAACCAGCTACCAGACAAATCCAAAAAGCAGGAACCAGTTATCATAAATCCAATTATAAACGTGTCCTTAAAATCCACAAATGGCAGCAGAGATAGACACATCATCAAGTCTTCCAAGTCGATGAGTATCCATCTGCGTGGATGCCAACAGACTAGATAGAAAGGAGCTATATAAGTACAGTCTGTTTACAGTCCATTTAACTCATTTGCAAGGTAGGCCTGACAACACTCCAAAATCCCTCTAGAAGAACAAAAAAAAAGTCACAAAGGCAAAATCACTTTTTTGACAATGACTTAGAGAAAATTTTAAATAATTATGGACATTTAGTTTTGTTTATTTAAGATCTGAGCCCCTTCTTGTTTGCTCTGGTGATGGACCAACTGACAGATGAGGTCAGGTAGGAATCCCTGTGGACTATGATGACATTAGCTATGCTTACATGGACATAAATTACTGGATTAAACGGCCATTTGAAATAAAAGTGTGTCATGTAAACGCCCCATTCAGATTTTTTTTTTGTTTGTTTATTCAGCTCGATTTGAAATAATTTGTGATCAGAATGAAATGGGTGGTTTATGCTGATCCATAATCTGAACGGTGCGCATGTAAACACTTAATCTGTTAATTTTTTTCTGATCATGAAAAATTGACATGACTGCGCATGTGCGACCTATGTCATTTCCGCCTGGCTAATGCTAATAATATTAGCATGTTGAGGAAGCAAAACTGTTCGGTGAGCGACACAACATTTCTACTAGAAACTTTGAAAGAGCTCAAAATGATGTGTATTACCTGTAGCTCAGTCAGGGAGTGCAGTAATGTCTCCACCATCATTAAAACCTGTCGTGGGTCCATTTTGGGTGCTCAGGTTTGTTTATGTTCATCCCGGAAGTAAACCGGAAGTAGATCTTCTTCTTCTGTGTGTTTTTTTTAAGAACAGTTTACCACTCTGCACATGTCAGTACTTCTATTCAGAACAAAGCCCGCTGCATGTAAATTCTCGTCATGAACAGATTGTGCCCATGTAGATACATACATTTGAATGATTTAATCTGAAAATATTTCAATGCAGTCAAAACAAAAAATTTTGAGCATGTAAACATACTGTAGCTATTGTGATCTGTGGTGAGAGCAGGGAACAGGTGGAAGAGAACTTGGAGAGGTGGAGGTATGCACTTGAAAGAAGAGGAATGAAAGTCCGCCGTAGTAAGACAGAGTGAGAGGGAGGAGGTGGAGCAGTGAGGCTACAAGGAGCAGAGGTCACAAAGATGCAGGACTTCAAGGACTTGGGGTCCACTGTCCAGGAAAATGGGGAGTGTGGTAAAGAAGTGAGTCCAGACAGGATGGAGTGGATGGAGAAAAGTTTCAGGAGTGATTTGTGACTAAGAGGTGTCAGCAAAGATCAAAGGAAAAGTTTACAAGACAGTGGTGAGACCAGCTATGTTGTATGGTGTGGAGACAGAGACATGGACAAAAAGACAGGAGACAGAACTGGAAGTGGCAGAAATGAAGATGTTGAGGTTCTCCTTAGGAGCGACAAGGATAAGATTAAGAATGAGATCATCAGAGGTACAGGACAGGTTGAACAACTGAGAGATAAAGTTACAGAGACCCGACTGAGATGGTTTGGACAAGTCCAGAGGAGGGACAGTGGTTTGGACATGTCCAGAAGAGAGACAGTGGTTTGGACATGGCCAGAGGAGGCACAGTTGGTAGAAGGATGTTAGAAATGCAGCTGCCAGGAAAAAGACAAAGAGGAGGTATATGGATGCAGTTAGAGAGGACATGGAGGTAGTTGGAGTGAGGACAGAGATGGAGGAGGATGACTCCCTGTGTAGACCACTGAAGAGGGAAAAGTTAAAAGAAGAAGTTTATTTATTTAAACTTTTTGTACTGTCACAGTTACACTTGATTCATGTTCTTTAAATGAAGGACATGACATTTTTTCCCTCCAATTTTAGGTGAAAATTTCAGTGTCAGGTATTAATCCAATATTGTGAGTATGTACTTGTACATGCATTCATAAAAGTGTTCCAACATCAAAGTACCCATGTGCCACGTAGCAGCAGATGACATTGAACAGTCGGTTTTGAGGAGGAGCAATGTCAGCTGTGTGGAGGTGTTCTTGTTTCTCCGAGAATATTTCATTGTGATTACTGTTGCTGGATGACTTCCTGTTTCCTAATGCTTCTATTTAAGCCTGTGTTTAACAGCTTGTTTTAGCTTTTCTAACCACACCACTGAGCAGAGTACACCATTGTGGCTGCAAACCAAACAGCTAGCAAATCAAGAGCTAAAAGAGCGCCAAATGTTCCGCTGTTATACAGTCTATTTTTAACAAAGTCCATGTTTCTTGGAGTGATTGTCTTGAAAAGGTCACCTGATAAACATTTTGTGACAATGTCTTATCTACCTTTTTCCATTTTCAGACTAATTGAAGGTCATGGACTGGCATTAGCTGTGCCTCCTGTGTGAATCACCCAGCAGCCCTTCTAGAGTACCTTGCCTCTCGTGAGAATATCCTAAAGCCCAGTCACGCTTATTTGGAATCAGCAGGAATCGAACAGAATTCAAACAGAATGCAGCTGCAATACTTTGAATACAAATCTCCTGATTGTACCATTTTCAATAGTATAGTATTTCAACAAACATGAGGATTTTCTCGAGCTGAAGCAATTTTCCCCCATCCATAGACGTGGTTCATGACCAGGTTGAGCCAGGTCTTCTGGACGGATTCTTTGTTGAAACGCTTCGCCTTTTATCCAAAAGGATTCCTCAATCTGAGGTGTTGCAATAAACTCAACTTTATGATTATAAATAGCACCTTATCATAGTGGATCAACCAGTTTGCTGGTGACAGCCAAAACTAGCTGTTCACATGGAGGACCATCAGCCTAACAACCGATCGTTAGTGCCCTGAAGGTCGCTTGCTATTCACAGAGGGCTAAGTGATACTAACAGTAATAACAGCATTGTAAGAAGGTGACAAATGGACACAGAGGCCTCCGCCCCCGTTTAATGATGGACGGTTTCTCTTCACAAAGATGGCCTCCTTCTTTCCTCTCTCAAACCAACGTTCCAAAGTTTAATGTTGACTAGGCGCCTCCTCAATTCAGAATGAAGTTCCAGCAGCAGCTTATTATGCTTTTTTGTTGTTGTTGTTGTTGTAACTCAGTGGTGTTCTGGTTTACATCCGGATTCATCTGAGGGAAAATCAGAACGTTTCAACTGCATTACAGTCGCATTCCAGCAGCAATTGAAAGACGGCATTGTAGGTGCATCTGAGCTGAACTGTTTAACTATCCAAACACATTTCTGTGGCAGTCAAGATGATTTCAGGACCTTCTGCAAGGATTTGGAGTGGCTTGCCATTTCAGTTCTCCTTCCAATGTGATCATAATGTTTAGAATGAAATGGGGATCATGTAAAGCACCTTTCCATAGCTCCTCTTCAGAATGACTCGTTCGGTATGGTTCAGAGCTTTTTAACACTAGCAATTTTTCATGGAACCGACCCCTTGTTTAGTCCATTCTTCTCTGGGGTACACTGTCGGTCACTGATTGGTCAGGGGGCGGAGTCACTGGATCTTTCAAAAACTTTTCACCGATCTGCCATTTGCAATTATTCAGAACTCGGAGCAGCGGCTGGATCTGTTTTTCATATTTTAAAAACAATAATGACAACACCGTGTTTAATGCTGAAGTCCAGGCGTTTTTTGTGTTTGATGACCGACAACAAACTTCAGAGCGAGCTAGTCACTGCGGCGGATCATATGAGCTGCCGACTCACAAAGGCCAAACTCTGAGCCGCGGCAGACGGGCGGACTGGGATGGGTCAGGAATGGGGAGTGGAAACGATTTTTAAAAACATTTTATGTACAAAAAATAACGGGTTTTTCTTATCAGTGAAGATTAAAAATAAACAGTGCCGGCTTTATCATGAAATCCTGTTTTCACTTTAATGGTTTTATTAAATAATCAAAGCTAACTCAGGTGAAAAATGATAAAAAGACACAAAATTATTGGATCTCTTAGGAATATTTCCCTCAAACATGTTTAAAGAAGAGATGTGGCCTTTAGATCCAACTTAATTCTAAACTACAAATGTACAAATCACAAAACAAGAATTAAACTTTAAATAAAAGTAAAAAAATAAATAAAATCTAAGAACAAGGAACAAAACCACACATCTAAATTGAACAATATAAGTAGATACAACAAATGATGAAGAAAAACTATAAAATTTAAAATATAGATATTTTGGTAGAATCTGGTTCATCAGATGTTTAATGAATTAAAGTTCATTAAACGTTCATTAGCATATATATATATATATATATATATATATATATATATATATATATAT
>NC_056519.1:23067666-23088449 GCF_014905685.2 Nematolebias whitei | reverse complement strand
ATATATATGTATATATATATATATATATATATATATATATATATGCAGCACGGTGGCACAACTGGTAGAGCTGCTGCCTCTCAGCGAGCAGGTCCTTGGTTCAAACCCCGGTCCAGGGGCCTTTCTGGGTGGAGTTTGCATGTTCTCTCCGTGCATGCGTGGGTTTTCTCCGGGTACTCCAGTTTCCTCCCACAGACCAAAAACATGCATGTTAGGCTGATTGGTAACTCTAAATTGTCCCTAGGTGTGAATGAGAGAGTGAATGGTTGTTTGTCTCGTTTGTCTCTATGTGTCCCTGTGATGGACTTGCGACCCGTCCAGGGTGTACCCCGCCCCTCGCACAGTGATTGCTGGACATGGGTACCGGCGACCCCCGTGACTCAAAATGGAAGAAGCGGGTAAAGATAATGGATGGATGGATGGATGGATAGTTTTTTTTTTCATTTACCCTTTATTCATACAGGTAGTCTCATTGAGCCACGAGAACTCATTTTCAAGAGAGACCTGTTTAGGGAGCAGATGGTGGAAGTTAAGGGCCTTGCTCATGGGCCCAGCGTGGGGCGAATGAAGGTGGGGGCAGGTGTGCGTACTTCACCTACCCCACCCACATTTTTGATGTTGTCGGTACCGGTATTCTTTTTAATTTACCAGAAACTTCAAAATAAATTCTGACCCTGTAGATGAAACCTGTTTCAAGTTTAAGTCATGATAATGAGTTAAATCCAGATTCTCCATCTACAGTGTTTGGTAAATAACTAAGGTGTCATAACAAAAGTCACAATATTTTTAATACATCTTTATTGTCAACATCTATACTAAAATGATACACCGATGGTTTAGGCCATGGAAGGTAACAGCCACTCTCTTCTTCACACATTTTATGCTGTTGCTCCAGAGCTGGATGTAAACAGGCTGTAGGTCTGCTGTGATTATTTTGCTGGAGTATCATCTGAAATACACACAGCATGTCTTACTAAACCGTATTTATTCAAAATTAACATACTTTTACGCTCGGCTCCCACTTGATATAGCAAATTAGCATTAGCTCACCCTCACACGTCATATAACTTGCATATTTATGTCTTTGCACACTTTCCTGCACTTCAGAGCCTTTTGCCTTGCTGCCCGCAACCTTTTCTTGGTCTCTTCTTTTTGACGTTTGACAAAAAGCCACAGACGGAGCATAATGTTCAATTAAGCTAGGAGATCCTCCATTTTGGTTGTAAATCTTTTCAGGGACTTCTTCTTCTAATGTGTTTAGTGGTGGCTAGTAAATAGCTTAAGGGAGCACTAGCTCCACCAGCTGGTAAGGCGAGTTGGATTCTGGACCCCCGCCTACAGAACCGGTACTGAACGTGCGTATAGAAAAACAACATGGACCGAGCTGAGCCGAGTTGAACCGGTCTGTAGAGGGGCTATGGAAAAGCAGCATAAGAATGCAGTCAGAGGGCAGTTAGAATACACTTCAAATGCTGTTTGATGTTTCTTCACTTGGACTGCACATGGAAAGTTTTGAACATGAGCAAAACATTCCAGCCAGCCACAATAATGTGGATGTTTGCAACGAACTAAGGAAGTAATACGATTTTTTAGAACGCACTTTGAATATCAAGGAATGTACAAATGATTGTAATTCCAACCACATTCTAACTCATTCCACATCTACTGTGGCTAGGGTTTTAGAAATTCTTCATTTTGGCTGGTTCTGCTTGATTCCTGAGGATTTAGATATGCCCACTGGCTACAACTCAACATCTGATCATTTATGCATACACTCCTTTTTTAAAGGTCTGAGAATTGTGACACATAATCTATGCCTTGAGACAAGACACAAAAATTGGTATGATCATTTTATACGTATTTCACACATAGACAATTATTTCAATACAGTCCTTGAACAGAAAACAAGAAAACCAGCTCATGTTACAGTTATATTATAGATGAGCAAGCCGTTGATTATTTTCTGTTCCGGAAATGATAGAAATATGTTTATTCAATGTTTCTGATTATTACACTCAAAGGCCTTGAAAGTTCACTACTGATGATCCAGATCTCATTGTAATTACTGTAAAACCCAGATTGTTAAATATTTTGTTAAAACACTTAAACAAGGACTATTATTTTTAATTTACCTCCAAGTTTGTCTGTCATTGGTTGGTTGGTGTTTGTTGAGTGTGTAGGTTGGTTGATTATTTTTTATTTAGCTGGCTGGCATGTTGTTTAGTGCTTATTTGGTTGGTTGGTTGGTATTTAATTGGTTGGTTGGTGTTCGTTGAGTGTATTGGTTGGCTGATTAGAGCTTATTTGGTTGGTTGGTTGTTGAGTGTGTTGGTTGGTTGGCTGATTAGTGCTTATTTGGTTAGTTGTTGAGTGTGTTGGTTGGTTGGCTGATTAGTGCTTATTTGGTTAGTTGTTGAGTGTGTTGGTTGGCTGGATGATTAGGGCTTATTTGTTTGTTTGGTTGGTTGTTGTGTGTGTTGGTTGGCTGGATGATTAGTGCTTATTTGATTGGTTGGTTGGTTGATTGTTGAGTGTGTTGGTTGGCTGGATGATTAGTGCTTATTTGGTTGGTTGGTTGGTTGCAACTGACATCATCCAGTCAAATTTGTTCTGTCTCAAACTTGTGCCAAATGATGAAAAAACCAAAAGGGATGTTGTTTTCAAACAGGAAGTCGTTACCAGCAGTCCTTCCTTCTATTTTATCTTTGAATGACATCCTTATTGAATTTGTCGATTCTTACAAATATTTGGGTATCTTGGTAAATTTGCATCTCTCTTTTAAGCCACATGTCAAAAACTTGGTAAAGAAATTGAGAAAGTAAAACTGTGTTTATTTTTCAGAAACAGAGCCTGTCTAACTCTGAATGCTATGAAGCGCCTTGTAACTTCTACTTCCCTCCATTGATTACGGTGACATTATTCACAAGAACACCCCTACAAGCACCCTGCAGATGTTGGATGCTGTCTATCATGGTGTGCTAAGATTCATAACTGGCTGTAACTACCATACCCACTATTGCACCCTGTATTCACTGGTTAATTACATCATTACAGTAACAGCAGACTCTCCCACTGGTACATTTTCATCTTTAAATCACTTCTTGGTCTGCTGCCTTCATACTTCTCCTCCTTCATGTCGCTGCGTGAGTGCAGCTACAGCGTGCGCTCTCAGGACATTATTACCTGCAGTGTTCCCTCAGTGAGAACTGAACTAGGCAAAGGACTTTCTCCTACTCCGCTCCTGTTTCCTGGAACATCTTGCAAAAAGATCTGAAGTTGTCAACTTTGACCTCTTTAAGGGATTTAAGTTCATGGGAAAAAACAACACAGACATGTTCCTGTTTTTAGTATTTTGCATTGCTTAATGGTGTAACTGCTTTTGTTACGTTTTTATATCATTTATTTTATTTACTTTTCATTTTATATGTTTTTATATGATTGTCTGTTGTTGTCTGTACCTCATCTGTGTTCTTTGTTTAAAACAGTTCTCTCTTGTAAATGAGTCTTCGAGCCTCAGTGAGACTAACCCTGTATAAATAAAGGTTGAATGAATGGTTGGTTGGTTAATTGGTTAAATGCTTGGTGAGTGTTTTGGTTAGCTGGATGATTAGTGTTGATTTGGTTGTTGTATTTAGTGGTTGGTTGGCATCTTTAGAGAGAGGTGGATACAAGCAAGACATAATATTTCTTTTTTGTTTTGTTTTTTGTGTGGCTTTTTGTGTGTCCATTGACAGCTAGATTTGTAGTGAAACATATCATCAGTGTGTAACAATGAACCCAAATACCATGTTGGAAAAACAGATAGTAGCTCACATCCTATTGCTCCAGACCTGCAGCCACACTGAACTATCTGATCTGACCAGTTTAAGGACAGAGCTGTCGTCGCCTGCCTCGGAGACAGAGGAAATTACTTTACAGATAAGGCTCCTTTTCACCTTCTGTCAATGGAATCTGGGTCAGCCCTGACTGGAGTATCAGTGGACAGCAAATTATTTCAGTGGCTTTGATCCACACACATGAATATACCAACCTAAATTTAAATAAATTAATGTTCTGATAATTGTGTTTATATCCATTAAATTTAGAATGTTCCATTCATTATCCTGTGTCATCCTGAGTCATGGTCACCCTTACAAACTCCCTTTGTTCTTGCATTGTTTGCATTCATCCAAAGATTTTATTGTATCTGTATCTCTTAAAGCATTGAGCTTTAATAGGGCCTTTTTAAATTCTAAATATATATTTATCCTGTAACACAAGGATGCAGACTGAACACGATGACTGATTGGAAAAAAAAAAAAATCACCACAAGACATTAAACTCAACACAGCAGCAAACAAAGAACACAGAACTAAGTTTCCAGGATAATGCAGGGAACAGGCAAACAAGATAACAGATAAACAAAAGGTATGACGGACTGAAGAGTGAGTGAAAACATGGAATTATAAATAGGCAGGGAGGAAGTAGAGCAAGTGAGCACAACTGAGGCTTATAAACATGAGGAGCAGGTGGAAATGGTTTTCTGCACGTAAGAGTGACTAAGGGAAAAATGGCTGATGGAGGCTCAAGGAGACACAGACAAAGTGAACACAACAATCATTTAAAAACAACAAGAAGGAAGTACTTGTCTCTTGCTAAGCTTGGCTCTCAATAGCTAATCTTATATTAAATATAAACCAGACACTAGGGAGCACAAACCAGTGCATCTCTTGTGTCAGACCCAAGCCCACGCAAATGGTGAGGGGTACTAATGGAGAAGTACAGAGAAGGTCAGAAAGAACTCCATTGTGTCTTTGTGGATTTAGAAAACGCACATGACAGTGTGCTGAGGGAGGGGGTGTGGTATTGTATGAGGAAATCTAGAGTGGCAGAGAGAAGTATGTTAGACTGGTACAGGACATGTATGATGACAGCAGGACAGTGGTGAGATGTGCTGTAGGAGTGATAGATAGCTTCAAGGTGGAGGTGGGAGTGCATCAAGGATGGGCTCTGAGCCCCTTCTTGTTTGCTCTGGTGATGGACCGACTAACAGATGAGGTCAGGCAGGAATCCCTTAGGACTATGATGTTTGCAGATGTGGTGAGAACAGGGAACAGGTGGAAGAGAAGTTGGAGAGGTGGAGGTATGCACTTGAAAGAAGAGGAATGAAAGTCAGCCATAGTAAAACTTCAAGTACTTGGGATTTACTGTCCAGGAAAATGGTGAGTGTGGTAAAGAGGTGAAAAAGAGATTCCAAGTTCAAGTTCAAGAATCTTTATTATCCTCAAGGGGCCATTTGTTTCATTCAGTAGGCACATAAAACATCTATACTAGACAAGACATCAGGACATTAAAGTAACAGTACAGAAATCATCATTGTTCATTGAGAAGCCTGATCACTACAGAGATGTATGAGTTTTTCATACTGTTCATTCTACATGTGGGCAGCAGATACCTGCGTACAGATGGAAGCAACCTGAACTCACCATGGAGTGGTGAACAGGATCTGCCAGAATCAGCCTGGTCTTGTTCACTGACCTCACCAATGAGGTTCTGTAGGTCTATGCCAGCAGTTTTGCTGCACATCCTGACAATCACTGAGGGTTTGTTCCAGTTTCTGCACATTAACAATCCAAACCAACAGATGAAGGTGAAAGTTAAGACTCAATAAAACATTTTCATGAAACTCTTATCAACATTAAAACCACAGAGCTTCTAATAAAAATACATTCTCTGATGGGTCTTCTTACAAAGTGAGTTCACCTGGGGGTCAAAGGTCAGTTTATCATCGAGAACAGTTCCCAGATAATTATATTTATGCACCACCATGACAGCTTCACCGTTAATGACCACAGGAGTGGCAGTAGGCAGGATGGAGTGGATGGAGAACAGTTTCAGGAGTGATTTTTGACAAAAGGGTGTCTGCAAAGGTCAAAGGAAAAGTTTACAAGACACTGGAGAAACCAGCTATGTTGTATGGTCTGGAGACAGAGACATGGACAAAAAGACAGGAGACAGAACTGGAAGTAGCAGAAATGAAGATGTTGAGGTTCTCCTTAGAAGTGACAAGGATGGATATATATATATATATATATAATATATGATATATTATATAATATAGTATTATATCTTACTGTTCCTTTTTTTTTTTCAAACAGCCATTAAAAGTGCACTTTCTGTTTATTTAGTAGCTGTTCTCAAGTTTGGATAAATAGCTTTAAGAAGAGCATTCAGGGTAAAACTTGTGCCAAAAAAATGTGCAAATTTACAATGGCTTTACCAGATTTTGTGGCTGCATTACTGGATTGGTTGAGGCTCCAGTTAACAATGACCACTCCTGGTGACATGACTGGTACAGTGCTGGTGGAAATTGAACTTAGAAGCAGTTGATCAACTGTAGCACCCTCTGATAAAGGATTAGTCAAAAAACAGAAAAGTATTGTTCCATCTTTTCTAAATGGAGCACTTCGCTCTCAGACTGCAGGTTTACTTGTGGTTCCTAGAGTTTCTAAAAGTTGAATGGGAGGTTAAACTTTCAGTTCTCAGGCTCATCTCTTGTCAAACTAACTTCCAGTTTCTGTGTCTGAGGCTGACACTGTCTACTTTTAAGACTAGGCAGAAGTCTTTCCTTTTGATAAATATTTTAGTTAGGGTCTTCCCATAGAAACTCCAACTGGCCCAATGCTTGTATATTTACTTATTTATTTTCTGTCCCTCAACTGTCCTCTTTTAATTTTTGCATCACTTTGAACTTGGATTAACCTTCATCACTGACAACGTTTGCTCAAAGGCCAGACTTTTTCTACGGCGAGAGTATTGGGGCTGGAGGTTTCAACATCTGTTGTACTTTGTGCTATAAATGGAAGAATTGTGGTTGAGGGATGTGTTTAATTGCTACATCTGCACCCAGAAAGCCTGAGGTGATAAAGAAATTAACTGTCGTTGCAACCTTCATGCATCTAAAATCCCATTAACTTCTTTTATATTTCATTACGCTATCATCATTAGCATTTGATTGCAAATTATCTGTGTTAATAATAGCAGGTGCCTCCCCTGGCCCCCGACCTTCTTTGTATGTCCTTCAACTGTAATTTGCCCTTGCTAAAGGAGAAGCACTGGGGATTTAAATGAAGGCCGTGAGTTTTTCGTAATCTGCCTTGAAAATTGACTTGGAGGAAAACTGCACAGATAAAAAAAAAAAAAACTATTTTGTTTTGAACATGATCAGTTTTGTTCCATGATTACCACACATATTGTAGATGCACTTTGTCTTTTTTTGCCGTAATTTCACAGATAAAAGCTGCTTTTATTCTAGTTGTTCTAAATAATTATTTGCATGCAGCACAAGCAAGCCAAACAACTACTGTTTTGTGTGTATTTGTGCTATTCAAACCCATTTTCAACATGTGCAAAGCTACTTTTTTTTTCCAAGTTATGTTGACTCTCATTTTTAGTCACAATATTACAATTCCTCCCAGTCTCTTTGTGGGCTAAACACTCATCCCTTCAACAAATAGCTCACATCAGTCTCTTAGCTGTGAATCACATTCCCTCCTGTGTCGGCCTCCTCCGCTCCCTCTGATACACACCTCAAACTGAAGCATCTGACCAGATGAAACAACTCCTCTCTGCTGCGCTCACTGTGGTTTTGGCTGAAGCACTTCATCAGTTTAAGCTTTCAAAACTACATTTGAGCACGTTGGTTTACACACATATGGTACTGGAACCTTTTTTGTTACTTATTCTGGAAAGGTCCAGATGACCTGACTGAAAAATGTTGGATTGTATACCTGGATTATTGAGCATGGATTTTGTTCTTATTCTGGACAGTTTTGCTTTGATTTGTTAATAAAATGGCTCGAGCAGGTTGGATTGTTCACCTATTTCGTAGCTGGTAGTTTGATCAAAGACACCCACCGATTTGTAAAACCATCATCCCCAGCAATTTTCAGTCAGGTCATCTGGACAGTTTCTTTTTTTTTTTTTTTTTTGCTGAAACGTTTCACCTTCCATCCAGAAGCTTCATCAGTCAAGGAAACACACAACACAAAACTGATTCTTCCCCCAAACAGCTTACTCCAAAGTGGAACAAACCAGTTATGTTGGTGCTAAGATGGTGTCTCTGGCATGTCCCCTCTTCTGGTGCCGTCCCTCTTCCTCGTCAACAGTCATGTCAAACCGGTTCAAAACCAAAAAAGTCCATGCTCAACAATCCAGGTATCCGTATGTATATTTTCTGTAATACATTAATAGTGTTGAGCCACGGAGTGTGAAGAAAAGAGGCAAATGTTTTTGTCCAAGTTGGGCTAATGGTCATACTGGTGCCAGAAAGAATGTTTCATTAAACCAGCACGTTTCCATGACACCGTTTGTATAGTTTATTTCTGTTTCCCAACCCAAACACCTTTGTTCTGCTACACGATTTTATTAATGTGAAGCACAGACAGACAGACAAATGCTGATGGTTCTGGGCTGGTGGATGTATCAGTTCACCAGGAGCTGAGGGAACCTTTGGACTGAGTGTGCTGATCAGCCAGACTGATACGTCCAGCAGCCTCTGCAACACCTGCTCTCTCTGAAGGTCACTACAGACCTGTGGAAAAGTGTTGCTTGTCAGGACAAGGCAAGCTGGAATCTGTTCCTACCAGAGCTACCTTGGCTTAGAGTCAGATGATCTACAGACAAAAACCTTGATACATCTATTAGCAGCACGACGGCTCAGTGGTTAGCACTGTTGCCTCACAGCAAGAAGGTCCTGGGTTCAATCCCCGGTTGGACCTGGGGTCTTTCTGTGTGGAGTTTGTATATTCTTCTCGTGCTTGTGTGGGTTTTCTCCGGGTATTCCGGTTTCCTCCTACAGAACAAAAACATGCATGTTAGGCTACCTTCAGGCCCAGGCCTCCCTTGCAAAAGAGATCTGTGATCTCAGTGGGATTTGCCTGGTTAAATAAAGGTTAATAAATAAATAAAAAATTGGAAACCTCTGATAAGTGAGCAGTTGAAAGACAAAATAAGCAGCCTCCGCACCACCGGCTGAAACACGGTCTGGCTTTGCTCCACACGAGTACATTTGTGAATTAACCTGAACTGTGGTTGAGAAAACAGCACCAAACTAAATCAATCGTGCAAAAAGTGTAAAGGTTTTTTATTAGCTGATGTAAGGTTCTTTTACACCACTATCATATTTTACGGCATATAAGTTGCACCTTTTGGCCTAATTTGCATGCCCTGCGACTTATCCGCCGAAGTGACTTATTTATGTTTTTTTCCATATTTAAAAAACAATTTTTGGCTGAGATCTGATGAGTTCATTCATTTTGACAGAAAATACTGAACACTACCATTTTCAGCCACTAGATGGCACCCGAGTAGTAAGGCATGCCATTGTGTCATGTAATAGGTAAAAGTGCTTATTAATAACACAATCAGCTTGCAATAGCCTGACACCTTGTCCAACTCTGGGATCATGCATGGAGCAACCGTCAAATCAGCTTCATTTCGCTGTGGCGCCCCAGCAAAATGCAGCTGATTTGACCAGTGAAGTGCATTTATTAAGTAAAAGTTCAACTGAGACACACCTTTGCTATAATGTTGAGCAAAGAAATAATTGTTTTAGGTGCTTATCTAGTTAAATTTTGAAGAAATGCACAACGTTCTGCCTTCCTGAGCACCGAAGCAGCAAATACTGAAATAAATCTGATTTTACCATTAAAATGCATTTATTAAGGAACTGTTAAACAGAGACACACCTTTACTATAAACACACCTTTACTATAATTTCAAGCAAACAAATAATAGTCTTAGGTGTTTAGCTTGTTAAATTTAAAGAAATGCACAGCGAGTCATCCCTCTGCGCACTCCTGCGTCCACGTATCAGCTTTTGAAATGCAGCTGATTTGACCGTCAAAGTGCATTTATTAAGCAAAAGTTAGACTGAGACACACATTTACTATAATTGTGAGCAAACAAATAATTGTTTTTAAGTGTTAATCTTGTTAAATTCTTGTTAAAGTCCTCCCATGCACGCTCTCGCAGCCGCCATTTGGCAGCCAATAGACTTTGGGCACAACACTGGCTCACATTTCTGGATTGTCAGCGGTGACGCGTAACAAAAGCGACGTGTAGGCTGTGACGCATAATAGATGCAATGTATACAGCAAAGCGACCTATTTATGTGTTTTTTTCCACTTTATTATAGATATTTGGACTGATGTGACTTATTTTTTTCATTCATTCATTCATTCAACCTTTATTTAGACAGGTAAATCCTGTTGAGCCTCGAAGACTCATTTACAAGAGAGACCTGAGTTCAGCAAAGAATGATGACAATGGACAACAGCGACAACAATAGACAGCCACAAAAAAGCATACAGATTTATAGGGCGGTGCGATGTGTACAGTGGAAAATATGGCACATCATTTTTTTGTCCCCAGTCACAGAGCAAAGAGGGGAATTGGAAATACCGTATACTCATCCTTCCATTTGTTTATCTTGTAAGCTGGACAACTTCAAAAATAGGTGACTTCCATTGTGGTGTGTGACTACATCTTGGTGTATCATTTGAGACAACTATGCTTTGTAGTTATCTTTTTATTCTTCTTCTTTCGGCTGTTCTCTTCTTCTGGAGTCGCCACAGCGAACTATCTCGCACTAGTACTTGGCGATTGTTTTTACGCCAAATGTCCTTCCTGACACAACCACAGACCATCGAGCTACCACAGCCCTCTGTGTGGAGCAAAGAGCTGCCATCTGTGGTGCCCGAGGGAGCTGATGGTGGAGGTTAAGGGCCTTGCTCAAGGGCTCAGAGCGGGGCAAATGAGAATGGAGGCAGGTGTGGGTGTTTCACCTTTTCCACTCACATTTTGAAGTTGTCGGTTCGGGGACTTGATATGGCGACCTACAGATCACAGGCTGGCCTTCTCTAACCTCTGTGCCACCGCTTCCCTATTACATTGCTTAAAAGTATAGTTTCCTCTAATGATTGGGGTGGCTGAAGATCAATCTGTGGTGTCCAAGGCCACCGTTGACCACCTCGTGACTCAGTCATTGCGCCTGGTGGATAAAATTGCTCCGTCATCTCGCCAGGATTCATCACTCTGTGATGCCTCAGACGGTGCAATACACCTGCCTCTGTTCCTGTCCACAGTGTAACATCTACCCACTTGAATATCTTGCATCAAAAATGTTAAAATTTACTTGCATTCCCTGTTCAACTCCAGTCCAGAAAAATGTTCAGCACAATTTAAAACACGGTACTATTGTACTATTCAAATCCCTCAGCAATGGGGACACCTGGTTTAGAAAAGTTTATTCTTCTAAGCCTGAAAAACATTATAGAAGTGACAGTCTGCCTGCCTAGACTGAATAAAGACTTCCTCCACACCCTGTGCTTTGACTCATGTCACGGTGCACTGATCAAGACTCTAACTATTGATGACTGTTAGACAGAGCATCACTTCAATGTTGACTGGACTGTCCAATCAATATGTCTCAATAAAAGCCATTAACTCTGTGCTGCAAAAATATGGAAAAACTTTCTTTAATTTATGATTAATTTAGGGCAATTTTCTTTTCAAAGCATTTCTCTGTTGTCTTTCAATTTTTTAATCCTACAAATTCTGTATTTTTTTTAATCTGAGCACCTTGGTGCAAGCTTTTAAATGCACAGGTTTCAGTTCTGCATGAAACAGAGTTGCATGTGCCTCTGTTGTTTCCTAAACACACGCAACGTAATTACCGGAAAAGCCTGTTCATGTTTTTTGTATGCTGCAACTCAAAAAGCAAATCTAACCAACAAGTAAAGCATCTAAAATGTTTCTATGTCCAGTTCACTTCCAGTAAAACACACGCACAGATGTAACTTAGAAATGAAAGAACTGCCTTATTTCAGAGCAGCTTAAGTGGGACGTGGGTCACAGTAGCTGAAATAACCTTTTGGATTTAAACTGGTAATATAGAGGAACTTTGACTCGAATTCATAGATTTTAAAAGCCACCACAGTATTTTTCTAAAGGAGGTAAAATTGGAAGGAAAGGTTAAACACAGCAAAGCAAGCACAAGGTGTCCATATTATTGAAGCAGGTTGATAATAAGCAGTGACACTGAAGAACATGTGTTGTGTATCATGTTCTGTGCAGTAACTCCTTAAAATTTAGTTCATTTTGTTTTCAGGATTTTTGTCTTTTTGATATTTTTTAGTATTTTCTTCACAGATTGTTAGGTTTTACTCCCTTTGGTTGTAATTTTTCTTTGTAATTCTTATATTGTTCCTTTTGTCTTTTCCTTTTTGTTATGGTTAGTTCCTCTGTGTCTCTTCTTATCAGTTTCAGCTCCAGTTGTAGATGTACATATTAGAACCTGGCTGATATATCGGTAAGGCCGATATTTTAGGCTGATATAGACATTTGGGGACATATCAGTATCGGTGAATTGCCCATTATGCACTGATAAAAGCACTTCTAATTTTCACCCCTAAAAGGCTGTGAACAAGTCGTACGATGTATCCAGCAGAGGGGAAGACTACTTTCAAGTCATGGCCGTTTATTTTAAGTTTCACTTTCACATTCAGCACAGATGAAGCAGGGAGCAATACTGCGTAGCGTTTTTTGCTGAACAGAGCATGGCAAGTTTATTTTAACTGATCTGTAAAATAAGCCAACGATAATAAATTCTCTTCAATCCTCCAACCCGCTTGTCATTAGCTACGTGCCTCTCAAGTGAGCAAGCTAACGTTTAGATAAGCTAGCATAGGCTATTGCCTTGTAAAACTTTATCCAGAATAATAAACCTAATGCAAAGGTAAAATATATGGCAGTGTTAGTAATGTTATCTATCCCATCCCTCCCTCGCCAGAGAAGTCATACATACACAAAAACAAATCAAACAGACACTGACAAGTTTTCCACATATGTCATAAAGGGTTGCCACATGTCCCAAAATCTTTTTACAGATCCCTTCAGGGTATGTCTTATTTTTTCCACATGATACATCACCTCTCTTATCCATTGTACATATGCTGGGGGATGTGGGTCCTTCCAATTACACAAAATTATCCTCCTGGCCAGGAGAGAGCCAAAGGCAATCACATACCTCTTGCATTTGCTGAAGGACATATCCACAGGGACCACCCTGAACAGTGAGATGAGTGGGGATGGGTGTACAGTTTTCCAACATATTCCAGTGAAAGTCTAAAATATTGATTGCCAAAAAGTCTGCAGTTTGGGACAAGTCCAGAATGTTTGCAGGAGTGTAGCTGGGGTTTGCAACGATTGCATGCGGGGTCCAGATCTGCTTTGATCTTGGACAGCTTGTCTTTGGACCAGTGCAACCTGTACACTACCTCAAATTCTATTACAGCATTTCTCAAACAGATTGAAGATGACTAAATATTCTTAATGATCCTTCCCCAAATTGAGTCTGATATGGGTTCCTCCAAGTCCGCTGCCCATTTCAGTTTACGGGGGTCCAAACTGGATTCATGGTATGAACTGAGCATTGTATAAATCTTGCTCAGTGCCCCCGTTCATATCTGACCCACACTCCACAATCTTAGCCACAAAATGTTTAGAGGGTACAAAGGAAAACAATCAGAGTTAGTTCTCACAAAATGTCTCAGCTGCAAAAAATTGTGATGTGAATATTAAACTTCTGTACCAGCTGTTCAAAGGAGGCAAATCTACCATCAACATAGAGATCACACAGTGAATGCACTCCCCTCAAGACCAAAGTGTCAAAAGCTGTATCAGTTACTGAGGGAGTAAACATATGATTATTTGACATCAAAAATAGCAACTCTGTAAAGTTAAATGTTCTCCTGAACTAATTCTAAATCTTAACCGCCCAGATTAAAATCCAATGTTTGTCTGAAATCTTTACTTCTCTGCAAAGAAAATATAAACACCGCTACGGTCAATGCTAATTAAGCCATCATCATACGTGACTGTTTAAAAATTGAACAGGTAAGGGCGTTTCTTTGTTTAATTAATTTTTTTGTAATGCACTTGATAACTTTATGGTGAATAGTGGAGGACAGAAAATGTGAACACACGTTAGGAAGACTGTTAATATGACCAGTGCACCACTTGTAAACCTACTGTGGGACTATTAAATCACAGATGATTGGATCATGATGGATCACGGTTGCTAACAGCTGCGCTAAATGAACGAGCCCCACTCCACTCGCTGTTTTTTTAGATTCTTGGGGTGGACAAAGCAAAAAAAATTCAGCCATTATATCGGTTATCAGCGGTCACCTTCCCCGCTCAGTATCGGTATCAGCGATGACCAAAATTTCTATAATGGTTGCACTCTAGTACATATAAAAAAAACATTTTTATCTGAAAGGTTCCTTCAAACCTGTCCAGTGGTTTATGAGATATTTAACTAAATGACGGATTGTTGACTCCAACAGTAAATGGCAAAAACTTAAAGACTTCAAACAAGCTGTTAGCACTCAAAATATATGTTGGGGATTGATCTCAGCTTCTGCTGCGACAAATTTTAATTCAATTTCTCATAAACTGATTTAGTTATTACCATTTTTTACGGTTTTTCAAGATGAGCTGGCTGAGGTGGCCATCTTGAAAGGAGCTGACTCCAAAAGATAATCAGTTGAGGACGTAGTAATAACTTTCTAAACGTTTCATTCAAATGTGCAGTGGTTCTTGGGACATTTTGCTAACAAACATGCTGACAAGCAAATATATTGTCTGCCTTCACATGTTCTTGGCACACAAAAAAAGAAAAGAAAATGAAACATTGCATGCTTTTATTTGTTGCATGACTTACATATATAATAAAAACAGCACTTTAGGTCAGGAGTTCTCCTCAGGGTTTCAGAACAAACTGCTTTACATGTGACGGGCTCTGTTAACACCATAAAAACCTTTAATTTAATCCTGGAAGAATTAGCTAAATCTTATTATTTTCACATTAACGTTACTATTTCAGCTACAACCCACTCAATAATAACACCCCTTCAAGTAAATTATTGAAAGTCAGGAAATGACTATATTTCTAATGAGCTCAGAGATTAAATGCTTTTCTAGTGTCTAATTATTCTTGTGTTTCTAATAATTGCATGGGGCTTGTGTGATTAATACATTCCAAGTTTCTCCAGAATAGTGTTAATGCTGCTTGAGTGCTGCTAGAACATTACAAAACAACGATTAAAACAAACTGCAATAAAGAATTCAGGAACATGAAAACATCTAGCATTGCTGGAATGAATGCACAATGCCAGCTGCCTTTCGTGGCTGGTTTTGAAAAGATCATATTACGTGGAGAAACAGCAGAGTTGTGTCCGTTTGGCCTTGAAAACAATGTTCTGCACAGTCTCTTATGATATGAAAAACCACACTGTTCTGACTCTCAACCTCAAATTTGAGCACAGTATTTGTAAAATTAATAGAGTTAGTGTCATTTTTATTTTATATTCACTTAATTATTATTTACAGAGAAGTTTCATTAAGATCAGTTCATTGGTTCATGAAATGTTTTGCTAACAGACATATGGATTTGACTTGAAATGAAATGAAAAATCAACTGACATATAATTATTTTGGTGTTTTTCATTATTGCTTGCCGTTTTAAAGAAGTTTGACACTGAAATGTAATCAGGAGTAGACATGCGTCCACTGCTCACTGCAGGTTTTATTACAAATTGTCCAGCAGTTCATGAGATTTAGAGAGATTTGCTGACAGACAGGAACAGATGCACACAGAGACGTGCTGAGTTCTGCTCCAAGCCATTGGCTCAGAAGAAACCATGCTGAGTGACTGACAATCAATACAAGTTTGGAAAATAAAAGTTGAAAAACAAAGTCCTGGGTTCAGTCCTCGGGTTGTACCTGGGGCCTTTCTGGGTGGAGTGTGCATGTTCTCCAAGCACGAGCCTCTCTTGCAAAAACGATCTGTGATCTGAATGGGATTTTCCTGCTTAAATAAAAGTTAATAAAACAAAATACTAAATCAATGTGTTCATCTTGTAGTTGTAGTTTCCACATTCACCAACACTGAAGACCGTTTAACAGAACTGGAGCTTTGCATCAACAGTCCATGCTGATGGGCAGTTTGTATATTAAGGTTCATGGTTCTTTATTGTCATTCGCATCACATGTGGTACATGAGGTGGAATGAAATTGTGTACTCAAGGTTCTGGTTACACCCAAAAATGGCAAACATATAAAGTATAAAACTCATGATTAATGCCACTCTTCTACAAAATATTGCTGGCCAATACAAATCCCTTCATGGCCTCAGTTGACCTTCTGAGAGCTAAATAGGAACAACAGTACCCCCAGTCAGTATTGCCAGACAGGAAATGATAAAGTATCATGCCAGCAGCTTAACATTATTGTACACTTTATTTTAAAGTGTCTCAGAATTATCTCATCTGTAGCACATTATAAACAGTGAATGTTAAGCCTATAATGAGTTTTTGATTTTTAAATGATCTAACAAAACAGTTGAAAAAGACACCTCCTGCAGAACAGCGCCTCCTCTGGTGTGGAGTGCAGGAGGAGCACCCACCTGCACTGAAATAGGTTAGGTTTGGTATATTTGTCACACAAGGTCAACAATGTAATGAAATGTTCAGGAGAGAAAAAACATCTCGACTCGCCAAAAAACAACAACAAGAAATACCAAAACATGCAGCAAAAATACAGAAACAAGGCACCAAAAGGGAAAAAGAAATACATCTACAGCAGTAGTCCTATTAGTAGAGTGGTTCTGTTGAAAGTGAGGTTCTCTTATTATCATGGTCTCGTTAGCAGCATGGTACTGTTAGCAACATGGTCCCATTAGCAGCATGGTACTGTTAGCAACATGGTCCCATTAGCAGCATGGTACTGATAGCAACATGGTCCCGTTAGCAGCATGGTACTGTTAGCAACATGGTCCCATTAGCAACATGGTCCCATTAGCAGCATGGTACTGTTAGGAGCATGGTACTGTTAGCAGCATGGTACTGTTAGCAGCATGGTACTTTTAGCAGCGTCTTCCTATTAGTAGAGTGGTTCTGTTGGCAGTGAGGTTCTCTTAACAATATAATATCAGTCAGACTAACTGGTATCCATCCATCCATCATCTTTACCCGCTTCTTTCTTTTCCATGCCAATTAGGATCCACATTTCTAATGCATACATAATTAATTATCTAACCTACACCTTTGTTCTGTATTAAAACCGCAGGCGTCAGTAGGTAAAAGAATCCATTATGAAATGTAAGTGTGAAAAAAACTTTATGCCATCAACTGTAGCCAAACTCTTTCACATAAGAGACACAGTAATGTCAGTATCTATGTATATGATGCAACTGTTATTTGCTTGCAGCAGGCATTGGCATACAACTTTATATTTGTATTTTATTAATTTTTCCAGACATTGAGTTAGAATTTGGTCTGGTAGCTGAGAGTTGTCCCCAACATATACTTAAAGCACCAACAGTTTGCATGTGACTTTCAAGACATAGAAGGGCTATATGCAATTCTTCAAGAAATGCCAGTTTCATTTAATGGAGAAAAGACAAAACACAGATCCTCCAACAACCCCAACGTGCAACAATATAAAGGTACGGCCAAGAAAGGGAGGGATAAGGGATGAACTGGACTTGCCACCTTTTGACGAAAGACAGGCTCAGACATAGGCATCTCAACAATTATATGTGATGGGGATGTGTCCCCCTCACATTTAAAACATATTTGTTTGGACCCCCTCATATTTATCATGAAATATTAGTTCACCCAGCGCTCTTTCTATTTCTTCATGAACAAATCCATCCATCCATCCATTATCTTTTACCCACTTCTTCCATTTTGGGTCAGGGGATCGCCGATGCCCATGTCCAGCAATCACTGTGCGAGGAGCGGGGTACACCCTGGACGGGTCGCAAGTCCAACACAGATGAACAAATCCATTCTACTTAATTAATAGGAGAATACTCAAATCACTAAAAGTCCACTCCAGGTTTTTCTCTTTACCTACAACTCTCCACACTGTATGAGGTGACTTGCCTTGGTAGGGCACTCATGGGGGGGCAGGAGAGGTGCGCGTGGGGGGGGGGGGGGTTAGGATGCGTGAGAGAAACAGAGCGCTACATCTGTAGCATTTTATCTAGCGCGTCTGTATTGCGCACCGCTAGCTTAGTGCTACGTTAGTGCCAGCAGTTGTCGAAGAAGGGGTGGGGTGATAGATGTTAATATGCGTGAGAGAAGCGGAGCGTGCTCTATTCACACAAGGAGAGCTGTTGGCCAGGCTACTTCTTGGTGCACTCTAAAACAATTATTAGATCAAGTGTTTACTTATGTAGGTAAACATAGATGTTTGACAGCCTGTTAAAATACACCAGAATGTAGAAAATGGCATCTACTTTTTTCAAAATTTTCTGGGGGAGGACCCCCATACCCCCTACTAGTGTGTCCCCCCCACACACATACACATTACAAATGCTTCTGACAGCAGTGGGCTCAGCTCAAGTTTAGGGAAGCAACTTGGTGAATATAGTATATTTATGAGATAAATGTACAAGTTTATGTCCTGAATGTATTAGTTTTAAAATTCCAAGCTCAGATGACCACATGATAAATGTGACTTATCATCTGGTGAAGTGGAGAATTAATGTTTGATGTCTGGAAATGAAAAATGTGAGCTATCTTTTTGTACTGGACTGACAACACCTGCACTCTCTGAAGGTCACTGCACAGACCTGTGAAAAGCACCTTATCACAACAAGGTAAACAGCAATCTGTGTTCACCAGAGGCATCTATTCAGCACCAGGTATTAGACGGTGTCTGCAACAAGCTTTTGGCAGACATTCTATTTTTTTTGTCCTTACATAGTTGGATTAAATGACTCTAAATTATTAAACATTTATGTAAAGTTCTTTAGAGCTAAAAAAGCGCACTTGACAAAAATCAGGTAGCTACAGGAAGTGCTTGTAAAGAGGATTTCTGAAAGGCGATTTGTAAACTGGCTAAGAGGTGATTTGGCATCAAAAAATCCTTCTGATGTAACCCTACTTTTCATTTTTAACCCAAGCTGCCTCTTCAGGTTTATATCCAAAACCCAAAACAGATCAAGTTAGGGAGAGCAACTAAACATCACAACAAAAAAACATGTATTTTCTTTATATTTCTCAATGAACAAAACACAATACACCTCCAAAGCTGATATATTTTTATTTCAGTATTGCTGCACTCATAATACTTTGCTACATTTTTGTGTTTTTTTAAAGTAGAAAAGACTAAAAACACGTGCGACTGAAGAAACTACAACAGATAATTTTCTCTGACACACTGCATGTGATCCCACACATGTATGACGATCAAACAAAGAAAAAGATGGAGGGAATGTGGGTCACTGTGAGCTGAAAGGCAAACAGACACTCATCTCGTAGAGTTCTGTGATACCAATCTGGGGTTACTTGAGTTTCAATACTGAGCCCAAACTGCCCGTTGGTCCTAAGGACTGAGGATCGGTCCAATAATGGGTTGGTGGAACAAGCTGTAAAGAAGCAGGGGGTCCATTTCTAAGAATACAAGTCAGTTTTAAATTTGGAGAAAAAACTGGGCAGTTTTTGCATTGAAAGAGATTTAGAAATAGGCAGGGCTTAATTTGAGCCGGATCCTGCCGGAACAGGGTCCGGGGATTCTCTTTTTTTGTCAGGGTACGTTCCGGTCACTGTTTTCTTGGATCTGGTAACTCTCAGGCATACTAATAATAAAGTTATGAACAAATGTGACTGCCTTGAACGAATAAAACCTATACTGGACATGTAATCTGAAAATAATTTACATAAAGACTAATTTTAAACATAACAGTCACTTACGAGCTTCCTAATATCACATCAGAGTTGCCTCTTCAAGTTAACATTTCCTCTTTTACCCTTGAAAAAAATCTCCGTCCCTAAAAGTACAGTCATGGGAAATATAATTTAAAAAACAAGCAGCAAAACTAATTTGCAGATCAGTTTTACAGTTTAAGTGGGTCAATAATCAAATTTGATTATTTGTTAAAAATGAGAGAAATGTTTGATGAATAATCACGTGATGTACGTGATATATCAAAACAACGGCACAAATTTGTCAAAATAACAGCGATCAAAATGTTGACAAGACAGTCCAATTTACTTTCATTAAATAAAGTCTTATTGTACAACTAAACAACCAAGAATTGAAGCACACGAAGGCCATGGAAATGGAGATAGTACTAGATGCGGTGCGTAAACGTATATGTTTAACAACCCATTAAAATACACCAGAATGCAGGAAATGGCATCTACTTTATTCAAAATATTCAGTGTAAAATGCTGCTCTGTTGCTTTTCATTTCTTAAGACTGGAAACTGTTATGAGTTAACAACATATTCTTTTGTTTAAAACATATGGCTAAAACTACATTTGATATCTTTTGCACTGTTTTGCACTACAAGAAAGAAGCCTAATACTTGATGTGTTTATTATTTAAAAACTCTGGACTTAGTAGTGGAATTTTCTTAATTCAAAATATATGATGGCAAAAGAACACCCTATGCTTTTTTTTTTTGCAAGTTTTATAACAAAAACATATCACGATATATATCATTATCGCCACCCTTCACAATACATATCGTGATATGAATTTTATGCCATATTGCGCAATCCTACTATTAGCCTAGCCCGGACAAAGACTTTTGCCCTTTTCTCCAAACTCCTTGCTTTGTGAAAAAAAGGAAAAATATATGTTTAAAAATATATTTTTTGGCTTTCATAATAATAGCAAATTTGCTCAGATACTGTTCCTGTTTGATGGCAGTCTGTGCACAT
>NC_056519.1:23056969-23067266 GCF_014905685.2 Nematolebias whitei | reverse complement strand
TGTAAAAATGTAAGCCATAGAAGCTATAATGGATACTCTAATGGTACATAATTGTGCACTTAAATTTGAACGCTTGTGGCTCCATTTTAAGGCAGAAGCTCATGCATTTAGCCACTTCACTGATAGATATTGCTATGTTATGTTATGGGCATTATGGTGGCTCAATTGGAAGAGTTGTTGTCTCTCAGCAAGAAGGTTGCAGGTTCAAATCCTGGTCGGGGGCCTTTCTGGGTGGAGTTTGCATGTTCTCTTATTGCATGCATGCAGTTTCCTCCCACAGACCAAAAACATGCAGGTTAGGCTGATTGGTAACTCTAAATTATTCCTAGGTGTGAGTGAGAGAGTGAATGGTTGTTTGTCTCCGTGTCCCTGTGACGGACTGGAGACCTGCTTAGGTGTCCCCTGTCTCTCACACGGTGACTGCTGGACTTGAGTGCCAGTGACCCAAAAAGGAAGAAGCAGGTAAAGATAATGGATGGATGGATGTTATAATGACATTTTGAATAAAAAATATATATATATATATATATATATATTTACAATTAGTTGCATTTTTGTTTTTTGACAAGTTGTGCTCTGATTCAAGATTTTACTAAAACACACTTTTTGAGGATTTATTTT
Organism: Nematolebias whitei; assembly: GCF_014905685.2. NCBI lineage: Eukaryota > Metazoa > Chordata > Actinopteri > Cyprinodontiformes > Rivulidae > Nematolebias > Nematolebias whitei. The sequence goes on along the minus strand of NC_056519.1, from coordinate 23,066,645 downwards.
CTCACTCATTTAAGAACTAGTTGATGGGAAACATTTAGCCAGTTAAGTCTACAACAAACTTAACAAAACTACCACGAGGCTGTAGAACAAACCAAACACAACATTGTCATCTTTTCAAGTCTAAGTAAGAAAAGTATTATTTTGGAATATAAGATATTCTTCGGGATATTTTTGCACCTCTCATCCACATGCAAACTGAATTACCAGAGATACAAAAATAGATATTTTAAACACTTTCTTGAATGTATTAAACATGCTGTTTTAGTTTAAGTTAAGAACAGGAGAAGGGGCTGTAAATTACCCAAATACAGTAACCGACAGTCAGCAGAATTAGCATGTCAAACTGAAACAGAACATCAGTGGGATAATGCACACTTAAACATGTTTTATGTTTGTTAGCCAAACGATAAGGCTGTAGTACAATGTTAACATTTTCATAACAGTAACATCAACACAGGTACAATGACTATGCTGAGAACACCACCCCCACAGTAAAGCATGGAAGTGGGAGCATCGTGCTCTGGAGACACTTTCAATCAGCAGTGACTGGAGACTGATCAGCAGTGGTGGGTGCAGCAAACCAAAATGTTAGCTTTGCTAACAGCTAATTCGCTAACAAAAAAAATTGTTTGCTAATGCTAAATCACTAAACAGATTAAGAACATTAGCTGAAGCTAAGGCTAAAGCACTAACTTTTATCATACACTGTTGTCACAGACACTGTAAGACTGTCTGTGATGTGACAACGTTGTAAGTGAACGCAACTCAAAATGGTTCATTAATCACTAGTAAAGCGTCCATGTCCAGTTCAGAGGTGAGCTTTCAGAAATTAATCCGGTCCATCAGAACCAAAGAGGTGGAGCAGAACTCTGCTGTGCTAAAGCAGTGATGCATTCAATGTGTGTCGGACGTCTCCCTCCTATCATTTACTATAAATAATTAATTCACAACTTTAAATTGTCCCTATATGAGCGTGAGAGAGTGAATGGTTGTTTGTCTCATTTGTCTCTATCTGTCCCTGTGATGGACAAGAGACCTGTCCAAGGTGCCCCCCCCCCCCCCCCCTCACACACACAGTGACTGCTGGATATGGGCACCAGTGACCCCTGTGACCCGAAAAGGAAGAAGTGGATTAAGATGGATGGAATTAATTCACGTTGGCAATCCTCTTTGTGACAACAAAGTCCATGCTCAATAATCCAGGTATAAAATCCAACATTTTTCAGTCAGGTCATCTGGACAGTTTCTTTTTTTTTTGGGCTGAAACATTTCGCCTTCGATCCAGAAGGCTTCTTCAGTCAAGGAAACACAGAACAAAACTGATTCTTTTTCAACCAGTTTGACAAGACTGTCAACAAGGAAGAGGGCCAGCAATGGAGGAGGGGCGTACCAAAGAGACCATCTTATCACAAGCAGAACTGGTTTGTTCCACTTTGAAGTAATCTGTTGGAGGAAGAATCAGTTGTGTTGTGTGTTTCCTTGACTGATGAAGCCTTCCGAATCGAAGGCGAAACGTTTCAGCACAAAAAAATAAACTGTCCAGATGACCTGACTGAAAAATGTTGAATCCTCTTTGTGGTTAACTACTTTTATAAACTAACTACAAAGTTGCTGTGCGTCATCATCAATATTCGCTCAGTAATAAATCTGTTTGTTTTAAGATAAAGATATGTGAAATGTGTGAGAGAGTCACATCCCAGAGACAGTGTGTTACAAAGCATGTTGGGTAGGAATTATGTGTGCAATGTTCTTATTACGATGTTTCCAAGCGTGAAAATGGGTTTTTCATGTTAGTTTTCTGTTCAGGTTTGGTTTAGCATTTTATGTTAAAGCCTCTGTTATTGTCTGTGAACTGACACCACGAGTCAGAGACTGTTTGAGTGGTGATGTCAGCAGGTGGTGCTTAGCTCTGCATAGAATAACATAGCATAGCATTGTGTACAAATTGTCATCCTACTGTAGGCTACGCCGTTAGTGCGGAAAACTGTCTAAAAACATTATCGACTCGTATTTAAACATAGCAGAAGTTAATTCTGTTAAAAGTTTTCAAAGTTAGCAAAAATGCTATTCCTCTAAACGGAAAGTTCGTTCCACTATAAGCAGATTAGTGGAACCATGCCCACCACTGCTGGTCAGCGCTAAAGGAAAACTGGATGGAGTAAAATTCAGAGCATTTCTTGAGGGAAACTTGTTGGCATCTTCGAGAGATTTGTGACTTTTAGCTTGAACATCCTGCTGAAGCAAAACTCCACAGATTTAAGAAGAACCAGTTAAATGTCCTGGAGTGGTCCAGTTGAAGTCCAGATCTCAGTCCAGTTGAGGACCTCTAGTCTAATTTAAATATAGCTGTACAAAAAGGTAGTGGTACAAAGCGCAAACTTTGGGAAGAAGGGATGAAATGTTATCCATTCAGTTTTTTATTAATAATATTGTTATTATTATTATTATTATTTAGCTTTTGTTTTGCAAAAAGAGTTTGCATCTTAATGTGGCAGTAATGTGTAAATTGAAAGATACCATCCCACCAAATTCATTAGAAATTTCAGGATGTTGGGCAACAAAATAAAGTGAATGCCAAGGGGGTGAATACTTTTGCAACCAACTGTATAAAATTGCATTCCTATAGTATTTCAAGACACTGTCATGAAATTTAATTATTAGCATCCATAATAGTCAGACACTCCCACAATAGTGCATTTTGTTCCAAGTCAGATGAGGTTTACCATAGAAAGAGACAATTTATGTTCATATGTACAAAGTACATGTAACAAACTATTTTGTGACCTATATCTGTTTGGCCATCAAACTGGGCTGTGCCCTCATGTTGCTCTGCTCTGTAGATGCCATTATCAGAAGATAGTTGCGTTCAATTGCAATCTACAATGTCACAAAGGTTCTACTTGGACTGGAACTGACTTTCTCACTTTTTGCAGTGTTTTTCAACGTCACAGAGCGGCTGGAATGAAAATTAAAGGAGCAAAAGAACTTCAGGAATATTTTAGGATTGAGATGCTAAACTATAAACTGACATTTTTATTAAGGAAGAATCAAAACTGAGAGAATGTGTGCGGCAGTTCATGCTGCAAATTAGGAAAATGTCACATGCATGAATGGCATTTTTTTTTTAAATATGTGCTCCTTGAGATAAAGGTTAACAAAAACAAGGGTTGCCATAATATTGTCCACAATACAGGCTGGATTCTGTTGGGGAAAAACTCCAGAGCCTCTATCAGCTTGTCAAATCAGGTGTGAATATCCCTCTCGAGCCAATTTAAAAACCCACCCACGTTTGAATGATCTCTGTGATCCTTCCGGTAACAATTCTCTGAGATAACAGTGAAATTTCCATATGAACTCTGAATATAAAAAACAGACACCACTTAGACACGAGACATAATTTAAATTCTGCTCACAAAAAGGATATGCTTTATAGACCAAACATCCAAACCTATGAAAATCAGTGAATTACTACTTCACATAAAACAGGCTGTTTTTCATACACAAGACATTTAACGTTTATTAAGACTGTAACAATAGGAACTGAACCGAAGGTGCCTTTTCTGCTTTACACCATGAGAGCAGGCTCTGTAAAGGTCTGACCCACTGTCCTAGTTCCATTCTTTAGAATTCCCTCTGTGGAAACAAAGTCCAAGTTCATTACTGGGGTTTTTGGGACACTCATATGAGAGTTCTCAGGCTGAGGCTCTAAGAAGGCCACCCTTTTTCCATTTGACCTCCTCTGTCCTGTCTCTACCTCCTCAGGGTCTGAACAGAGAATAATGGCTCGTCCGCCACACCCTCTGGAACCACCCCTGTTTCCTCGACACTGACAGGGTGTGAGGTAGAGATAAAGCAGAACCAGCACGATGCTGACCACACAGGAAGCGAGGGTGGTAAATGCAGTGTTAAAATGTTCCCCGTTGCTTCGGTGAGCCAAATCAGTAGTGGAGGAAGCACTCATGTTTCCAACCAACACTCTGACTTCTGGAGATTCACTGGGTTTGTAGTAATGCCCACGGGACACCACACACCCGTATGTACCAGAATCTTCCATTACTGCTTCTTGGATTTCAAGGGTACCATTGGGAAGAACTGACAGATGGGCACTCGAATCACTATCTGATGAATTCATTATCATTCTGGGGGTAACCCAGAATACCACCAATCCCTCCTGAACAGGCAAAGTCAAACCTGGACACGGCACTCTTAACCCTTCACCAGGGTCTACTTGAAAGTTCTGTGCCTCAAAGTTTGTCACGCCTTCATGTGTACAATTAACTTCGGAATTGTCTCTACATGGATATTCACCTCTGAAGTCCACAAGAGGGTGATACTGTTTCCACATCCAATATTCCAGCAAGGCAAGCAATGCACAGTCACAGAGCAAAGGGTTTCCCTGTAAATAAACACTTGCTCGATGGGTGACAGACAACAGGCTCTGGACAGGCACCTTGGTTAGCCTATTGTATGTCAAGTCCAGGAAGGTCAGGTTATGAGGTGCTCTGGGTTCCTCATAAAGCCCCAGGGGGAAAGCAGTCAGTCTGTTGGCAGAGAGGTAGAGCCTCTGCAGATTGTTGAGCTCTCTAAAGGTTCCAGGGTTTATATCGCCAATCTGGTTTCCAATCAGTAGCAGCTCTTTCAGTTCTTTCAACCCAGTGAAAATAGATGAATTTAGCACTGTCAGTTGGTTGGATGAGAGGTCCAGATGGAGGAGATGTGGAGTCACAGTGAAGGCAGCCACCTCGATTTGGCTTATTGAGTTCCTACTAAGAACCAGTGTAGTTAGCCGGTGAAACGGCTGCGAAACCCAATCCACACGCAGGGATCTGATGGTGTTGTGGCTCAGGTCCAACCTTGTGGCATAGCTTGGAAGATCAAAGTGCAGCATGGAAAGATTGCGCCCGCTGCAGGAAATGATGTCACTCGCACAAAGACAGTAGGGTGGGCAAGTGGCCACAGTTGGAAGGAAGCCAAGGCAAAGCAGGAGCACCATAGCTGCAGCGGCAGGGTCGCAACAGCTGCCACCAACAGTGGTTTTGCCAAAAAGCTGTGACGCAACTGCGTGCATCCTGGTTCCCCCTCGGGACGGGATCTCAGGTTACGGTCTCACTCAGTTCGCACATGTTAGGTACAAAAAGCTCTGATAACGCACCGGTTTTTTAGGCTGAGGAGAGAAAAGAGAGAAACACAGCTAAATGAATCATTTCACTTTTAGGCTGTTTTATTCCACCAAAGCCTTCAGTTTACTTTGTGAATTAATGTCTTAAAACCAGAACGCTGTGACGCAGGAGAAAGGCATCCAGATAAACATTGATAAAACTCAACGAGCCAAAAACGGCTACGGCACGTGATTCCAAAAATACACTTTAATCCACATTAAATACAGCCCTGATGACTGCTGGCATCACTGTCAACACATAACAACTGTTGGAAACTGCTGGAACAAGTGTAACCTGATCCACATGTGTTTGTGATCCTCCTCTTCAGTTTTCCACCTGAACAGCCACAACACTTTAATGCTATCATTTTAACTATTTTATCTGTATTTTATGAAAACTCTGTGGCAGAACTTGACCTGCTAAACAACAACAAATCATAAAGCCCTTCATTAATAAACTTACATAACACAGTATTTCTAAATATGATAGCTGTTTTGCAAAGCTGTGTTCGTGATAATAATTTCAAAAGACTTGAGTGGAAAAAGTATAAACGAGTAAAGTTTAGTAAATTAGTGATTAGTCAAGATGTTTCAAAACTAGAGTGGCATAAACTGAATTGATTGCTTATGAAGGCTAACGTATTAATAAACTTTATGGTTTCAGCACAAACAGAAGAGGTCACAATGTGCTGAGTGTGGATTTTATCATTATCACTGATTCTGTCGAGAACAAAAAGAACGTATTGTTTCATTTTAATTTCTCCTTCTGATTCACTTTCAAATATGAGTCTGCTTTCACTTTCAGAGAGGACCAGTTTACTTACTGATAACTTCAGCCTGATTAAAGTTAGCAAGAATAAAGTCATTATTAAATATGGAATTTAAAGTTATTATTGATCCACCATGTTATTGAAATTAATCAACCTGTTCTCTCTTATTGCCTTTAATATAAGCCAGAAACAGAGCATTAGTTCACCTTTAGATCCACTGGTTTGCTTGTTCAGATCATCAGTCCTCCCTCAGATCCAGACGCTCTCCCCGGACGCACGACCCTTCATGAATCCTAAAAGCATGGAGGGAGCTCGGCTCTTTCCGTGGATGATCCGCCGCCGCTCTGTGGGGGGAAATGGGGGAAGCCGCGGCTGAAGCGAGCACCTGCAGATCGAGTCGCATATCTGTGTGGGAGGGGTCGTCCTGGGTGGAAACACACACAAACACACACAGCAGCCGACACGATGAGAGTGGACGCTGGTGAGATGGGAAGAGGTGGTAGTCTGAGGAGGAGGAGGAGGAGGAAAGGGAAGGAGAGGTGGAGGGCTACAGGGGAGGGGGCAGCATCAGCACCACAGGCTATAGCTGGATATCATGGGTTTTTTTCTGGGATTTCACTCTTCTCTGTTTGTTTTTATGTTGTTTGTTTTTGGACAACCAAAAAGTTAGTTCACGTTTGAGCAAAGTCACATGGAGGCGTTTCCAAAATTAAATTTGTAAAAAAAATGTCTGCATTCCTGAACAAAAACATATATTAAAAGGATTGTTTGACCATTTTTAGGTCTATATATATATATATATATATATATATATATAGTTAACTAAAAGGGCAGCACGGTGGCGCAACTGGTAGAGCTGCTGCCTCTCAGTGAGCAGGTCCTTGGTTCAAACCCCGGTCCAGGGGCCTTTCTGGGTGGAGTTTGCATGTTCTCTCCGTGCATGCGTGGGTTTTCTCCGGGTGCTCCGGTTTCCTCCCACAGACCAAAAACATGCATGTTAGGCTGATTGGTAACTCTAAATTGTCCCTAGGTGTGAGTGAGAGAGTGAATGGTTGTTTGTCTCGTTTGTCTCTATGTGGCCCTGTGATGGACTTGCGACCCATCCAGGGTGTACCCCGCCCCTCGCACAGTGATTGCTGGACATGGGCACCAGCGACCCCCGTGACCCAAAATGGAATAAGCGGGTAAAGATAATGGATGGATGGATAGTTAACTAAAGCCTTATCAGCGGGGGAGTGGTGGAACAGAGGTTAGAGAAGGTGGGCCTGTGATTGGAAGGTTGCAGGTTTGACTCCCCGAACTGACATCAAAATGTGGGTGGAAAATGTGAAACACCTACACCTGTCTCCACCGTCATTTGCCTCACTCTGGACCCTTGAGCAAGACCCTTAACCCCCACCATCTGCTCGCCTGGGTGCCCTAGATGGCAGCTCTCTGCTCCACACAGAGGGCTGTGGTAGCTCGATGGTCTGTGGTTGCGTCAGGAAGGACATCCAGTATAAAAACAATTGCCACGTCTTTGTGTGCGTTAGTTCACTGTGGCAACTCCTGAAGAAGGAGCAGCTGTGGGGAAAAAAAAAAACACTAAAGCCTTATCAGCCTGGACGTCAAGGGTGTGGTTATAAATGGGCATGTCATTTGATGGGTGTGGTTTTTCTTGCTTGCTCTCGATGGAAGGTAGACACGTCCTCCTCTGCTCCGTCCCTCGTTCCGTCCCTGCTTTGCTCTTTTGGCTTGTGAACCTCTTACAGAGCCTCTTTACCGCATACCTTCCGAATTGTTAACAATGGATTTGATCAGCTGGTCGCTCAACGAAATTAATAAATTTTTCTCAACAGGTAATCAAGGTGAAGGAGAAACAGCTTACGTCAACGGAAACATAATTAGATTGATGATAACTGGATTCTACTTTTTGGATTGGTGGAAATATGGATTGTTGATAAATTCAGAAGCATCAGCAGCTGTTTAAGCTGCCTGGAATGTGGAGAATGTGCCGAGCTTGGCAGCACTAAGGTCGTTTTCACACCAGATAGTCCGGTAGACTCGGTTCGGTTCGGGACCAATATTCATGAGCTTTTGTTTACATTTGAGCTGGTGTGTTTGCATTCACACTGCACTGTGCAGTCGAGTCAACCTGCTGAACCAACCTATTCCCCCGCTCGCCTGAGGGGGCGCTGCACCAAGAACTACTGAAAGAAACGACACAAAAACCTCTGAAGACACGTCTTCTTCTTCTTCTGTAAATAAAAATAAAAACGAAGTGGCATCAAGTTTTAGCAGTTTTAGGAGTTATATTTTGTCATTTTTCAAAAATGGACTCAGCATGAGCAGAAGATGAGACAGAAGACCATGGAGAATATTGTTTTTCCACACAAGGCAGCTGACGGCTCCATATAAGGTCAGAGAAACGCGTGGTTGTTTACCCTGCGGAGCGGGTCCGGTCTGTTTGCATTCACACTGTACTCGAACCGCGCTGGAGTTCGTTTCTATCGGACCGAGACCTAGGTTTTAGCCCTGGCCAGAGTTCGCCTTTTTGTTCCGTGACAGAGTTCGATGGCGTGTTCACACCTCCCTAAACAAACCGGACTTTCTAGGAAAACGAGCTAGAGTTTGATTAAAGCGGACTAAACAGGGCTGGTGTGAATGCACCCTAAGACTATGTGCAATATGTGGTGTTGTATCAAGCTGAGCAGGCTGATCCTAATTAGGACTGTGGGATTTTTTGGCAATGTCCACAAACGGTTGGAAGGAATAAATCTTGGAGAAGTTGTAAACTCAACTTGGTGTAAGTAATCAAATTTGGCTGTATGGAGTCGCCATGAGAAAATATACTAGCAAGACTGTTAAGGCAAACTTGGAAATTTACAAGTTCAGCTTGACCCAAAACAATGTTGATATCTGAATCTGGACCTGGCCTTGGAAGGTGGACTATCTCAATTTCTCCTTGGATGTTATGGAAACAAAGACACAATGTCCTACTCACCCCCTCCCTTCGACATGTGATGGAGCTCAGCCGAGCTGGCTGATAAACAAGCACCTCTTATCAGGACTATGGCTTGGGGGGGGGCGCTCTGGACTGTGCTGTGCTTCGATCTTCCCTCAGACTCAATGCCTCCACTGGCCTCCCTCGCCTCCCCTGGTGCAGCAACCCAGGAGATGCGAAGGCGCCAAGGGCTGCGTCACTCACCTGACAGCCATGCTGGAACCCCCACCCCCTACCCACTCCACACACATACGTATTATGTCTATTTATGTTGCTTTGCTGTGGTAGGTTTTTTTTTTATACCACAAACCGTGCCCGTCATAGACACAGTGAGAGATCTTGGTTTTATACCTCTCTTCTTGTGTTTTCTACTCGTTTTCTTATCTAAGCAATAAGGACAGCACTTCTTAGAAGCTGCAGCCCCCTGTACACTTCCATCCATCTTTGGGATGGCTGTACAGAAAGTAATTTCACTGGATTTAACTGTGCAATGATAATAAATCTGATTCTGATTCTTATAGGTGGGCCACCAACTTTATGGCTCGCAAACTAAAGGAGGTTCTAGGCTCCCAAATAAATAAATTGCCTTACAAAATAATATAAAACCTACTTTTGATTTTGTTCTGACTCTACACTACAAATTTATATTGGTTGTGTTTCATGTTTTATTTGGTTGCTGGGTCCAAAGCCAGTTCCGTTGGTCTAGTAGGGACTGCTGAAGTATATCCCTGCTGACCAGTGGTTCGCTGATTCATCCCTAGAATT
>NC_056519.1:23004041-23031969 GCF_014905685.2 Nematolebias whitei | reverse complement strand
GTTACATATAGGTATATATATATATATATATATATATATATATATACAGTATTCACTTGATACTTCGCAGTTCGACTTACACTGACTCACTCTTTCCTGGGTTTTCAACGTAAAATTGTACACTACACATGATTAGCGATGGGAAAAGACAGACCCCACCCGCCCCCTCCTTTCTCTTTATCTGCTGTGACAGAGGGCCTCAGAAAGAGAAAGGAGGGGTCGGGGTCGGGGTCTGTCTTTCCCCATCGCTACTGTTTAGGGAGCAGGGATGAACAGATCAGATGAACAAATGTAGAATATTGGAGAAAACGCTTAGGTGGAAAAATAAGAGTGATTCAGTTTTTAAAAAGAGAGGAGTGGCTGAGTGTGGCTCACTCAGGTATAAGACAGATATACACACACCCTGCCTCCTCCTTTCTCTTTCTGATGCTGTCCATCACAGCAGAGAAAGAGAAAGGAGGGGGTGGGGATGGGGTCTGTCTTTCCCCATCGTGTTCCAGAGACACATAACAGGCGGGCACACAACAGACAGCCTTGGAAAAGAAAGGAGGGGGCGGGGGGAGTCTTTCTTATGCCTGAGTGAGCCGTGCTCAGCCACTCTCTCTTTTTTAAACTTTTTTTGTGCTTTCTTTGTGCTGTTTTAGAGCGTTTAGAGTTTAGAACATGGTTAAGAATGTTGCAAGAGGTTAGGAAGGGTTAATAAAGTCTTAAAATATATATAAATACTCAAATAAATATAACATCCCTTCTTTGCAGATTTTTACCTATCGCCAGGGTGTCTGGAACGTAACTCCCACGATGTGACAAGACTGCAAGTCTCTGCAACTCACACAAAAAGAAATTTGAGCATCTGCACAAAATTTTTGAATACATTTTTGTGATGTTTTCCTTAATGGTGTTCACCTCACCTTTACTACTCGCCACTGCCGATAATGGATTTCTGACTTTCATAAAGCATAGAGTTTTGTCAAAATAGTTTTTGATTGCTTCACCTACCTGCGGCCTGAGACTGCATCTGCATTTTGTGTCCTTTGATCCATCAAAACATTACGCTACCACTGCATGTGGCTTTCTAGACTACCATTGTGAAATGAAATTAGAAAAATACAAGTATTTTTACTAGTAAGTACCAGTACAAAAAATGTCAGAAAACTTTTTCGCCACATCTGCAAAATTTTCCATCAATACCTTTTAAATAAAACCCAGCAGCGTGATCAGTGAGACAGAGAATCCATGTCTTTGATTGCATTTAATTTCCATTTTCCACCTGAAAACAATCCCCATTTTCTTTTTACACCTACTTTAAGTCACAGTACTGACTGGCAACAGTTTAAAGTCATGCTGTGGATATAAACTGGAAACTATTGTCCCTCTTGTGTTGCAGCTTGATGTGTTGATCCATTCTTTGTGCTCTGTATTCTCCTCTCTGTCTTTTGCTTTTATGGTGATAGTTTTCGCTCTGTTCAGTGACCTGTAGTGTCCTCTGTCCCCTGTGGGAGTACAGTTGGAGTAACACATCAGTGCCTCCACCATGGCCAAATCCTCATCAGAAGAAATAAAACTTCTGCCTTCATGGACTGAGTTAAACAGATCAGCTTAGCCTCCCTGGTTTCAGGCAATCATTTTTGGATTCCTAACTTGGGCTGGGATGTCAATAGTTTGGATTGAGCTATGTTGTTTTTTGAAACGTGGCGTTAAACTCTATGGACCACTCCTGCATAAACTCTTCTTGAATATCTTTAACCCAATAAATGAGCATAAAATGAATGAATTTATCCCCACACGAGAGTTTCCAACAACCAGGTGAGGTCTTGAACTCGTCAGGATTCATCTGCACATTTGAAATCTATTCGTAGATTTTTTTTTAAAACCCACATGAACTTCTGTTTTTACATAAATCCATAAAACATTTCCTCACAGACTGGCTTTTCAGACCAGTTGACCCAATTTTTTGCCCTAATTGTTCCTGCTCTCAACAAGGACAAACCTGTCCCAGATTTTTCCTGACTAGAAAGGTAAAGGCCGGAGTATCCTGCTCTACTAAACTTCCATTTTACAAAGAAAGATTATACACAGTTCAGTAAAATCCTTTTACTGTGTAATGGGTGCACCTCATAGGAACCAAAGTAGCCAGCCAAGCTAATTAGCATGTGATTAATTATGACTAATTTATCTAAACTATTTTGTATATCAAAGTTCATGCTCAATAATCCAGGTAAATAATCCATCAAAGTTAATTTGGGTTGTCTGGACAGTTTCTTTGTGTACTTCTTTGTATTTTGTAGATCCACTATTTTTGTTTTACAATGTTTGTTTTACAATTTGTTGCAGACAATTGCAAAGAGACACATTTAGCCAACACAATAAGCTGTTTGTCACTTTACACAAGCGGAAATTAAAAACTTAAAGCTTACAGTATTTTATTAGCCTGTTGAAAAAAAAATGTGTAGTACAAGTAATAAGTATATTTTATTGTACACCATTAGTTACTTAGTTCAAAAAAATTGAATTTGGGTTTAATGAAAGTTATAAACAATATCTCACCTGTTGTAGATAAACTTTTGGAACAACCTCAGTTTGGCAGGATTGACGAGCTGGCCAGTCTGAGTCAAGACTGAAGTAAATGTTTCTCATTTTCAAATAACAAAAAATACATAAATCATAAAACATTTACACCAATATCAATTTATCTGTCTAGTTATTTACAAGTTTATTAGTCTTGTGCAGAAGAAGCAACAGTTGGGGTTGAACTCAAGTGCAGACATGGGTATATTGTTCTTCGCAACCTGTCAGATGTACCGGTCCTTCCTGTTTGTCCCTCGTGCCTCCTTGTTTTTTCGCCTCCTGATCATCTCCTGTAAGTTATTGCTGCCACATCAGCACCCATATACCCACTGTCCCTCCTCTGGACATGTCCAAACCACTGTCCCTCCTCTGGACATGTCCAAACCACTGTCTCTCCTCTGGACATGTCCAAATCACTGTTCCTCTTCTGGACATGTCCAAACCATCTCAGTCTGGCCTCTCTAACTTTAACTCCCAGTTGTTCAACCAGTGCTGTACCTCTGATGATCTCATTCCTAATCTTATCCATCTTTGTCACTCCTAAGGAGAACCTCAACATCTTCATTTCTGTCACTTCCAGTTCTGTCTCCTGTCTTTTTGTCCATGTCTCTGTCTCCAGATCATACAGCATAGCTGGTCTCACCACTGTCTTGTAAACTTTTCCTTTGACCTTTGCTGACACTCTTTTGTCACAAATCACTCCTAAAACTTTTATCCATCCACTCCATCCTATGGTGACCCTAAGGTGTAAATGAACAACATTTGACAAAAGAGAATTACATTAAGCCAAAGAGGAAGTGGCCAAAGCGGAAGTGGCTAAAGCGGAAGTGGCCAAAGCGGAAGTTACCGGAATCACATTTGGAATAAACAGAATTACATTAAGCCAAAGCGGAAGTGGCCAAAGCGGAAGTTACCGGAATCACATTTGGAATAAACAGAATTACATTAAGCCAAAGCGGAAGTTGCCAAAGCGGAAGTTGCCAACGCGGAAGTTGAGGGAATCACATTTGGAAAAAACAGAATTACATTAAGCCAAAGCGGAAGTGGTGGGGGGTTTTGTGTGTGTGTGTGTGTTTTACTTAATTAACAACATAAAAGAGAACAACAGAACAATGTACAGTACACACACCACTTCCAGTTTGGCTTAATGTAATTCCGTTTTTTCAATGTTGTTCTGGACTCTCTTTTTCACCTCTTTACCCACACTCCTCTATTTTCCTGGACAGTGGACCCCAAGTACTTGGGGCAGCTGTAGCTGAGTGGTTAGAGCAGTCGTCCTCCAATAGGAGAGTTGGGGGTTCAATTCCACCAGCAGTGAAGTGTCCCTGGGCATGACACTGAACCCTTGCCTCTGATGTGTGTCCCATTGGTGTGTGAATGTGATAAATCACTGATTAGTCTCTTTAGAATGATTTGTTCTATTAGATTTGCAAAGATGTAGTAGAGTGCTGTATGAATGTGTGTATTGGAGGTAAATGAGGCACAGATTGTGTTGTAAAGTGCTCACAGTATCTTGATTGTATAGAAAGGCACTATATAAGTACAGTCCATTTACCATTTACTTGAACACTTTAATCGTAATATTACTTAACTTCTTAACCCTTTTTTTTGAATCTCTGCAGAAATCTGAGTGTCTCTGACTGTTTTTCAGTCATTACAAACTCTTGTTTAAATCATCTTGAAATAAAAATAAAGCTAACATTTGTGAGATTTCATCAGAAGTATAAACTACTGCTTCACAGAAACTGAGGATGGAACATGGACAAATATAATTGTATTCCTCTTGCCTGACATTTTTCTGCATTATAGTGTGTATAAACCCTTAGAAAACATGAAGAAGACTAAAACCTCAAGGAAACTATGAATCCACATGTGGCCATTAACTGGGCAAAGATTCCAGCTGCTATGGTAAAGAAAACAAAAGTTGCAAAGGTTTTAGTAAGTAAATAACTAGAGGTTTTGCCAGGTGGCAGAGTCTATGAAGGTACGAACAAAGAATAAAAAAATTAAAAATAATTACATGCATAAAAAGGCTTGTAAATTTATTTTTCACCTAATTCAAATAAAACAATAAGTAACAATATTGCGTGATTCCAAATGGTCCTCAAATTCAAAAGCAATATTCAGAATCCATTAAAACATATTTGCCAATTTGCATATTTTCATTCTCAAGGCACTGACAGGAGTTTTTGTACACGTGACACAGAGAGAACAATGGGGGGTGGTTGGTTGTTCACCCTCTGGATGCAAGCCTCCTACCACCTCCAGCAACACCCCCTGGATTGTGTTGCATCACAACCATAGTAACGCAGCATGCAGGTGAGTGTGGGGGAGGTGGTGGTGCCGAACCTTCAGCTGTCTGGGCGTACAGACCAGACTGGCTCCTGCGTAGCTGTTTGTACAAGATAAAACTATTAACAAAAAGAGTAAAAACTGTCTTCATGGTTTTCTGGTGTACAGAATAATAACCATTGAGAGCATCTGAAAGGTAAACTCCATCCAGGTTTTTATGACGGTCCAACACAGCAGGGACAGGTACTTTATCTTCCACGCCTCCTTCACGCTGTGCTGCAGTCTTTCCTCTGAAGGCCTCGTGAACCGTGGAGCACGTCCTGAGTGTTGATCCATTTCACAAACAGCAGGTGTCACATCACCACTCAGCCTTCTTCAGAAAGTGATTTCTGTTGGTGTGCAAGATTGACCATTGTTGTCTGATGGTCCCACAGCGACCATTGTGTTGTGTATGCAACTGTTGGAAGAGGGCAGGGCTAGTGCTGATGTGAAGGTCTTCAAGAGTCTTCAGATGCCTGGTAATCACTCATTTAGGGTGCATTCACACCAGCCCTGTTTAGTCCACTTTAATCGAACTCTAGCTTGTTTTCCTAGAAAGTCCGGTTCGTTTAGGGAGGTGTGAACGCGCCATCGAACTCTGTCATGGAACAAAAAGGCGAACTCTGGCCCAGGCTAAAACCTAGGTCTCGGTCCGGTAGAAGCGAACTTCAGCGCGGTTCGAATACAGTGTGAATGTAATCAGACCAGGCCCCGCTCCACAGGGTAAACAAACACACATTTCTCTTACCTTTATATGGAGCCGTCAGCTGCCTTGTGTGAAAAACAATATTCTCCATGGTCTTCTGTCTCATCTTCTGCTCATGCTAAGTCCATTTTGAAAAATGACAAAACAACTCCTAAAACTGCTAAAACTTGATGCCACTTCGTTTTTGTTTTTATTTACAGAAGAAGAAGAAAACAAAGTGTCTTCAGAGGTTTTTGTGTCGTTTCTTTCAGTAGTTCTTGGTGCAGCGCCCCCACAGGCGAGCGGAGGAACAGGTTGGTTCAACAGGTTGACTCGACTGCACAGTGCAGTGTGAATGCAAGCTCACCAGCTCAAATGTAAACAAAAGCTCATGAATATTGATCCCGAACCGAGTCTACCGGACTATCTGGTGTGAAAACGGTCTTATTCACATCCAGTGCTGAAGTAGAAAATATGTCTTAAACTTGCAAGATAGTGGCCCTCAAGGACCTGGATTGAGGGCCACTAAGAGTTTGTACCCCTGATTTGTAGACTTCTTTTTCATGTACTGTTTTATAACTGTAGCCTTGGATGCCACCATCCTTTCAGTTATGCAAATGTTTTTATAAGGCTAGAAATTAGCTTTGCAAGCAGTAATATTTTTTATGTAGACTGGCATGATGTTGAAGAGCTTGTCTTACTCTGGTGTGCCCTTTTTGTTACCTGTGACAAAGACTGGAAATACAATCCATCTATCTGTTCATGTTGTGAGCATGATGACTTGAAAAATGGCCAAGGTACCAACTTCCATTTTGGTGTCTTGTTACCTACTGGCATACAAAAATTAGGTTGCCACATCAAAATCTAAGATGGCTGCAGCCATATATGCCCATCCATCTTGTGAGCTGGATAACTACAAAAATAAGCAAAGTGCTGACTTCCATTTTGATGTGTTGCTTTTTCTAGGTGTAAGAAACGTCACAATCAAATGTTGGGGGCAACTTCCTAATCCAAGATGGCCACCAACATATACATACATTAATGTAAACCAACCACTCCTATCATTTGAGGAAATTATGCTGTCCAGTTTTTATATTACTTAAATGTATAGTTTCTTTAAATGAAAGGGGTGGCCGAAGATTATGGTGGTCAAGGACACCGTTGGCCATCCCCTGGTCCTGCCATTGCACATGATGGTGGATATAATTTCTCCCTCCACTCATCAAGATCCATCACTCTGCTGTACCTTGGACCAAAACAAAAAAAAAATCACACCTTTGTTCTACACAGTGCAACTCCAACTTTGACTATCTTGCACCAAAAACATGAAGATTTACTTGCGTTCCCTGTTCAGTTCCAGTAACATTCACCATTCAAAGCCATCAGCATTGACATCAGTGTGATTATTGTTCTCGACATCGTCAGGATTACCGAGGTGCAGCGACCACAACATTGCCTCAGTCCTGCTCCTGGACATCCTCTCAGGAAGTCATGGCCAATCTCATTTCCATTAATAAGATCTGGGTTGAAAAATTACAAGGCCACAAAAATTACCAGGAAAAAGTACATTTTTTTCTTGGTTAGAGCTGTCCACCTAAACTTCTGGCGAGCCTCCTTCTACATTTGTATTTGATAGCATTGGCAATGAGGGTACACACTGAAAACACACTGAAAAACAGCTTAAAATAGGAGAGAGCAGACAATGCTGCTGTTTGGTCTTTTACTGGCATGGATCTCATAAAGTCTGGATCACTGTCCTCCTCATTTCTGCCATATCACGCACTTGCCTTCTCATCAGGGGTCCCATAGGGTCCAAACTTAGCAGGTATCTGTTTTGGTTTAGCTTTTTCAGTTGGGCCAGTTATACTGAGGTAGCTCCTCATCAAAATACTTCAAAAGTGACCAAATTATCTATTTAAGGCGTAGAGGTAACACACAAAAATATGCATTTGGTCTTAGTCGATCTTTTACACCAATGTACTATATCTAGCACCTTATTTTTAGTATTTATGATAATTTGAATGAAATATGGGCACCATTTCTAATGATCCAGATACTTTTTTTTTTATGAGTAATGAGTTGTGTGAATATAAAATCTAGCACTCTGGCAAACAATCCTAAATGCGTCAAGTTCTCAGTTACTTTAATATATGTTTATAATATTTTAAAGCAAACGCGTTTTAATCTGTTTTGCTCCAATGAGACGTAAAGCTCATTTCTCCACTGCATTAGATCCTAAACTGCACCTCGCTATTTATTTATTTTTCTCTTACATCTGCAGAAAAGTGAAGTCTGCACTAAGAAATCATCCCTCCACTCCCTCCAAGGTCACATCACTCTGTAAACCAACAAAGAATGATTGAGTTGTGTCCTCCGACTGCCACTGAAATGGCTCCAGATCACTCAAAGTCTCACACTCAGACGAACGCATGCTGTTCCTCTGTGTATAAAAAGCTACGATGTAATTACCAGCCACGGTTTCATAAACTCTGCAGGGATTTCTGTGTCTGTCCTCGAATACAAACACTGTAGTAGCATAGGGCTGGTAATGGAGGCTCCGCAGGAATGATATGGTTCATTAGCGATAACATCGTTGTAATTAAACATCTGTGACTTTGAGGATATTTTTTCCTTCAGCGGAGCTGCAGCACTCTTGCTGCCTGGTTGCACGGTGCTGTGAAGGACAATAGATGACAAAAGTGAGTGCCATGAAGTGCTCTGAGCTGTGGAAAAAAGGAAACAAGCAGCTCCTTTTACCTCTTTTTGTTCCCCATCATGGAGTAAAGATGGAGAATTGGAAATACCCATCTTTTGTCCATCCATCCGTCCGTGCACATTATGAGAATATTAGTAATAACTTGAAAAATAAGAGAAGTACCAACATCCATTTTGGTGTGCTGCACATCTACGCATATAAAAGGCCTGTATCAAAAATTGGGTTGCCTCTTCAAAATTCAAGATGGCTGCCACATACATTTTATATATATATATATATATATATATATATATATACATATATATACAGAATGACAACCAACCATTCATTCAACCTTTATTTATACAGGGTAGTCTCATTGAGTTACAAAAACTCTTACAAGAGAGACCTGTTTTAAACAAAGAACATAGATGAGGTACAGACAACAATAGACAATCATATAAAAACATATAAAATGAAACATAAACAAGTTACATTATAAAGCAATATAAAATACTAACAGGAACATGTCTGTCGGTTTTTGCAATTAACTTAACAACACTTTAAAATCCCTTAGAGAGGTCAAAGTTGTTAACTTCAGATCTTTTTGCAAGGTGTTCCAGGTTACAGGCACGGAGTAAGAGAAGGCCCTTTTGCCAAGTTTGGTCCGCACTGAGGAGATACTGCAGGTAATTATGTCTTCAGAGCACACGCTGTAGCTGCACTGACAAAGTGACTTGTAGGAGGATATATTTGAAGGCAATAGACCAAGTGATTTAAAGATAAAAATGTACCAGTGTGAGAGGCTGCATGAAGTTAATGATGTCCATTGAATACAGGGTACAATGATGTGCACTGGTGCAATGGTGTGATAATTACAGACAGTTATGCATCTTAAAGCACCATGATAGACAGCATCCAACATCTGCAGGGTGCTTGTAGGAGCGTTCATGTAAATAATGTCACTGTAATCAATGGAGGGAAGGAAAGTAGCCGTTACAAGGCTTTTCCTAGCATTCAGAGGTAGACAGGATCTATTTCTGAAAAAGAAACCCAGTTTTACTTTCATTTTTATTTACCAAGTGTTACAGCCCCTGGCCTCTAGAGTCTGTGTAGTCTCTCTTTTTGTTTATGCAGATTCAGGTGTGGCAGCACACTCAGCTGATTGGCTGCCTGGAGGCTGCAGAGCAGCAACACCATTGGACCAGCAGGAGATTAACACACAAATCAGGTGATGATGAGGTCCACCTGCACCCTGTAAAAGGCTCCTGGAATCATTGCTTCAATGGGGCAGCTTTAGGCAGAGGTTTTTGTGCAGCTGACCCCCACTTTGGTTGTTGTAGCCTTTTGAGGACTGTTTGGGCAACCTTGGAGTATTCTGTACTCTTGATCCCTTTTAGCTCTGTTTAGCAGCTTAAGTTTGAAGTTTGACTGGTTGTTCAAATTTTAGAAACTTGTAAAGTTTTTGATGAACCTTTAATGTTGTTTGTTTGGATTGTTTTGAGTCTGGACTGGACTGACTTGTTGGGTTATTTTTGTTACTTAATTGAGGCAGCATTTGACCCACTTTAGTATATTTTTGTTGGGTCAAAGAGTATTTGTCTGTGGAACATTTTTCTTTGTAATAAACCCCTTTTAAAATCAATCAACTCCATCTTTTTTTTCCTCTGGACACATTTTATGTTACAACCCCTGACACCCTAGACCTGGAGGCGCAACATGAGGCTTTAAAGAGATATGTGAATCGTCCAAGATACCCAAGTATTTGTAAGAATTAACAAACTCAATAGGGACACTATTCGTAGATAAGCTAGAAGGAAGAACTGCTGGTACCAACTTGCTGTTTGAAAACAACATCCCTTTGGTTTTATCAAAGTCACTTTATTGTCAAAAGCTGCAATATGTACAGGACATACACAGGATTGAAATTACATTTCTCTCAGACCCCGGTACAACAATAACCATTTAACATTAAAACTTTTATTAAACATAAGCATAAAATGAAATAATAAAAGCATGATACTGTCTTAAATTGTACTATAGTGGTATAAAAATATTTTAAAAAGTATATCTATAAAATGAAATGAAATGAAGATCCAGACATTGATATTTGTAGTGAGTGGCAAAGCAGCATATGAAGTGAATGTACACAGTGTATGTATGAAGTCCTTGATATTGATGTAGGTAAAGTGACATATGCAATAAGACTAGTAAAAAAAAATATTTATATATCAGCGGTAGTGGAATATAAGCAGCAGTGTGAGTATAAACAGTAGTGCGAATGTAAACAGTATTGTGAATGTAAACAGTAGTACAAATGTAAACAGTAGTGTGAATGTAAACAGTAGTATGAATATAAACAGTAGTGCAAATGTAAACAGTATTGTGAATGTAAACAGTAGTATGAATATAAACAGTAGTATGAATATAAACAGTAGTGCAAATGTAAACAGCAGTGCAAATGTAAACAGCAGTGCGAATGTAAACAGTAGTTTGAATACGAACAGTAGTATGAATATAAACAGTAGTTTGAATATGAACAGTGGTATGAATATGAACAGTAGTTTGAATATGAACAATAGTATGAATGTAAACAGTAGTTTGAATACAAACAGTAGTTTGAATATGAACAGTAGTATGAATATAAACAGTAGTATGAATATGAACAGTAGTTTGAATACGAACAGTAGTATGAATATGAACAGTAGTATGAATATGAACAGTAGTTTGAATATGAACAATAGTATGAATATAAACAGTAGTTTGAATATGAACAGTAGTTTGAATATTAACAGTAGTTTGAATATTAACAGTAGTGCAAATGTAAACAGTAGTGCAAATTGAATGAGCACAAGAATGAGCACATTTATCATCATTTAGCACCAGTTACAGATATTGGTGGTGGGTGGGAGGGGAGAGAGAGAGAGACTGTGAGTGTGAAGACAGCACAGGCCCTCATTAGCCCTGAATACTGTATCTCTGTGCCAATCAACATTACCGTTTATGCTTTTAGTGCGGAGAACTGTCTTTAAAAAAAATTATTGACATGAATTTACCAGACTTACATTTAGTGGAAGCTAATTCCGCTAAACATTTTCAAAGTTAGTGATAATACTAATCTGCAAACTGGAAGATTTGATCTGCTGTTAGCAGTTTAGCAGAATTGTACCCACCACTGATGACTATACTGAATATACATCGACAGCTTGATAACTTTTTAAGTCAGTTCAATTAAAGATGGCTGCCACAGCAAACTGACCATAAAAACATGGCTGTAACTCTGTCCATTTTAAGGACATTGAGCTAAAATCAGGTGTGGTAGTAGCTGAGACTGATTCTAAATCCATAATCTGAGCACTTAATGATTGTGTAAGATCTTTGTTTAAAATTTGCAGTTAATTATTTAGCAAAAATACTGTATGAACCACTGGACAAATTTAAAAGAAACTTCCAGAAAGAAATCACAAGATGCACATCTATTGTCATGGGAAAAAAAGAGATTCCCAAAACAATCAGGTGTGGACTTCATCAGATTTATTACAAAGCTTTGGAGAACTGCCAGCAATCACAGAAGATCAAGTACACACTTATTAATACCTTCACCTTTCTGAGGTTTTGACCTGTTCTGACTTCCTGAACTGAAAAACATTGGTTTTGTATAAAAACACCCAGCAGTTATCCTCCAGCCGCTCCCCACCCTGTCCAGCTGTTATCAGAACCCAGATGCAGACAGAAGCTGGGAAGTATCTTGAAGCCAGACAGCTCTCAAGGACTCTGGAACCATGACACTAATCACGTCAATCAAACCTTGAGCATAATAAAATTATCTCTTGCTGTCTCTTTACTGGCTGGTCAAATGAAGACTGATTGTTACATAGAGTAAGGACCGTGGAACATTTAATATCATCCACAATAACAGTTCAAGAGCAGTGCATAAATACATCAATCAAGTAAAATGATGGAGCATGGCGAAGAATACACATTCCCTTGACACTAAAATGATGTCCCTTCAATGCCACTGCTTCAACTAGCTGACCTTACAAAATGCAAATACAACTAATGATACAACCAGTCAGTTTTACAGATATTGTGCTAAGATTTTGCATGGTAATACCTGAGATAATGTACATTTACAACACACTCCAAGTTCTACTCATTGAGTAAATTTGGGATTAACTGTTGGGGTCAACCCTGTTTGTCTCTTAGAAAAACTTTGATGTGGTAGTAGCTGAGAGTAATCTTTAATGCAGTCTGAGCGTGAGATCATGCATTGCTTCATGAAGTTGCACATAATGTTTTCAAGGTATGTATATATATATATATATATATATATATATATATAGGTCTCAGTGTAAGATGATCTTATTCTAAAACTCTGACATGAAAGGCAGTAGGAAACATGCAAGGAATGCTAAATCATTGTTTTCAAATGAGTATTTATCTGCAGATTTGTGCATTTTGTTACCATCTTTAATGTGCTTTGGATGTTGTTTACCACTTTATGTTTGTCTGATTTGCAGGAAGCACAGACGAAGTCTTTCATAGAGGTTCATCACGGGCGCAGGCGATAAGCTCGAAGCAGCACCAGCTGTTTTTGTTTTTCCCTGATTTCTTTTCCAATCTCCTGAACCGACACAACGCACCGTTCAATACCAGAACGAAAGGCAAGCTCAATCAATTCAATTCTCATGTCTGAGGACAAGTCCATTCCACAGTCTAAAAGAGAAATGGGAGCGAGCCATGTTAGCGAGGGGGCTTAAAATCCCAACTTCAACCTAATCACAAAGCACATGTAATTATGAGCTTTCCACTAGAGACCAGGTGGCAGACCAATCACTGAATGTTTCCATGGTGCCAACTATCAAAGGAAAAGGCCTCTGAAGAGTTTGCAGAGAGCCCATCTTCTCTGCGGGATCACTCAGTCCGGCTGGTTTTCTGCATGGGTTGGATAGGCAAACACAACTGCTTAATTATTTAAGACAAATTACAAAGTTTAACAACTAAAAAGCCCACTAGCTCTACAGATTATGAAGCTCTCAGTCCTTACTCTTTGCTTGTTGCTTTCACCTGAAAAACAAGCTGATACCTCATGGTTTAAGGCAAGTAGTTGCATCAGTTTTTCATCACTCATGCTCACAGATTGATTAGAGCTGACTGGCGTTAACAAGTGCTGATCTGGATACGTTTCGGTTTAGTAAGAGTGCAGCAGCCCATTCAAGACTCTGTGGCCTCCAACCCTCATTAATACTGCAGACTTCAAGGATTCAAGGATTTTTTTTTTTTTACATTTGCATCGCATGTGGTACATGAGGTGGAACGAAATTGCACTCAAGGTCCCAGTTACATCCAACAGAATATAAATAGTAAAGACAGAGTAATAAGGATCTAAGACGTACACTAAGAAACACGCTAAACTAAGAATATAATAAAAAGAAACAATATGACGAACAACAGCAGCACAAACAAATCTGTGTGAGCAGATGAGTATGACATTGATTAAAGCAGCATGAGATCAGCAGCATGGATAATCAGCAGCACAAATCATGAATAAAATGGCATTACAGTAATTTTTTTTCACAGTGATAATCCTGGTTAGGTATTTATTAATCTAACAGCTTCAGGGTAGAAGCTGTTCCTCAGTCTAGTGGTTCAACACTTCATGCTCTCCAACCTTCTGCCTGAGAGGAGTCAGGAAAAAAGTGTGTGTGCGGGGTGAGTGGGATCCTTCATAATGCAGGTGGCCCTCTTCCTGCATCTGGAGGTGTAGATGTCAGTGATGGTGGGGAGGCTGACTCCAACATCATCTGTGCAGCCTTCACCACTCTCTGCAAAGCTTTTCTTTCTGCAGCTGTGCAGCCTCCATGCCACACGTTTCGCTGATGAGCTTTCTTGGTCAGGCTGGTGGTGTTGTTGCTCCAGCTGAGGTTGTTATTCATGTGCACACCCAAGTACTTGTAGCTGGAGACAACTTCCACCACAGGGTAGGAGTGTTTGTTCCGCCTGAAATCCACAACCATCAAAGCATCATTTCATACACAAAGTGCCTTAAAACTCCAGTAGACTATCCACTTCTGACTCCAAAACACTAGTTACATGATTACGGTTTCAAAACCCTCATACTAGTACAAACACTCAAAGCAGCCAGTATACTCTTCAATGGCAGCTCACTTTTTAGCTTGGTTTAAGCTTGAAGAAAATCAATAAAATGAATTGAATTGCTCCAAGAGGACCAGAAAATGTGTGTACGGTACCTGTAACAATGGATCAAGGTACAGCCATCTTCCTCACATAGAAGGAATATTTGTCATCACTTTTCCAAAGACGAAGCTACAGAAGTCTGATCACTGGATTAGAATAATGGGACGAGCTGGATTTGGCTGGGTACATACATGAGTCGGTTACACATAAAACGATAATAATAGCACATACACAAATTTTCTATCTGTTTCTTAAAATGATGCAACAACAGTTGCTCGAGCGATAAATGCACAAAAAAACTGCCCAAGCATGCACACACAAAAAAAGACAAAATGCCCCTGTTGCAAAAATGGTAAATGGTAAATGGACTGTACTTATATAGTGCCTTTCTATCTGATCAAGATACTCAAAGCGCTTTACACTACAATCTGTGTCCTCATTTACCCATTCATGCAGCACTCTACTAGATCTCTACAAAGCTATTTGAACAAATCATTCTAAAGCAGGGGTGCCCAACCTTTTTTGAACCAAGAGCTACTTTTGAAGTCGGCAATTTGCCGAGAGCTACTCGTCCAGTCTCATTATCAACAAACATAATTTTTCATCAATCCCTACTCCTCACTTATTTAAAGTAAATAAAACAGAACGTGATGTGTCTATAGGAGACAACTTTTTATGCAAGCTGTATAAAATAAATGTGTCTCTACCTTAGTGGGACTTCTGACACTGAGAGGAGGAGGCCAGGGTCTCATAAGCTGGGCAGTATGAGGTGGTTGCGAGGCGCAGGCAGGTCTCCAGATGATCATCATTTGTGGATCTGTTTTTGGACTTGATGATTTTCATGTGTGAAAAAGCAGACTCACACAGGTAGGTAGATCCAAAAAGTGCTGTTAAGTTCAAAGCACATCTTCGGATGTTAGGATACTTTTCTTCTGACAGCAGACTCCAGAACTCTCCATCCACACCAGGTGATGCTCTGGATTTGATCCCAATGTCATTTTGCAGAGTGCAACAAATCCACTGGTGTGACCAGTCATTGCTGGAGCGCCATCAGTTGTTATAGAAATTAGTTTAAAGAGGGGCAAGTTGCTTTTATTAACAAACTCCATAAACGCATTAAAAATATCTTCTCCTCTTGTATGTCCCTTCAAAGGCAAGATGGTGAGCAGCTCCTCTTTTGCACTCATGTCTGCAAAGGCCATTCTGATAAAAATACACAGCTGGGCTACATCCACCATGTCTGTCGACTCATCAAACTGAAGAGAGAAACACTCACATTGTTCCACGTCCTTTTTTAGCTGCTCCTCCACATCCACAGCCATTCCTTCACATCGCCGTGTCACTGTTTGTCTGGACAACTGCACGTCTTTAATAGCAGCTACGATCTCACTTTTAATTTTAAAATCATGAAAAAGCGCATCTGCAGCCTCAATAAACGCTTCTTTCATAACTTGTCCATCGCTGAAAGACTTCTTATGTTGAGCCAGGATGCGGCTAACACGGTAGGAAGCTATCGTAGCAGCTTTACCTTTTGTGCTGGGCCGAGTGAAGACTGATTGCTGGGCTGCAAGCTTGTTTTTTAGCTCCCGCACTTTCTGAGTCCGTAAAGAACTTTTAAGAGGGAAATCTGTCTCAAACCGTTTGTGCATCGTCTTGAAATGCCGCTCCAAGTTACACTTTTTGGGTAAAGCAACGCTCGAATTACAGATGAGACAAATGGACTTCGAATTAGAATAAACAAAAAAATACTCCTCCTCCCACTCTGTGTGAAAATAATAAGTTTTCGTTTGCTTGTTCGCTAGTTTTCCATCCATGTTTTCTGCGCACCGACATTACTCCACTACTGAGCCTAAAGTCTCGTGAGAGCGCTGTGTCACCGCACCCAAAACTCACGAGACTATGTCTGTGAGAATACAAGTCAAGGTTTCGCTTCGTGGGCGACCGGTCGCCCGCGAGCGACTGGTTGGGCACACCTGTTCTAAAGAGACTAATCAGTGCTTTATCACATTCATACACCGATGGGACACACATCAGAGGCAATGAGGGGTTCAGTGTTTTGCCCAGGGACACTTCAGCATGTGACTGCTGGTGGATTCGAACCCCCAACTCTTGTATTGGAATACGACTGCTCTAACCACTCACCCACAGCCACCCAAAAAGACAACAGTACCAAAATCTCCACTTTTTTATTAATTCCACTCGCGTTCCAGTCTGTCGAAGACCTTGACGCTACAGCCAACGTTTCAAATGCACGTTTGTGTAAAGTGTAGAGAGCGGTTTGTTGTCGTCATTGTATGTTCCCATACAATGATGAAATTAGTCCTTTGCATTTAATCCATCCCACGTGAGATACACCCAGGTGGAGCGGTAGGCAGCTATTTCAGTGCCTGAGGAGCAGTTAGAGATTAAGTGTACACCACTACTTGTGGGCCTGGTGGGGAGTTGGCCCTTTGACTTTCTGGTCCCAAGTCGGCTGTCCTACCTCTACACCATCTCAGCCCCTAACTGATCATTTGTACATGTAATGAAGTCAGACGTGTCCAATTTCATGCCAGGAATGTCTTTTTATGTTAAGTTTATATGACTGAATCTCTTCGTTGAAGCCATGCTGTTGTACTAACATCCTGTGGGATTCCTGGGTTTTACTTGTCCCTCACTCTTCCTTCCACAGCTACTCACCTGTAACTCACTCCACCTGCTGCTGCTCTGCGGAGGACTGCCTAACGATATACTTAAGCTCCTGTCAGACACCTCTTCAGTGCTGGGAGATCGTCTACCAAATGGTAACCCATGTACAGCCAACTAATCTTTTGTTGCAGCTGGTTCTCACCACCTGTGATTCCTCCAGGACCTTCCATGGCCTGTCTCTTGAAGTCCTCCCTCAGACCTCATCTCTCCACTGGGCTCCACCTGTAGATCAAAGGTATCCCTTCAACATCCGTCTTCAAACAAATCACAACTGGGTCAACCTGCTCCTGTCTCCATTGCCAATTACCTCAAAACTGGATCTCCTGCAAAACCCAGGACCTCTCCTCTTCTCTCCTTCTCAGCCTTCACCTACAACACAAACAGTAAGGAGTTACTGTATTCTCTATTTCAAGAATTCCATATTCTAAAATACCACCAGAATCTATACTCACCTTATCCTCTTCTCCCTTGCAGCTGCAACGACATCGATCCACCTGTAAATAAAGTTCACTTACCTTTTGTACTCCTGCCTCTGTCTTTACCGAGTCAGTCTGCTTACTTGGAGGTCGACTTTGATACAAACCTAATAAATCCAGGTTTCTGTGGGAGAAGGGGAAGTGGATTATTTATGCAAATTATATATGTGATGGACTCCCTGTGATGGACTGGAGACCTGTCCAGGGTGTCTCCCATCTCTCGCACAGTGACTGCTGGATATGGGCACAAGTGACGACCGTGACTCGAAAAGGAAGAAGCAGGTAAATATAATGGATGGATGAATGATATACTTGATGTCATGAGTGGAGATCCCCATCAGGCTCCTTTCAAACTAGATGGTGACTTAGCCTGGTCAGCAACAAGCCCATGCACCGGATATGGCCCATTTTTAAATTTATTTGGGCCAGTATCCCAAATTGATTTGTTAGAATAAAATAAAGTGTGCATATTAATTATATTTCTTTACCAATAACCATTTTTGTGTAGGCTAATGTTGATGTGATGTCATTTAAAATTTGAAAGACTCCAAAATTTATTTCTAGCTTTAAATCCAACAATTATTTTCTGTGAGTTTCATTAACATTATGGTAGTTCATGAGATATTTTGCTAACATGAAAACACAAACAAAACATAAACATCCCCCTTCACCTTCAAGAGTGTGCAATAATATCTTGTGACCCCTCCCCCCCCAGTAACTTCTATGGCCAATTTGCATCTGCTGTTGAATGGTCTTGAACTGCAACATAAAAGCCAGACTATATTGTCTTTGTAGAGTTTGAGAAAGGTATTCAGGCATATGTTAAAAACACAATGGGCTCCCCACTATGCATGATAGAGCGTGATATGTTCATGATGCTTTTGAGTACCCGCAAAACCTCTGTAGTAAATTTGCATTGAGTCAACATTGCGATGGCATGGTCCTGCATGTAGCATGATCGTAGATCAAGAAAGCTCATCAGAGACTCTACTTTCTCAGGCGGCTGAGACGAGCTGGTCTGGGAAGCTCAGTCCTCACCTCTTTCTAGAGGTGTGCAGTGGAGAGCATCCTGTGTTCCAGCATCAACGTGTGGCATGGAGGCTGCACAGCTGCAGAAAGAAAAGGTTTGCAGAGAGTGGTGAAGGCTGCACAGAAGATGTTGGAGTCAGTCTCCCCACCATCACTGACATATACACCTCCAGATGCAGGGAAAGGGCCACCTGCATCAAGAATGACCCTACTGACTCAGCCCACACACTTTCTTTTCTGCTCCTCTCAGGCAGAAGGTTGGAGAGCATTAAGTGTTGAACCACTAGACTGAGGAACAGCTTCTACCCTGAAGCTGTTAGACTCCTAAATCCATAACCAGAATAATTTCTGTAAGGGAAAAAAATCACTGTAATGCCACTTTAATTGGTGATATATAGCTGTGCTGCTGATTATCTCATACTGTTGATTATCTCATACTGCTGTATTCATTCATATCCATCTGCTCACCACAGACTCATGTTCAGGCTGCTGCTGATACGCCGTATTGTTTTACATCATTAGTGTTTAGCGTATATCAGCTCTTTTAGCCTACAGTTTGGCGTTCGTTTAGCGTATATCAGTGTATATCTTAGATCCTTATATACTGTATCTATTTATACTTTGGATTTTTGCTATTTTGGGGTGTAACTGGGACCCTGAGTATATAATTTTGTTCTGCCTCATGTACCACAGGTGATGTGAATGACAATAAACTTGAACTTGTAAATATATGTAATGCTCCAGCAATGGATGAAGCACTTCTGCAGCCTCTTAAAGTCCTGCAGGAAATTAGTGGGATGACTGTCAGCTGTGGCCTGTTGGCACCACCTCTGGAACCAGGAACCTGTGGAAAGAACTGGAAACCCTACACAGGGAGGGTGAGTCTTAGAACTACTGTATGCTTAAATTTGGAAACAAATCAAGCACATTCTGTTGATATATATAATTTAACAAATCAAATGGTGATGAGATTTGTGGGGAGAGAGATCTAACAGCCCCCATTACTTCCATCTTCAGGTCCTCATCGACATCTTCTAAAGTCTGTTTCAGTCTGTGGCTGCATTCACTCAGCTTCACTTCCTGGAATGTGGTTCTCAGTGACTCAGAGGATATAACTCAAAGAAGCCCTGTAGATGGGAAAATCTCTCCATTAATGTGACTGTCTATGGTTGCGTCAGGAAGGGCATCTGGTGTAAAAAAAATAATTGCCAATTCTTTGTGCAACATATTGCTGTGGTGACCCCTGAAGAAGGGAGCAGCCAAAATAAAAAAATGTGACTATGCCTGTATCAACTAAGTGGAGGGAAAAAGTCTCTTTTGAAGTTCTCCTCTGGAGATGAATGTGTTTCCCCTCTCCCTTCACACTTGAACTGCCTCTTTGCCTTGTTCTGTTACTCCTCAGGCCAGCTCTTTGCCTCAAATGTCTGCAATCTCATTAGCATTGATTTTTGCAGCATTAAATCCATTCTCCTTGAAATCCTCAAGATATTTTGATACTGCCAATATCTCTCTTCTTACTATCTTGATGGACACACGGGATCAAGATCTTACTGACTCTGTGATACAACACATTATACCAAACTACAGTACTCAACAAGAAAGACCACTTTGTCATGTCCTTGCATGAGCTGTCAGCACTTACACACTGCATCCTTCTTCTCCTGGGCATCCTCCTTAAGAGCAGTTAGAGCATTCACAGTGTCTGGCAGCTGGCAACGCACCGCTTTCATGGCCTCCACCTGATACTCCAATCTTGTTGTGGAGAAACCTTTCACATGCTGCTGGAGAATCGTCCACCAGTGAATAGACCCACTAAACAAAGTGTACTTTGTAATAATCCAGAGAGGTTGAGGGATATTACAGAAGACTTGGCTGTATCATCAACCACTAAGTTTAGGATGTGGCTTCCACATGGCACACACAGGACTTTGTTATTAACTTTCAGGCCTTTCTTCTGAACCCCCTGGTGCTTTCCTTGCATATTATCTTCGTTATCATAGGATTGTCCATAAAGGTCAGAGATATCCAAGTGTAGTATGTCACATCTCCCAGAAAAAGGTCTAGTAGACCTCTCCCAGTAGCGTCCTCAGGCGCAAGAAAACCCACAAAATGTCTGTGAATTGTATCTCTGTTTTTTAGCTCACAGTTTACAATGTGCAACACAACGGCGAGCTGTTCGACATGGCTAACATCTGGCCTGCAGTCCGTGATGACAGCATAGTATACTTTCAACTCCTTTTACAGTGATATCAGCTATGTATACTACAAAGTATATGTATATTTGATACCCTATGCAATGAGTCCAATTAACTCGTTTTGGGTAGTCTTACTCAGGTGTATATCAGATTTTTTTCTCCTGTATTCTTCATAATCAGGTCAAAGTTTTCCAGCAGTTCTACTTGGCCCAAGAAACTGCCATAGCTGTGTTCATACAACTTTTCTCTGTGTCCTCTAAAAGCAATATTTCACTCTGCTAGGTGCATCACAATAGCAACTAATCTTTAAAATTTTAATTCCATCTAGTCACTTAAGCATTTATTATACCTTGGCGTACCTGATCAATTGTATCTATTTGAAGTCTGTCATTCAGTGAACGCCATTTTTCATGTTGGTTATGTGTTCTTCAAACCTCTTGTGCTGTTTAAGATGGATATGGATATTTTCCTGTCACTAAAACCACTGGGGCTCACCTGGGTTTTTCCATTTCCAAACAATTTACAGCAAAAGGGCCTTTTTCAACAAGAGAGCATTGCTCTTCATCATTTAAGTCTTTTGGCTGCAGTGCTAGGTCATCTGCCAAAACACAACCATCAAACAGTGAAGGGCCGTCCTGACACAACACCATTGGGCTAAAGAGGAAAAAAGACATTGTAATTACATTTGTTACATGTCTGAATGTTCTCAGTCATCCAGGTTTTCTTAATAAGTCTGAATGTTTTGACTTCTTTTTAAACCTTCAGACTCATACTTTTGTTACACAAAGTTACACTAAGGTTTTCTTTCAGCTGCTCTCTTCTTCAGGGGTCACCACAGCAAATCAGAATCAGAATAAACTTTATTGGCATTGCACCAAGATACAACAAGAATATGTAAGTACAGTTGTCCGAAAGATGGGTGGAGTGCACGAAGCTGCGGCTATAAATAAATAGCGCGGCCTTCTTATTCTTATTCAGAATAATATTTTGCTTGATGAGAAAAGGAAAGAAAACATGAGGAGAGACGGTATTAAAAAATATATATCTCTCACGCCGTGTCCTAGACAGGGCACTGTTTGAGGCATCAAAAAAAAACTACCACGGCAAAGCAACATAAACAGACGTTATACATGTACATATAGGCGGTGAAGACATTGAATTTTTAAGGGAAAGTTGTAGCATAGTCCAGAGCTCCCCCTCAGCCATTGTCCAGATAAGAGGTGACATTCATCTTCAGCTCAGTTGAGGTTCTGTTACATGTCCATGGCCTTGGGAAAGGGAGGGGTGAGGAAACAGTCAAAACATCTTTGGTGTTTTCAAAACATTCCAGGAGGAGTTGAGATAAGGCTGGCATCAAGGCCAAAGTTTGGGTCAGGCTGAACTCGTGAATTGTTGTTTTCTGCCTTTTAAAGTCACGCTGGTATATATTCTCTGATGGAAACTCCAAAACAGCCGAATTGATCCTTTACTCCAAAAGTCGGGCTCACAGCTTCTCCAAGATTATTCCCACCATTCATGAGTGCTTCCAGGAAGTTCACAGTCCTGACAACAGCTGCTCCAGCTCGCTGTCGCAGCTCTCCAAATTCAGTCTGAGCACTGTCGAGCTTCAACACATCCACACGAATTTGTAGACAATTCAAGATTTCACCAACCCAAACAGCAGAATCTAGTTGTCATCATGAATGCAATTTGTTTCCGTCCAGGTAAGAGGGTCCTCCTCACCCTGACTCCTGTCGGGAGGAGTTGATTGATTTTGTTGAGAGACCAGCTGATCCTTCGAATTAAGAGGTATGCAGAAAAAAAGAGGCTTTTTAAGCGTTCACAGGACAAAAGAGCGCAGCAGGGAAGGGGGTGGGGGGGGGAGACAGGCAAACACATCTGGTTTCACCGGAGAATAGAGGGGAAAAAAAATCAACATCAAATGAGTCACATTAAGACTTGGCAATTATTTTTACGCTGGATGCCCTTCCTGACGCAACCACAGACACCGAGCTACCACAGCCCTCTGTGTGGAGCAGAGAGCTGCTATCTAGGGCACCTGGTGGAGCAGATGATGAGGGTTAAGGGGCACAGGGAGGAGCAAATGAGGGTGGAGGCAGGTGTGGGTGCTTCACCTATCCCACCCATATTTTTTTTTATGTTGTCGGTACTGGGAGTTGAACCAGCAATCTTCCGATCACAGGCCCACCTTCTCTAAACTCTGTGCCACCATTCCCTATGTATGGTACTATATATTATAATATTATATTATATTATATTATAGTATTTGTGAAACTTAACTGTGTTCCTCTTCTGGTTTTATGACTCCTGCAGTTCCTCTTGGACAGACTGTAGACCCTTTGGAGCCTTCAATTCAATTCAGTTTATTTATATAGTGCCAAATCACAACAAAGTTGTCTCAGGGCACTTTACAGGAACATTCACATACATAAAAGCCAATTAGTAAAGTTCTCTATCTAAAGAATCCAGCTGTAACGAGTCTGTATGGATCAGCACAACACCTGACTCAGGGCAAAATTAAAATAAAAGGTTTTATTTATTAAAGGCGTTCGTCTGGGGAGGATCTGAGCCTCAGTTCTGGTCCAATCTATGAAGACAGACAGGTTAGTGACTGCAAAAAGTTTCCGGGAGCTGAGAGAGGTGGTGTGCACGTCATTAACCTTCTGTGGCAGGAGCAGGGCTGAGACAGAGAACGTTGGAGGGCTGGGCAGGAAACAGAATCCAGGGACGTAGCAGGGGTCGAGAGCCAGGAGCTGTGTGAACAGGCAAAAGGATGATCCGTAGTCGTGGTCGAAGAGGAGAGCGAGGTTGTACCATGTAGACCGAGAGCGTGGTATCCAGACAGGGGCAAAGTCAAAGCGAGGAATCAAGAGGGAAGCTGTGGTCAAACACGAAGAAACTAGGAACAAACGAATGCTGGATAATTTACTGGCTGTGAGGCTTTCAATAATCTGGCACTGAGGAGAGTGAGAGTGGAGCTTAAGTAGTGAGCTGAACAGGTGTGGCAGGTGAGTGGTGATTGCAGAGACAGGGTGCAGCAGATGAGTGCAGATTGCTGAGAGAGAGTGACAGGAGCAGAAAATGGGTGATAGGCAGTGCAGGACCAAACGGGATGAAATAAACAGAAACTGAGGCAGGAAAAAACGTGAATGATCTTAAAACAGGGGCTGTGATATGAGGAGCAGAGGCTTAGGCAGATGGGGGGGGGGGCAGTGGGGGCCGCTGAGCGTGACACCAGCAGACAAGATGAATCTTGGCTTTGATGCAGTCTCCCATCCTGAGCAAGCACAGTGGCAACAGTGGAAAGGAACCAGGCTCAGGACAAGCAGCCATCTGCTTTGACCAGCTGGTTGAGAGGACAGGAAGGAGAGACAGACGAACATAGAATGGTAGGTCCAGGTGTAGGTCCAGGTGTATCTGAAAGACAAAAAACACATGTTAAGGATAGGAAAAATAATTACAAATACAAAACAGGTTGAGCAGAGTAAGTAAAGACAGTAGTAGAGTGAAAATTGTGGTCAGTTTGTCCTCCAGCAGTCTAAGCCTATAGCAGCATAACTAAGGGAAAGCTCAAGAAACCCAAGCCGACCCTAACTATAGGATTTAGAAAAAAGGAAAGTCTTAAGCCTAGTTTTAAAACTGGATAATGTGTCAGCCTCAGGGACAGAGATTGGAAGTTGGTTCCACAAGAGAGGAGCCTGATAACTGAAAGATCTGCCTCTCATTCTGTTTTTGTAAATTCTAGGAACCACAAGTAAACCTGCAGTCTGAGAGCGAAGTGCTCTGTTAGGAAAATATGGAACAACCTTCAAGAAATCGTCTACCTCCTTCTCACCTAAAAAAGAAGTCAGCTCAGCTTCATTCACCTGTAAAAATCCCAACTGTTCGCTCTTGTCCCTCGCTCTTCGTCTTGTCCTCTCATATTCATTAAACCTTTATTTATACAGGCAAGTCTCATTGAGCCTCGAGGACTCATTTACAAGAGAGACCTGTTTTAACAAAGAGTGATGATAACAGTAGACAATCATAAAAGAAAGCATATAAATTGGGAGAAAAAAAATGAAAGAACATATTAAAAACGAAACAAAAACAGCTACAATGTAAAGCAACGTAGAAACCTAAAAACAGGAACATGTCTGCATTGGTTTTCCCCAGGAACTTAACAGATGTTTGAAGTCACTTAGAGAGGTCAAGGTCGAGAGCTTCAGATCATTTTGCAAGATGTTCCAGGAAACAGGAGCGGAGAAGGAGAAGGCCCTTTTGCCTAGTTCAGTCCAAACTGAGGGAACACTGCAGGTAATAATGTCCTGAGAGAACACACTGTAACTGCACTCACACAGAGACATGTAGGAGGAGATGTATGAAGGCAGCAGACCAAGAAGTGATTTAAAGATGAAAATGTACCAATGAGTGAGTCTGCGTGAAGTTAATGATGTCCAGTTAACCAGTGAATACAGGGTGCAGTGGTGGGTACGGTAGTTGCAGCCAGTTATGAATCTTAGTGCACCGTGATAGACAATGTTCAACATCTACAGTGTGCTTGTAGGAGCATTAAGTGTTAGCTAAATGATGTAAAAGCTGGAAAACCTTAGCAACTGTTTTAGCTCAACAATAAACAACTGTATCATCATCATAAAAATGTAAGGATGCATCAGAGATGCTCTGACCTACACTACCTATGTCGATTGTGAAGATGGTGGGAAGACTGAGCCTTGTGGTACATCATTGTTGACTGTTAAATAACTGGAGGAAGTACCATTATGTAACATATTGCCTCCGATCTGAAAGATAGTTTGAGAACCAACCAATAGTGTGTTCTGAGAAACCGATTTCTGAGAGCCAACTAATTTCAAGATGTCATGATCCACAGTGTCAAAAGCTTTAGACAGGTCTAAGAAAAGTGTAGCACAATAATCCTATGTCGTTAAAAAACTACAGAGAAGCAGTCGTTGTGCTGTGTTATTTCCTGAAACCAGACTGATGGAGAGGTAAGATGTTAAATGAGTCCAAATACTTTTGATTTGAGAGTTTATCAGTTTTTCTAGAACTTTAGCTAAAATGTAGCGTTTAGGGATTGGTTGATAGTTGCTCAGTGATGTGGGGTCACCTCCCTTCAGCAAAGGTGGAACAAAGGCTGTTTTCCTATCATCTGGAATGGAGTTTTGGCTTATGGACAGGTTAAAGATGTAGGACACCGGTACTACGATGGTATGAGCGGCCAGCCTTAAGAACTAAGGTGGAATGTCATCTGGTCCTGCATATATATAAGCATTTACATCCTGGACCCCTGCAACCTGACACCACCAGAAACCTTTAAAACAGAAAAGTTTTCAAGAAACACTCCTGTTTGTGGACATAGTGTATGTCAGAGCTCTACTGAGGCTGACTGATAAACATTGAACCATCACTTATCATGGACTATGGCTAGGGCAGGGGGGCTATCTGGAGCAGTGTTCACAGACTTACATACAAACACACATATGCATACACTCACTCGCACAGCTATAAACACACTCACCGCCTTCGTTAGCCTACCCACCCCCCATACCCAGTGCGGTAACCTAGGTTGGATGCGAGGTGCCAGGTGGCTGCGACGCTCTTTTGGGCGGCCTGTGCTGGGAGTCCCCCCCCCCCCCCCAACTCCCACTTTATCCTCACCCACTCCACATGCATATGTCTTATTATGTCATATGTATGTTGCTTTTTTTGGACTGAAACGTTTTGCAACTTCACACTGTGTCCTGTCAGGGTCACAGTGTGAGTTTTTTTTTAACCTCCTCTTTCCTCATGTTTCCTTTTCCTTATCTAACAAAAAAGGCAGCACCTCTCATGAGGTTGCAGCCTCAGGTACCCCGTCTACCCATGTCTATGTTGTTCGGTTGTTTATGTTTCTTTGGACGGGCTGTACTGAAATAAGTTTTGTTGTGCTTCTGTGCAATGACAATAAAGGCTGATTTTGATTCTGAAATTCTCTCTCGAGTTATTTCTGGATATTCTTAAAGAAACCTCATGA
Source organism: Nematolebias whitei (assembly GCF_014905685.2). Lineage (NCBI taxonomy): Eukaryota > Metazoa > Chordata > Actinopteri > Cyprinodontiformes > Rivulidae > Nematolebias > Nematolebias whitei. Next base: position 23,005,094 of record NC_056519.1, on the reverse strand, counting down.
ATCACGTTTCTTCGCTCTACAAACAATCAAGCTCCCGAAGCATTGTTCCTACTTCCTGTTCGCTTCAAAATAAAACTTTTCAAACTTCATCTGTATTGTCAAAGCATGGGTCTTGAAATACCAATTTATCTACTTATCTCAAGTACATCTTGGTCAGTCTGTTAGTTAGTTTTTCCTTTTTTGAAAGAGCAGCAAGTTTTAAGTTCAGCTTTGGATTGTCTGCTTTTGCAGCACATTTAACTAGTTAAAGATTTTTTTGTTCAGTTATCCATTTATGTCCATTGTTCTGGTCCAGCATTTCTGTCCTCCTCACTGTGAATGTGATACTCAAAATGCTGGGCGAGTTCTTGGTGTAAATGAAGGACAAATTGTTTTTTGTCTAAATTACACTGTTGTTTTGTTAATGGCATTATTCAGTTAATGTCTCTGGGCGGTGACTGACTCCGGTTGTGGCCATAGATGTGCTGTGATAATCGATAGATGACAAAACATAATGGGAAACTGTCAAAAGATCAATGTATTTGGTACTGTGGGTATGCTGTGGCCTTTCAGCAGCTGGCATCACAGAGTACTTTGTATGAGCAGTTTTACCTCCATCATAAAATATGCACAGACATATTTCCACTCTTACTTTAGTGCTTTCAGCTGCTGCACCGGAGTGGACCCTCAGTACTGTGAATGTGCTCAATCACCTCCTGCTTTAACTAGAAACACTGGTGTTAAAAGAATATTCCACCTATTGAGTTCTGTGGAAAAAAACACATCTTACCATCAATAGCAGTATTATTGGCGTTTAGGATATATTATATCTTAGATCCTTATGTACTGGGTTTTTTTTTACCCTTTATAGTTTGCTATTTTGGGTGTAACTGGGACCCTGTCTCCATAATTTCGTTCCACCTCATGTACCACATGTGATGTGTTTGACAATAAATTTTACTTGACTCGAAATTGAACTTGTAGGTAACTCTTTCAACTCTTTGAATGAATGAAACACACACACACACATATATATATATTTATATGTATATATATATATATATATATATATAT
>NC_056519.1:22969689-22999041 GCF_014905685.2 Nematolebias whitei | reverse complement strand
ATATATATATATGTATATATATATGCATGTATGTACGTGTGTATGGTGGTAGCCATCTTGGATTTTGATGGGGCAAGCAACCCAATTTTGGATAGGGACCTTTTGCAGCCACACAGCAAAATAGATGTCAGTACAATACTTATTTTTCAAGTTATCCAGCTTACAACATGTATGGACGGATGGTATTTCTAATTCCCTGTTTGCTCGGGGAACATAAAACATGTCATGAGAAATTAACAGCAGTATAAACATATAAAAACAGTATTTGCATGTACTGCTAGGAAATCCTTTGGTACTGTAGCTTCTTTAAGGCTGCAGCTTTTTGCTTTGGTTTTAGCTGAGCGGTTAGCACACCACCCATTAAAAATCTCTTTAGGACCTCCACATGCTTCTCCACTATTCATCACCTCCTTCCCTTGTCAGGCTGTGTGTGTGAGGTAGTGTGTGGCTTTAAATAATGCATGGAGCACCTTTCATGACTCCTGTGGCATTAAAAACCGCTTCTAGTGTTTGAGTGCTCATTTATTTCATATGCTAAAAAGAAAAAACTACAATGAATCAGCTATAGCACAGAGAATTATATTAGCATGTCTAATAATCTAACAAAAATATCTTAACAAATTAAATTTGACCCCGTTTAGGTTTAAAGGAATGTTTCGTATGAGCGCAGCCTGAACCCAGAAGTGCTGTGCTACCTAGTGTTTACTGCAAAGACAGATCTAAGTCAAAGATTGCCAATAAATGATAGATTGATTCCGTAAAACATACAACTAGTTTTCTAAATTGTGTTATTTGTGGGGGATTAGAGCCCAACAAATGTCACCTTTCAGTTATGAATTAATTACAAACCCCACAAACACCGGCATGCCTAAATTATTTTTGGAAATGTTTTTCTATGCCGTCAAAGCAACTGTTATAAATTGATTTTTGCTTAATGAAAAATCTTCTTTCAGCCCTATTTCCAGCAGGTAAAAGACTAAAAAATACAAATGAACTCATCTGATTACCTTTCAGTTTGAAAACTCAGTTCCATCAGTGGCAAATGCTTTGGTTTTTCCTCCTGCAGAAGAAATTACTTTCTTCCAGGCTTGTTTGTGTTCTAAATTAATTCTGCTGAAGCAGCCGAGGTGAAATACGTCTGTTCCAGTATAAACAGGCTTTGACTCTGTCCCATAGACTTCCATCCATTATCTTTACCCACTTCTTCATTTTTAGGTCGCGGGGGTTACTGGAGTAGAGCTGTCATTTCTAACCCGGGCCCGTACCTGAGCTGGGCCAAGATAATGTGCTAGATGGGCAGGCCAGGTCAGTGTCAGGCTTTTGATTGCATCAGCGAATGCACGTGGCTGACGATCCAATTTGGATCACCAGCCGCGCGCAGCCGTTTGAACGTGCAAGTTGAAAGAGGTTAAAAAAGTCCAGGTGGACCACTGCCAGCGACCAACCTGAAGCTTAACTGGACTCAGCCGCTGGTCAGCGGACACGCATGGCCGACGACCAACTTTGGACCATCAGCCACGCGCAGCCACCGATCGTTAATAACTATAATAACTATAACAACTATAATGTCATAATAACTATAATAATCCACTGACTCTTGTTAATGAACAAGAAATCTTATATTTTCCTTTCTTTGAAATACGTTTTTAAATCATGTCAAACTGATTTGCTTTCAAAAGCAGTAAAAGCTTAATTTTAAAAAATTGTCTGTTTTTTTTTTGGGGGGGGGGGGGGTCACGGGTATCGGGCCTGTAATTACAGTTAATTGGTCGGTTTTGGGTCGGGCTAGGAAAAATTGATACGTGTTCAGGCCGGGCTGGATTTTTGAGGCCCAAATGCAACTCTATACTGGTGCCCATAGCCAGCAGTCACTGTGCGAGAAGTGGGGGACACCTTGGACAGGTCTCCAGTCCATCACAGGGACACATAGAGACAACGAGACAAACAACCGTTCACACTCTCACTCACACCTTGGTACAATTTAGAGTTACCAATCAACCTAACATGCATGTTTTTGATCTGTGGGAGGAAACCGGAGCACCCGGAGAAAACACAGACATGCATGGAGAGAACATACAAACTCCACCCAGAAAGATACCTGGCTAGGATTTGAACCAGCAACCTTTTCACTGAGAGGCAACAGCTCTACCAACTGAGCCACTGTGCCGCCCATGTCCCATAGAGTTAAATAAGACAACTAGAGGACACATTGGTCACGTGACGCGATTCACTGGCGGTACGAGAGCCATAATCAAGTGTCTGAAGTTAACATTTCTGTAGATATTGGAAAAATAGCAAACATTAAGGGCTGATTATGTAAAGAAATTAAAAATATTAATTATAATATTAATGTAATATTAATATAGCCATGGGACTGCATGGTGGTGCAACTGGAAGAGCTGCTGCCTCTCAGCGAGCAGGCCACCCTGGCTCAAATCCCGGTCCAGAGGGCCCCCCTGGGTGGAGTTTGCATGTTCTCTCCGTGCATGCGTGGGTTTTCTCTGGGTACTCTGGTTTCCTCCCACAGACCAAAAACAATAAAAGGTTGCTTTGACTCAAAAATGGATTTCAAATTTAATAAGTATCTTTGTAAAAATGACAAATGGCAAAGTTTTTGAGGACCATGAGATTTCCTGATCTTCTGGGTTCTCATAATAATAATAATAATAATAATGTCATCACAATGTCAGCACTGTATGTTTCCATACAATGGCGAAATTAGTCTCTGCATTTAACCCATCCACCACCAGGTGGTGCAGTGGGCAGCTATTGAAAGCGCCCGGGGGACATTTTGGGGATTAGACGTGCTGCCCAGAGACGCCACGTGATGTGCAGTGACTGGGGATCGAACCTGGGACTCTCGGGTCCCAAGCCGGCTGCCCTGCCTCTACACCATCTCGGCCCCTTATGTACAAAGATCTGCGTGTGTTCAACTGAAACATGGTGTACGCTCAAATAGAGAAAACAGCGTACACACTTTTTTAAATTTATTGTACTCATTAATCCCCAATGGGGAAATTCATTTTCTGAATTTTTCCCATTGCACATGTGAGCACACGTGTGAAGCAGAGAGCTGCCATCCAAGGCGCCCAGGGAGCAGCTGGGGTGGGGGTGGGGGGAAATAAGGGTGGAGGCAGGTGTGGGTGTTTCACCTTTACCCCCCACATTTTGATGTTGTCTGTACGGGGAGTTGAATGGCGACCCTCCCATCACAGGCCTACCCTCTCTATCCTCTCTAGCCTCTGTGCCACCACTCCCCCCAAATAAATCCAGATGCATGAAACCGTGCATACACATGAATCCAATAACACGTCCTTAGTAGGTCCCCAATCAACGTGAAATTGAACGCACGTGACGGAATACCCAACTCCTCCCTCGACATGTCTCCATTTAAATATGCAAATAGATTTAAATCTGCCCTGAACCTGAGGAATCTCTTTTATGCACCATCGTAAAGCATGTCTACACCTGGGACAATGAGGAGATTCACTGAATGTGAATTGGAAACGCTTCCAAATGAGGTAGAAACACATAAAAACATTGTGTTTGAGACGATGTCCTCTGACATTAACATCAAGTGCAAGAGGAGTGAGTGAAACAATGTGTGTGAAGCTGTAAATGCTGTGGAGTCAGAGCAGTGCACAACTGCAGAAATTAAGAAAAAATGGTCAGACGTGTTAGGACGATAACGGTAAATGATTTACTCCCCAAGAAGTCACCCATCTTGCACCGTGCCAGCTTATAGTCTGCTCCAAACCATGCTGTTCATTCCAATGATTGAATCGTGCACTGAACCAGTCCACCTCGCCACAATGTTGTTTAGTTGATTCTGCATCACATTAAATTTGCACATTGATTGAATGAAAATGCTTCCTGTTAACATAAACATATTAATCATGTGATGGTGTTTTTATAGCAATGTGCATGCAGTCGAGAGCTTTGATTACATTAAGAAAACCAGCTGTTACTGCAAATTGCACTTTAATGCTGGCCTGTTCAACTGCATTGTAGGAATTGTAGCTGGTTCACGTATGGATAATTCCATCCCACACAGCTGCCATGGCTCGGCTCAGGGTCCACTGCCACAGTCCTGATTGGTCTGCCAGTTTCTTCTGGAATGGTCCTGTTGTTAAGAACCTCAATGTGGTCAGCAGCTGTATGTGTACGGGAAACGCACGGCTCCTCATTGTGTCTCCAAAACCGTCTGCAGCTTCAAGCACACTTTTAAAAGGATTGTCCTTTAGTCTAAAACGGCTAATGAGCTAGTCGTCATCATGGAACAGAATATCTTCTGTCACTAAATACATGTGCTCTGCATATTGCGTCATTTGGTATACCCTCTAACAAGGCTAAACCCATTGTTGTAAAATGGATTTTTTGCATCATTTTGCACGTACTTTTTATATCTACTCATCTAGTCTCATGCATGCTCATCTGCTTATACAGTCTAATGTTCATGTTCGTGCTGCTGTTCAATGTAATGTTTATATGCTATTAGTGCTTAGTGTATATTTAGTTGATGTTTTTCTTAGTTCATATCTTAGATGTTATTACTGTTTTTCTTACACATTTTATAGTTGGATGTAACTGGGACCCTATGTACATAGTTTTGCTCCACCACATGTACAACATGTGGTGCGAATGACAAAGACTCTCTGACTCTAGTTTCATACATGGATGTATGGATGTTCATCATGTGGTCCGATGTGTACAATAATACTTTTCACATCAATAACAGTTTCCCAGTATCACCTCTGTCGCCAATGGACCAGTAACCATAGAAATGCGCATATGCCAGCCCTGTAGCTGTTGTTGCTGCATTCAATGCATTCATTTCAGAATTGCGCCGCTCGAGGTGGCTGCATGTTGGAGCAGCTCTGTTACTTTCATTCTGAGATTTTGCTTTTGGAAACTTTAATTCCTCTTTTTCTGGATGTAAATCACATTTTTTGGATGATTGTTTCCTCTGGTATTGGATGCTGTGCAGCTGGAAGGATTTTTACTGAAACTTTTTTAGTTTTGGACATTTGTTATGATGCATAACCATGGCAACAAGGCAGTTTCTACAACCAACAGCAGCTGATTAATATCTCAAAAACTCAAGTAATGTCTCAACTACAGCCCTAAATTTCAAATGAGTTGAAAAGGATGTTCTGTGGATACATTTTCATCTACCTGCCAGCTGTGCTCGAGTGCCTGACCACTGAGATCCTGGAACTAGCAGGAAACACGGCTCATGACAGCGGAAGGACAGGATCGTCCATCAGCACCTACAGTTGGCTGTCCGCAGCGATGAGGAGCTCAACAAGCTGCTGGGAGGAGTGGCCATTGCCCTGGGAGGATTTCTGCCCAACATTCAGGTGATCCTGAAGCCCAGGAGGCCAACCAAGTGCAAGTAAACGGATCAACATCTGTGGCCAGTTTTTTCAGATCTGCTTTGACGGACCATCACAAGAGATCCTTCCCGCCCACAACCATCAACATCTAGAACAACTCTTTTATGAAACAAGGAAAATGAGCTACAACAACATTTAATTTCCCTCTGGGATTAATAAAGTATTTTTGAATTGAAATGAATTAAAATGAATTTCCATGGTCGTTTTATTCTTGATACATCTGAAGTTATGCGTGAACAAAGGGCATACGCCATGTTTTTGTGAGTACACACCCTTTTTATACAAGAGATCCCTGATGTAGATTATATTTCTCAGTTACAACAACAATTTTAGCTTTTTATAGGATGGATGATGTCACTACAGCAGCAGAATCAGAGGACAGATTTCAGGACAGTGGAGCATTAAGGGTTTGTAAGTAAGAAAACAATTTAGTAAGAGAAATTTTGAAATGATGGGTTTGGTTTTGTGTGCATACATCGCAAACAAACGGATTAAGACATCCTTCCAATTATATTATGACTCCACTACAACAAAAAGAAACCAACCAGGACATGGACGGTCTTCTCATTTTGTTCAGGTCTTCAAGACCCTATTATGCGTAGGTCCATGAAGGTCCATGGTTTTGAGATAAACTTTCGTAGTAAAATCATGGTAGTTTATCATTGTGGTGGCATCATTGGGATTCTGAATGGAGCGTGGCAGCAGGTCATATACAATATGGGGCCTGTGCATACTGTGTGACTTGTTCATGAAGAATTTGAAGCATGACTGGCTACAAGGTCATGGAAACAAGGTAACATCAATGTAATTAGCAGAGCTGCACTTTGAAAGGTCCAAAAGAGTCATACTAGAGCTGTGATGAGGCTTCAAAATTACTTCTCTGGGATGCAGAAAACAAAAGGAAGACCTAGTTGACTTGGTAAGTACTAAAGGTGAAACATCGTGGCTGCCTTCATACTGATGGAGGTTTTCTAACCCTGACATGTTGTGAAGTTTGTAAATTTGTCATCTTGTGTGAAAGGAGACTAAGACTTTTCTATGTGTTTCATGATCTACAAGACCTAAAACATATCTGGATCACAGAACATTGAAAAGACCTTCTTCAGGGTGAAGGCAATCATAACGCTGCTCTGCTAGTCAAATTGAGATGCTTCCTTGACCCTGTTCTTTAGGTCAACAGCACTTTCTTATTGCAAGCCTAACATTACTTAGGCCTTGTATTGCCACATTTTCATTAAACAGTCAAGATGTGTGCTAAACAATCACACCACATTAGCGCCAAGTGTGTCACAATCTATCCAACCTCGTATAACTCTTGCAGGCCATGACAGGATGCAGCTACAGTTCCCAAGCTTGAGCTAGGTTGTTTCCATGTCCATGTCAAAACTACAGTTGTAGCCGAGACTTAAGGCAGCTTCAAAGCGGCGGCTGTGGATGAGTGGATAGAGCAGTCGTCCTCCAATGCAAGAGTTGGGGGTTTAAATTCATCAGCAGTCACATGTCAAATTGTCCCTGGGCAAGACACTGAACCCTTCGTTGCCTCCAATTTGTGTCCCATCGGTGTATGAACCACTGAGATCCTGGAACTAGCAGGAAACACGGCTCATGATAGCGGAAGGACAGGATCGTCCCTCGGCACCTACAGTTGGCTGTCCGCAGCGACGAGGAGCTCGGCAGACTGCTGGGAGAAGTGGCCATCGCACTGAGAAGAGATCTGCCCAGCATTCGGGTGGTCCTACAGCCCAGGGGAACCGAGAGGCCAGCCGAGTCTGGGTGGACAGATAGGACGGCATCTGCAGCCAGTTTCTTAGGATCCACTGTGGGATGGACCTTTACAAGAGATCCTTCCTGCCTACAGCCATCAGTATCTATAATGTATCTTAATGAAATGAGGATAACGAGTTACAACAACAAATAATTTCCCTTTGGGATTAATAAAGTATGTTTGAATTGAATTGAATGTGACCTCAAGCACTGATTAGTCTCTTTAGAATGATTTGTTTAATTATCTTTGTAGAGATCTAGTAGAGTGCTATATGAATGGGTAAATGAGGACACAGATTGTGTAAAGAGCTTTGAGTATCTCGATAAGTTAGAAAGGCGCTATATAAGTACAGTCCATTCAAAGTCTCATTTACCAAGTCATAGGGCTTAATTTGTAAACCGATCAATGCTGGGATGCAAATTTCAGGTGGGCTGGCAGTGGGTGTGTGTGGAGAGGAGGGGGGGGTCCGAGGGGTCCTTCCCCAGAAACTTTGAAATAAAGTAGATGTGATTTCTTGCATTTTGGTGTATTTTAATAGGTTGTTAAACATCTACATTTACCTACATTTGTAAACAATCTGCTTTTGTCAAGCATCCTACCCCCTCTTACTTGACAGTTCTGAGCCCGACACTGTCCCTGCTCGTTGTTGTCCACCTCCACATGTGAAGCCTCCTGGCTCCTCCTCCGTCTGGGCTCCTGCCCACGTATGACTGCCAGCGACCAACATGAAGCTTAACTGGACTCAGCCACTGTGTCAGCGGACACGCACGGCCGATGACCAAATTGGGACCATCAGCCAGGCGCAGCCAACGACCGTTAATAACTATAATAACTATAATGTCATAATAACTATAATAATCCACTGACTCTTGGTAATAACAAGAAATCTTATATTTTCTTTTCTTTGAAATACATTTTTAAATCATGTCAAACGGATTTGCTTACAAAAGCAGTTAAAGCTTAATTTAATTCCCCCCACCCCACCCACACCCCAAGTTCTGGCCTGTAATCACAGTTAATTGGTCGGTTTCGGGTTGGGCTTGGAAAAAATGATACAGGTTTGGACCAGGTCGGGTCGGATATTTTAGGCCCGAATGCAACTCTACCTGTGGACCATTCCGCTATTGACAAATGGCAGTAGATGACATCAATCCAACGCTTGTGCATTATCTGCCTACTGCACTGACTCCTGTGTACCTCCTGTGTCTTGGACCTCACTGATTTCTTCTAAGCCTCCTCATGATCTCTACAGCCATCCCATTGCCTTCCACCACTTGCCCACCAGTTGCATTTGGACCTACACCTCTGTGACAACCTTAGACCTTTTACTGCTTATTAATTGACTTATTGTAAATAAACACGGTTAAACTTCCTCTGGTCTTGGAGTTGCTCTTTTTGGTCACTGTCTATCTGGGTATAGAGCTAAACCTTACCTGAAGACCTCAACACGACCCCGCAGAGACCCTTCACACCTGATTTCTGTGACATCATACAGGGTGAGAGGGTCTAATTAGGAGTAGGAGAAGGCCTACATTGTCCAAAAAAAAAAAAAAAAGCTAACCACCCAAACTAGATCTGAGCCGAGAACACCTGACAGCCCTGCCTTCCCTCTGACTGACAGGTGACCTTTGAAGACAAAAAAACAGTAACACAAAAAAGACAAAAGTTTTATTTATACCACTTAAGGACGTTTGAACCAAAGTTAGTTAATTAAGCATACATGCTAAAACCTTCACTTTGCTGCATTACTGCAACATTAATAAATGTTGCTTTTCATTTGAACTAATGTAGAGCAACTTATAAAACAGTCAGGAGAGGAATTGTCTTTCTGTACGTTTTGCCATATTTTATTAGATTAGGGAGTGAAAGCAGCTAAAAGCTAAAACTTTGTAGAAGTGTCAGTTTTTTGTCTTGTTTAAAAAGAACGTTTTAGCAGAAAGATCAAAGTGCTGAGAGGTGGTGAAATGTTTGACTAAAACTTTTTGTGGCTTTCTGGCAGAGATTAAACTGCTCCTCAATAATACGGTTAAAATGGAGACATACAAAATAACTGGCTCAATTAACTTCATATTATTTACATTGTTTGTTTTACTTGTACTTAAAGACAACCTTTTCCATTTACTGAACTGCAGATTCTGTTTCAACTTGCATTAATATTATTAAAGAAACAGCACCATCTAGTGGACATATGTGGTGTTTCACTCCCTGCTCTTCAGTCTGCTGTTTTTGGGAGTCAGGAACTGTTCTGCTACACATATTACTGTCACATATGTGCTTAAAGAATAAGCTGCTAACATTACAACAAACTGAGATAAAAGAATATGTGTTTCAAAACAAAGATCTCCAGGAGTTTATTGTCTCTTTGGGTTTATTACAAAAATGCTGTCATGTCTGAGGGGTGTGCAACACTTTAACCCCATTAAAATAAATGTGTTTATGAGAGCAAGCATCTGGATCAATTTATTTAGACTGCCACTGCTCAAGTCTGCCCCTCAATAGGAAAGACAATAAACAAAGGCTGTCTCATTTATTTAAAGTGTTTTATTTTAAACTAACGAAGAATGTGGTTTCTGATTTAAAACAATTTGTCTCAGTTTGCTTCAAAGCAACTATTATACCATTTGAAGTAAATCAAAATTGACAACCGGACCAATTGTTACTGGACATTTATTTTATTTTATGTCACGTTAAGCCTAAAGCAACGATCTTTGAGCCACATGACCCAACGATGTCACTTGCATGATGATTCAGTCAGCCATTTTCAGAACCATGCCTCTTAAAAAGCTACTTTTAATAAAGGTTAGAATTTGAAATATTATTGTTTTTTAGTATAGAATGTGTTTTTAATTAATAGTTAGTTGGACAGCAGTTTAACAATAGCTGCTTATTTCTATTAAATTACCACACAAATGCATTATTTTTTTCTTGCAAGGGAAATGTTAATAATGTGGTTAATACTATTTGATGTCACGTAAGTAAAAATCAGGGTCACTGAGTATGAAAAGCCAAATTTTTCTGTAGGGCTTGTTCTGGTTGGTGTCCGCACAGTGGTGGGAGTTTGGAGTTGCACAGAGCAGGAGCATGAGAAGACTGTAAAACTGTGTGCTCAGACGCTATTACTGTATGTAGGCCTAATTTTATATTTAAAATGAGCAAGTTTTCTGCTGCCCTGTCTCTCATCCACTGCTGATGACAAACAGGGCTGAGGGCACAACAGTAATAACACAGGCTGAGCCATTTCAATGGTGTAGAGGCAGGGCAGCCGGCTTGGGACCCAAAAGTCCCAGGTTCGATCCCCAGTCACTGCACATCACGTGGTGTCTTTGGGCAGCACACCTCCTCCCCAAAAGCCTCCCGGCGCTTTCAATAGCTGCCCACTGGACCACCTGGTGGTGGATGGGTTAAATGCAGAGACTAATTTCGCCATTGTATGGAAACATACAGTGCTGACATTGTGATGACATTATTATTATTATTATTATTAATGCTACTTTAACTTTGTCAGCTTTATGTCTAATTAAATGCTCACGGGTCACATCAAAGTTACCCCCCCCCCCCCCCCCCCATGTATAAAGACTAAATATAAGGGTGTCAACTCTAAATGTTGGGACAATGACATGCAAAGGTAGAGAGCTGGCTGGCATGATGCTGAGAAGGAAGGTAGATGTTTTATGTGTCTAATAAGAGATCAAGTGGAAGGGTAGCAAGGCTTGCAGCAGTGAGGCAGGATTTAAACTTTTATGGTGTGGATAGAAAGAGAAATGGAGAAGGGGTGGTCCTGAAGGAGGAGTTAGCAAAGAAAAAAATGTAGCAGAGGTGAAAAGAGTATCAGATAGGGCGATGTGTCTGAATGTAGAAGATGTGATGCTAAACATTGTCAGTGCCTATGCTCCACATGTTGGATGTGATGTGTATCCATTTTGGAAGGATCTGGATGAAGTGATGGAAAGTATTCCCAGGGAGGAGAGATTCTATTCTCCATTTCTTCCTGCATCAGCTCCATTTACCTGAGACTCCTCTCTCCCTTGAAAAACTGGAATATACTGTCCTCCTCCCTGGACTTAGAAAGAACAGACCTAGTAAGAACATCTCTATTATATTCTAGGCCCACTAGCATTATCGTTGGAGAAATTCTCTCATTCTCTAACGTTGTTTGCTCAAAAGAACCACACTCATGGCACGTGAAGATTTTTAACCTGCATTTAACTCGCAAGGACTACATTCAGGACAGGGTTCACACAGAAATGAATGAAGACAAGTCACAGAAATGAGCTGCAAACAGTGTTATCTGATGACTTTCATTACATTCTCAGTTTAGTTCAGTGGGCAGCCTTGAAGCCAGCTGCAGCCTTCTTACACAGCACTGTCTGCACAAACATATGGTTCATGGGCATCAAAGAGACATCCTTAAGATCAAGATAAGAGTGTTTTTGGGAGACGATTGAATCGCTTGTTCTCAACTACAATAATACAATATGATAAAAACATTGATAAACTTTGACTGAAAATTCTCTGACAATTACTAAGTACATTCCAGAGCATATACTCACCTTCTGCTGCCAGTGTTGTAGTATTCAAGAACGGTCTAGGTCACCAGTCTTGAGACCACTTTTTGATGGTCTTGACTTGGTCTAGGGTTAGGTGGTCTTACACTGTCTGCTGCCCTCCTACAGATCCTTCACCACCAAAGTGTACCCTTTGTTCAGTTGTTTGTTCATTGAGAATCAAAAGATGAACAAACGACTTGTCATTTCATTATTCATTTTCATGTGGGATTCAAAAAATACAATACATCATTGTTTTCTGCATTTTTGACTTTAAGCTCACATCAAAAATCGAACTTTGGAAAACTGTCCTGCGCACTTATTTGATTTTGATATCTGTTTTCTATCAAACGTGTCCAACGAGTACAGCTGTTGTACATATACACAACAATAGTGTAAACTTCCTCAGAGACCACCAGGTTGTTTTTTTTAATGGCATGGTGTCATTTGAAACAGTTTTGTTGCTGTACCCATCCACAGCCAAAACATGGGTCACGCCGAACATGCCGAGCTTCTCATTCTGATCCAGGTGTAGTTTATGACCCATACACTCAGCATTATGGGGGCAGGATTTAGATTCCGAGCACCCTTAATAAAGAAATAAATAATTTTGATTATTCCTTTTTGAATTTTTTTTTTTACAATTAATCCTAACCTGTGAGGATTGGCTCATTAAGGGCGATATGGTGGTGCAAAAATCTATGAATTTAATATTTACCCAAAAAATCAGTCAAAAATATACGAGTGATAGATGGGAAGACTACGTTGTGTGCACAGTGAAGTAGACTATTGTAAATTAAGAATGCACTCAGTGCTCACTTGTCTAGCGGTGTCTGAGAATGAGCGGTGTACTCCGCCATTGCGTCTGGTTACCATGGTAACGGTAAACAAACCGCAGCGGTCTATGAGGATTAACAGGAAGCAATAGTCCTACTCAACACTCAGTTTGATCACCAGCTGCCACAAATGTTAACGATTACTCGCAGCACCTGACGTTGGTATTCATGATATGGCTGATGAATCTGTTTCAAGACTACTCGCCGTTCTCCTGCCCACACCCCCATCCACGACAAATATTCTATCGTAAACTTGCGCCCGACTGATGAGGAAAACTATGTTAAAAATAGAAGCTAAAATATTATACCTAAAATAAAAATCCATGTAACCTCATATATTGAGCCAAGCACAGCCATCTCCAACTCTGCGTCCAAAACGTTCTTTTTGTGTGTCAAAAATGCAGAAAACGATGATGTATTGTCCAACATTTTTCAGTCAGCTCATCTCGACAGTTTCTTTTTTTTGTGCTGAAACGTTTCGCCTTCGATCCAGAAGGCTTCATCAGTCAAGGAAACACACAACAAAACTGATTCTTCCTCCAACAGCTTACTCCAAAGTGTTTCCTTGACTGATGAAGCCTTCTGGATCGAAGGGGGAAAAAAAAGAACCTGTCCAGATGACCTGACTGAAAAATGTTGGATTTTATACCTGGATTATTGAGCATGGACTTTGTTGTTAATGATGTATTGTATTTTTTTAATCCCACATAAAAATGAATAATGAAATGACAAGTCGTTTTTTTCCATCTTTTGATTTTTGATTCTCAGTGAAAAACTAATTGAACAAAGGGTAAAATGACCTTTTTTTTTTTTTTTTTTTACCTGGTCTCCTGCAAGTCTTTTTGGTTTTTGCATTCTGAACCCTGGTTTACCAAATATTTTCATGCAAAAATGACAGTACTGGCAGCAGCAGCCTTCTCTCAGTGTTTTGGGACCTCTACCGAGAATCAGTTCCTGTGTTCTTCTTCATCAGCACAGGGTGTATGATGGTGTTTCCATCTCCAACAAAATAGGTTTGATGGACTGGAAAGTATGTCATACACGGATCGGATGGGAAACTTGACGTGGTAGAACTTGGCTTTCCACAGCTCACCTCGTGAGATTTTCCTCTCCATTGATGGTTCCCATTATATTCATGCATCCTGTTGCCAAAGGTTATAAAGATATTAAGATCTGAGCATTTCCTTAGCATTACTCACTAGTGTATTAAAGTAAAATGTATGGTTACTGTTCTACGTCAGCAGTCTCCACTTCACTTAGGTAGCTCAACATTAATGAAATCTGAAAAATGTATTGTTTATAATCTTCTACAGGTCCAATGTGCAGCTTCCTGGTTTGTTTCTTCAACTGAACCCATTTCAGCCAGAGCAAATTCAAGGCACCTCTTCTTTAAAGTGCACGTTTTATGATTAGCAGCTTCACGAGTTTTTTTCCTATTGACACGTAGGCTGTATTACCCGTGAGTCATGAATTCACAATACCTGTAGTAGGACTTTTATTGCAAGGCATCTGGAACAGTGTCTACTTGTCACAAAAATAAAGAAATAATCCAAAGGAAAGTTCAAGGTGTTCTGAAGGGTGAGCTTTAAATTTGACAGGAGTTAAAGTTTGACTTTGGTTTGTTTTGACGTCACAATCAGTTTGTTTCTCCAACTCTCGGTGACATTTGGTTATATTTTGTCATGAGCTTTTTTCTGGTGTTGGTTTGTTTCATTCCTTTTGGAACTGTGTATTTTGTCTATGTATGTTGTCTTATTGTTCCTTGTGTTTTATTCAGTAAGTCTCTTGTTGTTTCTTGGTTTTATCTATCACCTGGCTCCACCATTGTATCTGGTCATGGATAAAATTGCTCCCTCCATTTGTCAGACATCTTCACTCTCCACTGCCTTGGACAAGCAATACAAGAAGAACATTACCTCTATTAAAAACTACAAACATTAACAGGGGACATCGGCGCACCACTTGTGTGTCTTGTTTTGCTGCCTGTCAGCTTTTTTATTGTCAAATCTTTATATTTAGTGAAATCCTTTCTCGTGTTTTGTGAAACTTGTTATTTTGTGTTGTCCCTGAACCCAAGGTACCTGTTCGTAATTAGTACACCTGTTATTTGTCTAGCTTTCCCAGTATTTATGTTCTTTTGTGTAGTGAATTATCCTCTCTTCTGTCCAACACGTGCAGCTGTTTTTATCCTGTTAAGTGTTATCAGACACACTTGGTTATCCGTTGATGACTTCCTTAGATTGCCTGCTCATGAATTTCATTCAGTTTTCCTGGAATAAAGTTGTTTTTTTGTTGTTGTTGTCTCTTGTCTCCTCAGTTTTGCACTTGGGTTTGAGCCCTCTTTATGGGTGATAAACAAATTCCATTTCTTCAGCTGCCTCATGGAAAAGTACTGGAATCCAGCACGCCAGCCAGACACTAGCTTGTACGACAGCTTAACATCTCGCCCTTGTGTGCTGCAGCTCTGTTTGGAGAATTTAATTTGGGAAAACAAGTGGCGCATGACGTTCCATCAAGCACATCCAGATTGTGTAAGCACTCTCACCAAAGGAGAATTTTTCACCCTGACACAGCAGGAAAAAGTTTCCAGAAGGAACCAGTATAGAACTGCAAATACCAGTTCTATGGTGGGGTTTGATCATTAAATGCTGTGTTTCTGTCGATGTTTCTGACCTAAAACTTTCTAAAAACGAGACAAGAAACATTGTCATCTGGTCCTACATTGACAAGAGCCCCTTTAAATGAGCAAATTCACTTTCTGTTCTTCATGTTTGGTTGAAAAGTTAGGCTTGATGGACAAAAGGGCAGCAGCACCTTTGAATACCCTAACGCATTCATTGTATGTCAAAACTGATACTTTTCTGCAGACAAATCTTGCAACTATAAGAACTACAGCACCAGTCTAGTTTCAATTGTTCCATTTTCAAGGGAGACCTGTTAAAACAATACAATCAATAAAATACATGTGTATAAAATAAACACAAATACAACATTTAAATGTATAAAGTACACTGACATAACAATCAAAGAATCCAAGCGTTTGTGGATGGGCGCTCCAGTTCTTTCTTTAAAAGTTGAATGATTCCAGTCAGTCGGATTGCAGGGAACTGGATCATTTTTAAAAAAGACAAGTGGCCATTGGACTGTAACAAAACCCAGTTATGTATAGGGTGTTAGGATTCTCGTTTCTCTGTTTTCCACCTTAGCTCTTTTTGCAAGAGCTGATGAGTGTGCAGCGCTGAGCACTCCGCTGTTTCCTACGCAGCTGATTACCTTCTACCCTAATTAAAGCTGAGCTGAACCACAGGTCTTTAGTGGACCATTGTTTGCCACATGGTGACAGCACCCTTCAACCTGACTTATAACTACCGGTATTCAATTAAGTTTATTTATATAGTTCCAAGTCACAACAGAAGTGGTCTCAGGCCACTGTTCAAAAACATACACATATATGAAAAAGCCAATTAATAAAAGTTATATGTCTAAGGAAGCCAGCAGATTGTGTTGAATCTTCCCTTCATCACAGTCTCCCATCTTCCAGCCCTTTAATTTAAACTGGAGCGAGTTGACAGAGAGAACAAAGAAAATACTCAGCTTTAGAGTTACTAAATATAACTTTAGCTCTGGAGTTAATATATATGACATTTGCATCAAAGCTTATACATATATAAAGTCTCCAGTCCATCACAGGGACACAGAGACAAACAACCATTCACTCTCTCTCTCTCACCTAGGGACAATTTAGAGTTACCCATCAGTCTAACATGCATGTTTCTGGTCTGTGGGAGGAAACTGGAGCACCCGGAGAAAACCCACGCATGCACGGAGAGAACATGCAAACTCCACCCAGAAAGATCCCAGGCTGGGATTTGATCCGACGACTTCTTGCTGGGTGGCAGCAGCTCTACCAGCTGCACCACCATGCTGCCGTATATATAAAGGTGTTTTAAACTCTTCCCATACTCTTGCAACATTCTAAACAACATGTCTAAACTCTAAATGCTCTAAAAGAGCACAGCATGTCATGATTTCAGCTCTATGCCTCCAGCTGCATTCTGCCACTTGCCAGTGTTTTTGGCCACGCCCACTTCTCCGCTGCAGAGCGGAGGTCAGTTGATCAGCTGCAGGAGGAAGCTTCTCCTACAGCTGTGGGCTGCACACAGGCACTAAATCATTTAAAATAATTTGTTTTGAATTTAAAAATTCCATGCCGGTCGTGCAGCTCATTCGTCAATCAGCCAGTTGTGTGTCATGTCCAATCTTACTTTGAAAAACCGCGATAGAGCGAGTTTGCGATAAACAAACCGTGAAGTAGAGAGGGACTACTGTATATAGAGTATATATATATATATATATATATATGTATATATATATATGTATCCGGCCACCCGTGTCATTGGATGTAACTATGCTTTCTAGTTTTTACATTGCTTAAAAGTATAGTTTCCTCAAATGACCCTAACCCTAATCTATGGTGGTCAAGGCCACCACTGGCCACCCTCTCGGCTCCTTAAACTTCTGGCTGATAACATTCATCTGAGCTTTAGGAGAAGTAGTACTGAAACATCCATTATTTTCTTCCTGCTCTATTTTGTGCACAGTGCTCTGATGCCATGCTTTATTTTGAGACACACTGTCCTGTACTGGAGTCCTGACCATGACATGATACAATAAACTATTCAACAGACACATATCTGAAGATGAAAGCTCTGGGTGTAGGTCACATGCCATCACTGACTGATCACTACTCTTTAAATACAAATTGACTAAAGCAGCTTTGATGCTTCGAGGAAAGGAGACGCAACCTGAAAAATACAAGCCAGTTCAGATGACAAGTGAAGGTAAGTAGATTTTATCTTCGTCACATGAGAACTTACAGAGCTGGTGGCTATTTCTGGATTCGGTAAGTCGGAGGTTTGTGTTGCAGAGATCAAGTTCTGGCAGGTAGTGGTTATTTTTATACCGAAACAGTTAAATTTAGATTTTGTATTTCAAATGCTAAACTCAAAGCTCCAGTGAATATAGTCACTTTTCTCAGGAGTAAACTTGAAAAGTTATGGAAGTATATTTACATCTCAACAGAAGAAATACAGAACTTGGCATTGAGTTGCTGTTCATTTCAGATTTTAGACCTATGCAACGGCTGTGCGTGTGATTTCAGACATAACACTTCTCAAACCTGTGTGTCAGCTGCTCCTTCTCTGAAGAAGGGGAAAAAGTCTCACGTTGTTCGTTGTTGGGTAAAAAAAAGGTTAAAGTTCTCAGAACTAACCCAAAACACACACCCACAGTTTAGCATCTTACCTTCATCAGTCTGGTTTCAGGAAAAAACACAACACAATGACTGCATCGCTGAAGGTTTTTAATGATGTCATTGAACCATTTGATGCTAAGGATTATTGTGCCACGCTTTTCTTAGATCTGTTTAAAGCTTTTGACACTGTGGATCATAACATCTTGTGTCATAAGCTCTCAGAAATCGGTTTCTCAGATCACAATACTGGTTGGTTCACTAACTATTTCTCAGATCGGAGACAATGTGTTCAACATAATGGCACTTGTTTCAGTTATTTAACGGTTAACAATGGTGTACCACAAGGCTCAGTTTTAGGACCCACCCTCTTCACAATCAACATAGGTAATGTAGGTCAGATCATCCCTGATGCATCCTTACATTTTAATGCAGTTACAGTTCTATACAGTTGTTTACTGTTGAGTTAAAACAGTTGTTAATGTTTTCCAGCCTTTGCAGGCTGCTTTCGACATCATCCAGTCAGATTTGTTCCATTTCAAACTTGTCCTAAACGCCGACAAAACCAAAGGAATATTGGTTTCAAACAGGAAGTCGGTCCCAGCAGTCTTTCCTTCTAGTTAATCTTCAAATGGTGTTCCTATTGAGCTTGTCAACTCTTACAAATACTTCAAGTTCAAGTTGGTTTTATTGTCATTCACATCACATATGGTGGAACAAAATTACACAGGGTCCCAGTTACATCCAACAATAGCAAAAATATAAAGAGTAAATAGAAACAGTGAATAAGGATCTAAGATATAACCTAAGAATTACAAAACTAATGGTGCAAAATAATACGCCGAACAACAGCAGCACCAACATGAGTCTGTGTGAGCAGATGAGTACGAAAGAACACAGCAGCATGAAATAAATTAGCAGCATGAGATCAGCAGCAAATATCAGCAATCAAGTGGCATTAGAGTGACTTTTTTTTTCACAGTGATTGTTCTGGTTAGAGATTCATGAGTCTAACAGCCTCAGGGTAGAAGCTGTTCCTCAGTCTAGTGGTTCTACACTTAATGCTCCTCAACCTCCTTCCTGAGGGAAGTGCAGTAAAAAGTGTGTGTGCTGGGTGAGTGGGGTCCTTCATGATGCAGGTGGCCCTCTTCCTGCATCTGGAGGTGTAAATGTCTGTGATGGTGGGGAGAATGACTCCAACATCTTCTCTGCAGCCTTCACCTCTCTTCTGCAAAGCTTTTCTTTCTGCAGCTGTGCAGCCTCCATGCCACACGTTGATGCTGGAGCACAGGATGCTCTCCACTGCACACCTGTAGAAAGAGGTGAGGACTGAGCTTCCCAGACCAGCTCGTCTCATCCGCCTGAGGAAGTAGAGTCTCTGATGAGCTTTCTTGATCAGGCTGGTGGTGTTGTTGCTCCAGCTGAGGTTGTCATTCATGTGTACACCCAAGTACTTGTAGCTGGAGACCACTTCCACCACAGATCCTCCTATGTTCATGGAGGTAGGTGTGTTTGGTCCATCTGAGGTCCACAACCATCTCCTTCATCTTCTTCACATTGATGTGAAGGTTGTTGTTCCTGCACCAGCTCTCCAGGTGTTCCACCTCCTGCTTGTAGCTGGACTCATCGTTGTTTGTGATACATCCCACCACCGCTGTGTCATTTGCAAACTTAACAATATAACAGACTAAAAAAATATGATCTCTCCCGAAGTGTTTGGACACCCATTACAATAGTCCAGTCTAAACATGACAAACTGAACATGAACCAGTTTTTCTGCATCATTTTTAGAGAAGATGTTTCTAATTGTGTATGTAATATGTACTGTAGTATATTACGCAAGTGGAAGAAATAGTGAAAATCAGTGCCACTGTTTGTTTGTGTGTGTGTGGGGTGGGGGGGGGGGGTCCTCTGAAACATTGTAGTCAGTAATTTAAAAGGAAAAAAGGTCAAAATCTTAATTTTAGGCTCAGAATATTGACGTTATTTTTTTTCTAGAAACTGAAAAAAATTGCGGCTCTAAAAATGTCTGAATGTTTGTTTGTTTTTCCATTGTGGCCTTAATCGTTTAACAATGTCTCAAATAGCGTTAAGTTTAAAAATATTGATCAACCTCATAAACTAAGATAAAAAAAAAGTGTTTGATTTTTATTTTACAACACTGGGTTTTACTTTAAATCAAATTCAAACATTCATTCAGTCACCTACAACAATGACAACACGTAAGTCCTGCCTATATTCTCTCCGAGTCACATCCAGTGATCATGATCTTTACTAATAAGCTGAATAACCAGACAATGTGAAAATATTTAAAATATGTCCCACCAGATGTCCCGGGAGTCATTTATCTCTCTGACATGTTCCAAAACAAAAATATTTCTGCTTTCAGGACGACGTGCAGCGCCACAAGTGACAAACTGCACGTGTTCTCTGTTTTCTCAAAACTTTCCGGAACACATGTGAGTCCTTCCGACTCGGCCCACCATCGGCCTGTTTGGGCTTGATGGGGCCCGACCCCAATGGGAAGACAAGAGCGGGAGGGAGCATGTGAATGTCAACAGCACCTCAGACCACCAAAAAAAAAAAAAAACTGCCCCCAGACCTGTTAACGAGCAGGGGCCTGAAAAAACATCGTGGAAAGAGTCTTTGCGTAATAACTTGCATAACAATCCTCAGAACTTAATAGCTAGAGCGGAGAAGTGGAAGAATCGTGGCATTATGTTGAGGTCTTTCTGTACTGGGTTGGTATGAGGGGCACACAGAAGGGAGCAGAGGGTTCATAACTGGGCAACTCTTTGTCAAAACGGTGAATGAACCCAGGAAAATGAAACAAGTGAAAGATGTACTGGCAAAGAATATGAACTACACGTTCTCCACCAGAGATTAATTCACGAGGTCATCAAATCAGACCTCTTTACAGATTGTGGCTTTAAGTCTCACCTTTCTGGTGTGTAGCTCAGGTCTGACTGTTTATTAATTTATATCAATAAAATACCCATTTGATTTGCCAGAAGCAATTTGCCAGGTTTTCTTCTTCGTGAGAGTTCTTTTCAACAAGAGACGAACAAATGTTCCTAACGCTAACAAATGAAAACTTTGCCTCAGTGCAGTTTGGCCAATAACAACATGACTTTCTTTATTTAATATGTAAACCTATGTTGTCCTGAACTTTCATAATGATTTTAAACCTCTTGTTCTTCCTAAAGGTTGGCAGGGTCTTTAATAAATGACTCACCTTTTTTCTAGTTTAAATTTAATAGACAGGATTTGCTAATAGCTAGATGGTCCAGAGGTTTGATCATATCTAGACATCAAATTTAGACCTTTAAACATGGGTGTCACGTTCATTAAGGAGACGTGTCCCCTCACATTTAAAAAATATTAATTTGAACCCCCCCCCCCCCCCCGCCCCACCCACACACATCCACATTTACCAAAAGAAGTAGTATTAGGGTGCATTCACACCAGCCCTGTTGTCCCGAACTCTAGTCCGTTTGTCTAGAAAGTCCGGTTCGTTTGGGGAGGTGTGAACTCACCATCGAACTCTGTCACGGAACAAAAAGGCAAACTCTGGCCTCGGTCCGGTTGAAGAAAACTCCAGCGTGGTTCGAGTACAGTGTGAATGCAACCAGGCCGGACACCTCTCCACAAGCAGGAAGTGGAGTACAGCGCAGGGCAAACAAACACGCATGGAGCCGTCAGCTTACCTTGTGTGAAAAACAACATTCTCCGTGATCTTCTGCCTCATCTTCCACTCATGCTGAGTCCATTGTTGAAAAATGACAAAATAGAACTCCTAAAACCGCTAAAACTTGACACCACTCCGTTTTTGTTTTAATTTCCAGAAGAAGAAGAAGTTTCTTCTTCAGAGGTTTTTGTGTCATTTCTTTCAGTAGTTCTTGGTGCAGCGCCACCACAGGCGAGTGGGGGAACAGGTTGGTTCAACAGGTTGGCTCGACTGCAGTGCAGTGTGAATGCAAACACACCAGCTCAAATGTAAACAATATGTTATGAATATTGGTCCCCAACCGAACCGAGTCTACCGAACAATCAGGTGTGAAAAAAACCTTAGTATTAGAAGTATTATTTCACCCAGCGTTGTTTCTATTGCTACAAGAACTAATCCGTTCCATTTGATTAACAGGAGAATACTCAAGCCACTAAAAGTCCACTCCGGGTTTTCCTGGTTACTTACAAAAAACTCACCGCACCTCATGCAGTGTTTCCCCGAGGCCTTGACTTGGCAGGGCATTCATCTCTTCAGGAATTTTTGTCAATGGGGGGGTGGGGGGAGGGGGAGACACCTCTGTGGGGGCGTCTGGTTGGGTTCTGGGCCAAGGGTGGGCTTTGGGTCTTGAGGAGTGGTTGGGGGCGGGGCTAGTGCTCTGGTTCTACTTGGGTCATTCAGATTTTTATACTTTTTGAATCTAAGCTCCTGGTTGCGATGGCCAGCCCTATGGCTAGGGTGGCTGCTGGGTTCCGACGAGTGTGTGGGTGTGCCGACCCACTCTGGTTGTTGCTTGCCGGGGCCTGGGTGCCCTATCTCTGTCGGGCTTCTGTTGGGGGGTGGTGTGACCTCGGGGCTCAGGTCTCTGTGTCCATGGCCAGATCTGCTCTGGCATAGCGGGTTGCCAGCGGGGCCTGTAGACTTCTCGCTGCAGCCTCCTGGGGTTTCTGCATTGTGGCTGCTGGTGGTCACCTGGGGCTCTCCTCTGCTTCTCTCTGGGGGGGAGGAGTTAGGTTGTCCCTGTGGGGGGACTCCCGGGGCTCCGAGCTTGGGGCCGCTGAGTGTCTGTGGCTCCGGTCTTCCCTGTGTCGCTATCATGTCCTGAGGGGACTGATTTGTGGGTCCCCACATCCACTATTGAACATTCTTATGGAGAAACCGTGTAGTGACATGCATGCTCACACAGGTGTTTAGATTCAGGTGTCTATCAGATACACATTCAGTTGAGTTGCAGTGGCCACTAAATATGTCTTGTATTACCATGTACCGTATACAATACTTTCCATTGATGTTATAACTATCACTATATATGCATATGTTGTTCGTTGATGTGGTTTTGTTTTTTTCTTTCCGCAGGTCTAGAGACAGACTTCAATGATGTTGATTTGTGTTCTCATCCCTCTCTCTCTCCTCTACTCCTATCTCCTTCTTTACCTTTTAACCCTTCTCCCACTTTTCTGCCTCTCTTTTCTTCCTTGTTTTTCATCCCTGTGTCCATTACATCTGAAACAAACCCAAAGCAATTCTAATAAACCAACAATTCCAATAAAGTTTTAATTTATATATCAAGCAGAGCATTAAGGCCAGCCATAATGCTCCGCTTGTGAAAGTAA
Organism: Nematolebias whitei; assembly: GCF_014905685.2. Classification (NCBI taxonomy): domain Eukaryota; kingdom Metazoa; phylum Chordata; class Actinopteri; order Cyprinodontiformes; family Rivulidae; genus Nematolebias; species Nematolebias whitei. The sequence continues at coordinate 22,975,909 of NC_056519.1, read as the reverse complement.
ATCTGTTGGGCATCACCTTGACACTCAGACAACAATTCTGAGTGTCACTATGGCGGACAGGACAACGGGGAAAAAAGAAGAAAAAAATGGGGGGGGGGGGGGGGGACGACATCTACTTTATTCAGACATTCCGTGGAAGGACTCCTACACAGTGATAGCTGGACATGGGCACCAGTGACCCCCCGCAACCCGAAAAATAAGAAGCGAGTAAAGATAATGGATGGCTGGATGGATGGACCCCCAAACCACCCCACACACACACATTACAAATGCTTCTGACTCCAGTGCCTTTAAATATAAAGTTAGAGAACCACTGCTCCATGAAGTGAAGTTTTATTGTTTTCTTGTTCCACCAGGTCCAGTCTGAGGTCCTGAAAAATCAAAATTAGAATAAGCTTTATTATCATTGGACCGAGATACAACGAGAACATGTACGTACAGCCGTACGAAAGATGGATGGAGTGCACGAAGCTGTTGCTATAAAGCGCGGCCTTCTTATTCTTATCCAGAATATATTTTTTTAGATAGAAAAAGGGACAAAGCCATGAGGAGAGGATAGTGGCATTACAAAAAAGATCTCTTCACACCTTGTCCTAACAGGACAAGATTTAAGACATCAAAAAACTCTGCCAGCTAAAGCACATTTATGAACACGTTACATATGCATTTACAACGAGGCGGTCCATGAAGCACTAACATATAGTCCATTGTCCTGATAAGATGATGGTCAGCTGGCACAGTTCTAATGAGACTCCACAGAAGGGGGGGGGGGTGGGGGGGGGGGGGGGGGGGGTTGCAATAGACAAAGCTTTTCCTTAGTTTACACATTTCCCATGAGAAATTGATAAGTCGGCCTGTTCCGAGGCCAACTGGGGAGAGATTCAGATAACCACAGTTGTTATTTATTGAGGCAGACTATTTTACGTCAGCCTTGAGTCTGAACTGGTAACTTTCCAAGGTCCAAAATGTCCAGATTAGGGTGCATCCCACTGGTCCGTGCTTACGAGCCTCTTCAAGATGGTATTTTCATGCTGACGAGTCCTAAAGCCGCAGGTGGTATGCGATTCAAATCACTTCCAACTTAACGGTTTCACTCGTAACTCAGCTGATTTTGAGTCTTCCAGCACGAACCAGACCTTCACATAGACAACAGCCTGACGAGGTCTAAATTAGCTGCGACCGTCTTCTTTGTATGTTGATAAACCAGGATCCAGGCTATTCCAAAAACAGGAAACTTGTTATCATAAATCCAATCATCGGCAATTTCAGCATCCTCAGTCGATAGCAGAGGTAGACACATCCCCCCAGAGATATATCCAGCTGCATGCGTATCGTTCGAGCAGATGAGGGTTCTCCAGGACCCTGTCGCTTTGTTGAAAAGAATTTGTAATATACATCGAAAGTCCAGTTGGTCAGATCCAAAACAGTAGTTTCCATTTCGGGAGTTGTGTAAAAAATAGGAGCTGCTCTGATACACAGACAGAGCAAAAAGCAGGAGAACAGGGAGTGGGAAGGAACGCGTGCGCCTCGTTAGACAGCTAGTGAAGAAATCGTTCGATCAGCAATTTAATCCTGCTGCCATTCATTTCCATTTTGGTTCTTTTTTCTTTTGTTGAATCTCTACTCTAATTTGCTTTTTAAGTTACATTTTGCATCCTTCTCTTACCTTAAATGGTTCTAGAGTTACAACTTAATTTTTCCATTTTCTAATGAGGATTTCTTGACACCATTTGAAAGAGGAAACCTTAAACCAAATTTGGATATGAGGATTTCTCAGCTGGAAAGAAAAATTGTTTCACGAGCGCACAGAGAAAGTAGTAAAAATGTTACAGTTTTTTGCTCAAAATCATTGTTAGTTGTTGGTACTACTCAGAAAAGTGCTTCAAAAGATTGTTTACGGATATATTTTAAACATTTCATTCAAGGGACCCAAATATGATTCATCCCATTTCGACAAAATCCAAAAACAGTATTGCAAATTTTTCCACCAGTGCACTACAGCTGCCTGTGTCTCTACCTACCACTTTGTCACTTAATGCCTGGTTTGACATGACAGGGCATTCATGGAATACGTAGATTTTTACAGCCTGTTGTTGAGCATGGGATGACCATTTTGATGATGATAGTGAAAATGTCCAAAATTAATTGGAATATCACAACATCACTATAAAAGAAATTTAAAACATACCATGCAACACAAAGAATGAAGTTAGACCATGTCTGATGTGAACTGCACAGAATTAGTTTTATGTACATATTTCCAAAATACGTGACCATAGAGATAAATAAGACATCTAGAGAACGAACTGGTCATGTGACGTGATTCACTGGAGGGGCGGGAGCCGTAATCAGAGAGGGTTAGCATCTGATTTAGCATTGTTGTAGATTATGGCTGATTATGTACAAATTTGAAAAAATATTAATGACAATATTAATATAATAGAATGTAAATAAGCTATCTAATGTATATAAACATGTAAAAACACCTGTGTGCTACGGTTGTACCAACCAAAGAGAAAAATGTGTCTTATTTCCCAAGTTAGCAGATTTGATCTTCTTTACCTCAACGTGAATGTGATCTGATCATAATGGAAGCTAATAATGTAACAGTTTAAAATTAAAATTAGTCTATAAAGCCAATGTAATTGCTGTTAATTATTACTTGGCTAGTAGATATTAGCTTCTGTGGCATGGTCTATATAGTGTAGCTCTATGCTGAACCATGCTACAATTTAGCACAAATGATTGTACAATCTCTAAATTAAATAATAATTAATCAGTCAAGGATTTATTCTGTTTTATCTAAGGTTAAATTAATTATTTGAGCATGAATTTTTTGGCTTTTATATGTGTACAAATTTAGACAAAGTTTAACTATTTGATAATAGTTTACTTTGGATATTGGTTGAGAGAAGTTATTTAATGTGACCAGATCCAGTCGTTTATTATTGCTGCAAGCCAGGAAATGGTTTATCAATTTGCATCAGCTAAAATGACATAACCAGACCCAAAGTCACATTTATGTAACCAGGTGTCAGCTCCTTACTGGGTCAGTTCAAGAGCTGGGTTCACTCATCTATCCAGGGTTTTGCTGGCTGATCAGACCAGGATGCACCACGAGGAGAGGACTAGCCAGGAACTGCCCAATGTAGCCGAAAGTCACTGTGACAGCTTAAAGGGTTGGTGAGGATGACAGCTGATGAGAAGATGTGCAGGCCATCAACCACCTTCAGCCATCTTGCACTTTAAGCCAAAAACGAGGGTCTCATAGTGAGGAAAAACAACGTTTTACCTTTGGTTGTTACTGGAGCTTCTGCGTTGCTTCTAACAAAAATTGTAACTGAGCAAACTTGTTTTCGTTGCTCAGGAATAAATGAGGCGGGCATCAGACAAACACATCAGGACGGAGAAAAAAAGACAAACTGAAAGTTTCACACAAATAAACTTTGCGTGAACTCTCAGCTCTCAGACGGGTTTTGGGGATCTCTCAAATGTTATGACTCCCCTCTGAAGTAAACAGATTCCAGCTCTAAAACACTTACACATGGGTGTCTCTCAAGGAAAAGTTATTTTCTGGAAAAACAGAGAAGTTTGTTAAACACAAATGAACAAATTTGACTGCTTTGAATGAATAAAACCTATATTGGATATGCAATCTGAAAATAATTACATAAACACTCATTTTAAACATAACAGCCACTTATGAGCTTCCTAAAATCATATCAGAGCTGCCCCTTCAAGTAAGCATTTCTGCTTCTACACTTAAAAAATTCTCCACCCCTAAAAGTACAGTCATGGACAATTTAATTAAAAACATAAAAATATAATTAAACAGCACAACTAAATTGCAAATCGGTTTTATAATTTGAGTGGGTCATTAATAAAATTTTGATTATTTATTAAAAATATGAGAGAAATGTTTGATGGGTAATCACGTTACGTACATCACGTATCAAAACAACGGCGCCTATTTGTCAAAAATAACAGCGATCAAAATGTTGAAAAGACAGTCCAGTTTACTTTCATTTTTGTTTTAAAAGTCTTCTCATCGTTCAACTAAACAACCAAGAATTTAAGCACATGAAAGTAATGGCAATGGAGATACTGGAGCAGGTGCGAGGGTGTTTGAAAGGAGCTGAGCGTGCTCTATTCACACAAGGAGAACTGTTGGTCAGGTTACTTCTTGTAGCTCTCTAAAATAGTTATTGAATCAATTGTTTACAAATGTAGATAAACATAGATGTTTAACAACCCATTAAAATACACCAGAATACAGGAAATGACATCTACTTTATTCAAAATTTTATTGGGAAGAAGCCCCTGGCATCGTTTCGTTTACAAATTCAGCACTGGTCAGAGGTCATTGTCAGGGGAGCACGTCTTCCTGCTACATTCGATATCAGCTAACTATTTTACATGATTGTTGAATGAAATCAACATAAATTCTCAATTATATTAATTTATTGTAAAGAGATTACAAATAATTTGTGACACAGATCAAGTTGGGCTTTCTGTTAATCAGATAGTTGATTTGCCGGCTGTGAGCTGTTGCCCTTTTTGGACACCATCTTTGCACCTCCACAATATGTCACATATACAATCAGTGGATGGGGAGTGCACTCTCTAGTGTTCTTATTTAACTCTATGTACGTGACAAATAACTAAAATTAAAATCTGTATACTCAGTGTGTTTTTTTCAGTGCAGTTGAGTCTCAGCAGGTGACTCCAACTGGTGGGTAAACCCTTTGGTTGAGAGTGTTTTACTAAAAAAAAAATCTCTTCATGTGTCTCGTTTTCTTGCTGCAAGCTGAGAAGTTACACTGCAGGGCAGATGGATTCAGGCAGAAATTAATCATCATTTTGGTAGACTTTGCACTAACACAAAGAACATGCTATTATTTTGATATTATTAAGCTCCTTTTCTGAAAAATGCAATTTATTCAAACTCGTGACTTCAATTTTAAGTTCTTCCATTTGGATTGCTTGTCACAAGAAACAAGGATGACATTAGACTGTATTTGCACTCATGGTCAAAATAACATCCATCTGGATAAACATGAGTATGTATGAGGTGAGGGGTCTCTGTCAGGGTCCGTGTTCTCACCCTCGGACTGAAGAGACCTCCTTTAATGCTAAATCAGGCGGACAGATGTTGGATTTAACAAAAACATGTACTCTGGGACTGAACCCTCCTGTGCTGTTTGTCAGACGGACACTAAACCGCAGAAAAACACAGATGGTTCCAGAAAACAGAGCAAAACCTATTTTTTTTTGTTATTTTATGTGTAGTTTTCACATCAATCCAACACAGACAGTAAAAATTTGCTGTGTGCTTTTGTGTATTTTCTGTACCGATTACATAATGGAAGCTTTGGTTAGACTCGTTTGCTCAGTGGGAGTAATCCAGCAGTAGCAGGCTTGTTCCAGTTTACGGTTTATCTAATCTCTGTTTGTCAATTTCATGTTTCAGGTTCAAATCCAAAAACAGCAAAGCCGATGGTCTACCGCTGACTGTCCCACATCTGTTCAGAGAGCAAATTACTAAAAAGGCTGTTGTGGCATCAAAATCTTAAGGATTTTAGACTAAACACAAGGAGACAAGATGGAAAACCAGACATGGCACGAGAACGCAAACAATGGTGGACTGCTTAATAATAATAATGATAATGTCATCACAATGTCAGCACTGTATGTGTCCATACAATGGTGAAATTAATCTCTGCATTTAACCCATCCACCACCAGGTGGTGCAGTGGGCAGCTATTGAGGGCGCCCGGGGGGGGCATTTTGGGGATGAGGTGTGCTGCCCAGAGACACCACGTGATATGCAGTGACTGGGGATCGAACCTGGGACTTTTGGGTCCCAGGCCGGCTGCCCTGTCTCTACACCATCTCGGCCCCCTATTGATGAGCTTAATGAGGTCAAGCTGAGGGATTCTAAAGATTGGAGCTGACAAGTAGAGTGGCTGCAGCTGTGACTGGTGAAACAGGACAGGTGTGGATGGGTGTGGCAGGCTGACTGGTAGTGATTTTCCTGCATAGATGACAAATGTCAATGTCAATTTATTTATAGAGCACATAAAAACAACAACAGCTGACCAAAGTGCTTTACAGTTAAAATCAACTCAAAATTTGTTCTCAGACTCTGCGTGGATCAAACGCCAAGGAATACAGATGAGTCTTCAGCAAAGATTTAAAAGTCTCAACAGTCTGAGTGGTC
>NC_056519.1:22968400-22969589 GCF_014905685.2 Nematolebias whitei | reverse complement strand
GCACTGTATGTTTCCATACAATGGCGAAATTAGTCTCTGCATTTATGGTATGGTATGGTATGGTAATGCATTTAACCCATCCACCAGCAGGTGGTGCAGTGGGAAGCTATTGAGGGCGCCCGGGGGGGCATTTTGGGGATGAGGTGTGCTGCCCAGAGACACCACGTGATATGCAGTGACTGGGGATCGAACCTGGGACTTTCGGGTCCCAAGCCGGCTGCCCTGCCTCTACACCATATCGGCCCCCAATAAATATGATGACTAACCAGTGTGGAGCGTACAGGTTCAAAACACAGATCATCTGGTGTTGAAAGCTACTGAATAGTGTAGATAGAGTATTGAGCATGCATCAGGATACTGAATAGTAGTTGGTTTTTAAATGGGATTTGAAAACCGAGAGAGAGAGGGCCTGTCTGACAATCAGAGGCAACCCATTCCAAAGTCTTGGGCCTGCTACAGAGAAGGCCCTGTCACCTCTGCACTTAAGACAAGTTCCTGGAACTGTGAGGAGCAACTGGTCCGCTGACCTCAGGGAACGTGGAGGGACATACGGCTGTAGCAAATCAGAGAGATGGGTTGTGTGAAACTGTTCAGTGATTTGTAGACATACAGGAGTATTTTGAACTGGATTCAAAGGTGAACCGGTAGCCAGTGCAGTGAGGCCAAAACTGGTGTAATGTGCTCTCTTTTGCCTGTACTGGTTAAAAATCGGGCTGCTGCATTCTGGATCAGTTGTAGTCGTGCAATGGAGGTCTGGCTGATACCAAACAGGAGTGAATTGCACTAATCAAGCCTAGATGTAATGAGTGCATGTATTACTGTTTCCAGGTTATTTTTGGACAATATGGGCTTCAGTTTAGACAGCCGCCTCAGTTGAAAGAAACCATGTTTACATGACTGTTGAGTTTCAGGGCAGGGTCCATTATCACTCCCAGATTAGTGACTCTTTGTTTTTCTGACAGGGTTAGAGTGGGAAGGTCGATGCAGTGGTTTGTGATCGTGTCGTTGGGAAGGGAACAACATGACTTCAGACTTCTTTTCATTGAAACTTAAGAAGTTTAAAGCCATCCAGTCCCTGATCTTGGAAGATTCCAAGATGGCGCCCGAGCTTGTGGCTTGCCGTTCACCTCTGTCCACTCTGTTTCTTTTCTTGCTATTTTTATCATTTTTCTTCAAGAAGATCAACTCA
>NC_056519.1:22949257-22968000 GCF_014905685.2 Nematolebias whitei | reverse complement strand
AAACAAAAGAAACTGTCCAGATGACCTGACTGAAAAATGTTGGATTGTATACCTGGATTATTGAGCATGGATTTTGATAGTATGAGTGGTCTTTAAATTCTCGGGTAAACTGTTCCACAATTTTGGGGCAGCAACCGCAAAAGCCCGATCACCTCTGGGCTTCAGTTTGGATCTGGGGACATCTAAGAGGAACTGGTTGGTAGACCAGAGTGCTCTTACTGGAGTGTATATGTTAATAAGACCTCATAAATAAGACGGGGCCAGACCTTTTAAGACTTTAAAAACAAGCAATAAAATCTTAAAATCAATCCGGAAGTGGACAGGAAGCCAGTGGAGAGAAGCCATGACAGGGGTGTTCATATTTTTTAGTTGCTGTTAAAAGACGCGCTGTTGCGTTCTGGACAGATTGTAAGCGATGCAAAGATGATTTGTCTAAACCAACATACAATGAATTTCAGTAGTCCAAACGAGAGATGAAAAGCATGAATCACCTTTTCAAGGTCTCTGTAAGGGAAACAAGACTTCACATTGGCAATGAGTCTTAGCTGGAAGAAACTGGATTTCGCAACTGTATTTATCTGTTTGTCTAATTTAAAAGCACTATCAAAAATAACTCCCAGATCCCTGACAGTGGAGTGGCTGTATGAAGCCAAGGGGCCAAGAGTGTCAAGGGTGTTACATTTACCAAAGCTGAAGACTTCCATTTTATTTTCATTTAAATTCAGAAAAAATAGTTTTAACCAGACTTTAATGTCATTTAGACAGTTCAAGAGTGGATCCAGTGGAGTGACCCTGTCTGATTCAATCGGAAGATATAACTGAGTATCATCAGCAAAGCAATGAAAAGGGATGTTGTGTTTTCTAAAAATGGACCCCAAAGGCAACATGTAGAGATTAAAAAGCAGTGGACCTAAAATAGACCCCTGAGGGACCCCACAGATCAGAGGAGCTGGAGATGAAGAACATTCCCCTAAATGAACAGAAAAACTCCTGTCAGCCAGGTAGGATCTAAACCAGGATAAAACTGTGTCTTTGATACCGACCACCTGCTCAAGTCGTGACAACAAGATGTTGTGGTCCACAGTATCAAAGGCAGCAGAAAGGTCTAAAAGCGCTAAAACAGCAGAGCTTCCTGTTCTGTTTGGTGAAAATGTCGGTGAATGCAGACTGTTTAATCTGTGATCACTGATGAAAAGGTCTTACCTGCATCACAGGCGTGAAAAGAGGTATGAAGTCATAACCAGCAGCAGCTGTCAATCAATTTTGTAGAGCGAGATAATGTACGTTTAAAAATTTAATTTTTAAAAAATCAATGAAATGATCTTTATTCTTTATCTTGCAGCAGTCCCAGCTGAATGCATGCCGCTCAAAAACTTCTCTTTGTTTTCTGTAACTGCAGACAAGATCATGAAACCTGATCCTACTGAGTGAACTTTTGAACAAGACGGTTTTAACCCTTTAACTTTATGACTATTCATGTTCCTCAGGGGGAAAATCAACCACATTATTTTACTGATTAAAAATATTGGTTTAAAATATTTGTTCCACAAAAATCTAGTCGGTCTTTTGGAGCTGTCTTAGCCTGAAATAAAAATATCTAATTACATTTTTCATTTTATTTTAATGCTTTAAGCATTTTTTTTTTGTTTGTTTGTTTAAAAACTCTACACTACAGGTTTTTAAATTGACAAAATTCTTATTTTACTGTAATTTAAATAAAAAAAAAAGTGTATTTTCCTTCATTAGTATGCCCTCTGGGTCAACATCCACATCCTCCTCTGTTGTCCAGAGCTCAGAGCTGATGTTCTGCTGGCCCAGTCAGAGGGTTTCTGGACCCCCTCCTCTGCACAGAGTCGGACCTCTCAGTGCTCAGTGCTCTCTTCCTCTTCAAACACAAATCATGATCACCCTCTTCATCAACAAAGTCCTCTCTGTGAATTAGACTGTTTTCTCCTTCATGATCCTCTCCTCTGTCCGAGAAGTTCTGACTCGGTGGTTGCATCGTCCACTGGGTCTGCAGCTCTGCTGACCTCACATTCAAAAATCCCCTCATTATTTTGACTCAGACACACTAAAACTAACAAAACTAAACACCAAACACTCCAAACTACACCCTAACTATAAAACCCAAACGCTAAATATCACAAATCTCTCAAACGTCATGACTCACTCTGGCTGTGACTTTATCGCGCTGCACTCCATTCAACTTCCGCGTCTTTTTCTTCTTCTTCCTGTAGATTTTTTTCACATTTAACAAATAACTTTGAGCCTCCATCAGAAAAGAGGGGGTAGGTTATTTATGTGTTCGACGGGGGCGGGAGGTGAAAGCATAAGATGAACGGGGTGTTTTGTCTCTGAGACAGATCGTCTTTGCTGCCATTGGCCATTTGGAAAATCCATTATAAATTCATTCTTTGAGTCCATATTTATTTTATAATTAAATAATGTATTCCTTTCAGTTGTGTTTTTTCTTTCTACCTCTGTCCCTATACTTTAGATTTTTATAATAACTAGGTGGTGTTAGGTTTTTACATTTGTCTTAGAGTCTTTGTAAAAAGAGATGCCTCATTGCAGATTGAACTTGCTGCAGACCCGCCGTTTTCATCTCGTTTGACAAAATGCTTTTAGTTTGGATGCAAAGAGCACAAACACACAAGTTTCACAAGTAAACATTTAGTATTAGAAAAAAAATCTGTTCCACGTGCATGCTGCAAAATCAGACGCTCCACGGCTCAGAACAGCTGACTCTCGTTGGTTTTGTCCAAAGCAGGACATAAATAGCTAATTCACCGTGCTACCGCAGCTGGTGTCAGTAAAAACAAAGAAATGAGTGTTGTCCATCTGAAGGGTCTGGTGGGCTTTTTAACAAAACTCGAGACTTGATTTTTATTTATTTATTTATTTATTTATTTATTTATTTATTTATTTATTTATTTATTTATTCAAATTAAAAAAGTCATTTGGGGCATACTAATAGGGTAAAATGTATTTTTTTTTTAAGTTTCCATGAAAATAAACATTTTGTTGGTTTTTAAATTAACTGTAATGTGGAGTTTAAAATTGATATTTTTATTTCAGGCCAAGATAACTCTAAGATGGACAAGTATTTTGTGAAAAAAAAAGTTGTACAGTATATTTAAACTTTGCACTAAGAAACATTACTGAGTGGGTCTATGGGTGGCATCAGTTCTGTCCAAAGCAGGGTGAGACTAAATATGGACCATGAAGCTGAATTTTTGAGTGAGTCATCCAGCCACTACATCTAAACAATGAGCTAAAAGAAGCTGTATCTCTGTTCATGGTTTCAGTGGTTTTGATCAACCAGCCTGGAAGCTGGAGTCTAAAGTCTGTCGTCATGAAGGGAAAAAAGAGCTGTCTTTTTTAAACACAGAGATAATGTCAGACATAAACACTAGAATTGTATCTCAGGAACACCAACACTAAACTTAATACACCCCATTTCATCATCAGAACTGCAGCATATAGCACCCCTGGAAATATGTATGTTATTGGGAATAGATATCCTACCAAAGGTCAGACTTTAATTAGCCTGCAAGGGCAAAAGTTTCCTACAATCATAATTAAAAAGAAGTGTTCATAAATTTTCAACTAAGGTTTAGTCACAATAGCAGCAGATCTGGGAGAAACAGCAAGACCCCTCTCATCAGTGACACCCTCCAGTTTCTTCTAGGATCCTGAAGCGTTCCCTCCAAGGGATGCCAACCTGAAGACCAGATACCTGAAGACCACCTCAGCTCACTTCTTATAATGCAGTCAGTGGTTCCCAAAGTGTGGGTATGGGAACAAAATCCAGTCATAAATATTTTGCACTTGTAAAAAAGATTTATAACTATGTAAAAGATTTTTAAAAAATCACAAGTTACAAATCTTTTTTTTATAATGAGCCCTGGAGGGGACATGGGGGATTTTTGTTATTTTGCGTTCCCTTGCAATACTGTACTGTATGTAGTGTTACCTCAAAGAAACTGGTCCAGATGACATGATTGAACCTTTTCTGTTCTCACAGACGACAGCAACAATGGAACAGACAGCCATATTTGAGGTTCATAGAGTTTTGTTTTGAAATCAGCCTTAAATATAAGGATATCCAGTGTGCGCTGCAGTGGTAAAATTAGTTTTACGTTGGATATTTCCTGTTCATGCTCCATGGACTCAGCGGTGGCTTCCTCGTTCGAGCCAACACAGGAAGTCCGGTTTCAGTATGTCCCTCCTCCAAGGAGCGATGGTTCTCTTAGGGACCGTCAACAAATTACCGGGCTAACGAGCTTAGTCTGAACACCGTTATAATATTTTAGATATATTTCCAGAATATTTGTCAAAGCAGCACCATGTATCCTAAGTTTTTTCAGTGTATTTCTGCATGGTAATAAATCATGAATTTTCTGACCATTTAAAATCCAAAAGAACAAGGTGGCACTTGTGTTTCAAAAGTACTGTAACTTTCTTTTAAAGCATCAAAGTTCATTAACTAAAAACACACTAAGCACACACTTCCGGAGGGTTTCATCAGTCTGAGGAGTCTCAAGTAAACTGTTTTCCCCACTAAGCAGTACACTCCTTTAGTGGACCAACCAGTTTGCTGGTTTTGCTGGTGACTGTTGAAGCCCTCTTAATAGAGGGCGAAATGTCTTTCCACAAAAAAGGAACTGTCCAGATGGCCTGACCATTACTGTATTCTGTACCTGGATGACTAAGCATGAACTTTGATGCTTTAAAATAAAGTTACAGTACTTCTGAAACACAAGTGCCACCTTGTTCTTTTGGATTTTAAATGGTGAGAAAATTCATGATTTATTACCAAACCAACCCTAACTATAGGATTTATCAAAGAGGAAAGACTTAAGTCCAGTCTTAAAACTGGAAAATGTGTCAGCCTCACAGACAGACACTGGGAATTGGTTCCACAAAAGAGGAGCCTGATAATTGAAAGCTATGCCTCCCATTCTGCTTTTGGAAACTATAGGAACCACGAGTAAGCCTGCAGAATGAGAGCGAAGTGCTCTGTTAGGAAAATATGGAACAATAAGATCTCAAATACAAGATGGAGCTAGGTTGTTGAGAGCTTTGTAGGTTGGAAGTAAGATTTTGAATTCTATTCTGGAGTTGACAGGGAGCCAATGGAGAGAACTGGAGAGAATGATCTCTCCTATGATTTCCAGTTAAGACTCTCGTTTAATGATATCAATTCATATTGTCAGAGTCAGAGTCAGAGTCAGAGTCAGAGTTTCTTTATTGTCATTCGCACCTCATGTGGTACATGTGGTGGAGCGAAATTATGTACACAGGGTCCCAGTTACATCCAACAATAAAATGTATAAGAAAAACAGTAATAACATCTAAGATATGAACTAAGAAAAACATCAACTAAATATACACTAAGCACTCATAACATAAAACATTGAACATCACCACAAACATGAACATGAGTCTGTGAGCAGATGTGCACGCATGAACACATCAACATTGAAACAGATCAGCAGCAACATGAAACAGATCAGCAGCAACATGATATGGTTTTTCACAGTGATTATTCTAGTTAGAGATTCATGAGTCTAACAGCCTCAGGGTAGAAGCTGTTCCTCAGTCTAGTGGTTCTACACTTAATGCTCCTTAACCTCCTTCCTGAGGGGAGTGGGGCAAAAAGTGTGTGTGCTGGGTGGGTGGGGTCCTTCATGATGCAGGTGGCCCTCTTCCTGCATCTGGAGGTGTAGATGTCTGTGATGGTGGGGAGACTGACTCCAACAGATTTCTGTGCAGCCTTCACCACTCTCTGTCATTTTTAGATAAGATGTTTCTAATTTTAGCGATATTATACAGGTGGAAGAAGGCGGTTCTAGTAAAGTTTTTACTATGGGGGTTAAAAAACATGTCCATGTGAGGTGCTGGCCAACATCTTTAACTCCTCCCTCACCCTGGCAACTGTTCCCACCTGCATGAAGACCGTCACCATCATCCCAGTTCCAAAGAGCTCTACAGTGACTGGTCTGAATGACTATCGGCCAGTGGCCCTCACCCCGATAATCGCTAAATGCTTTGAAAGACTGGTCATGACCCACATCAGAACAACCATCAACATCAGCAAGGACCCACACCATTATGTATTCTACGAGAATCGATCAACCAAAGACACCATCTTCTCTGTGGTCCACACTGACACTCACCCACCTGGAGCAGAAGGACTCCTACATCCGTATGCTCTTTGTGGACTTCACGTCTGCCTTCAACACCAAGATCCCCCAGACCCTGAAGGACAAATTACTCACACTAGGACTAATCCCCTGTGTGTTGAGCCCCCTCCTGTTCACTCTGCTCACGTATGACTGTGCACTTACGCATCCAGACTGTCACATTGTAAAGTTTGCAGATGATACAGCGGTGATTGGATGAATCACAAATAATGATGAGTCCAGCTACAGGCAGGAGGTGGAACACCTGGAGAGCTGGTGCAGGGAGAACAACCTTCACATCAAAGTGAAGAAAACTAAGGAGATGGTTTTGGACTTCAGACAGAACAAACACACTTACCCCCCTGAACTCAAGAGGATCTGTGGTGGAAGTGGTCTCCAGCTACAAGTACTTGGGTGTACACATGAAAGACAACCTCAGCTGGGGAAACAACACTACCAGTATGATCAACAAAGCACATCAGAGACTCTACTTCCTCAGACGGCTGAGGCGAGCTGGTCTGGGAAGCTCAGTCCTCACCTTCTTCTACAGGTGTGCAGTGGAGAGCATCCTGTGCTCCAGCATCAACGTGTGGCATGGAGGCTGCACAGCTGCAGAAAGAAAAGCTTTGCAGAGAGTGGTGAAGGCTGCACAGAACACTGTTGGAGTCAGCCTCCCCACCATCACAGACATTTACACCTCCAGATGCAGGAAGAGGGCCACATGCATCATGAAGGACCCCACTCACCCAGCACACACACTTTTTACCCCGCTCCCCTCAGGAAGGAGGTTAAGAAGCATTAAGTGTAGAACCAATAGACTGAGGAACAGCTTCTACCCTGAGGCTGTTAGACTCATGAATATCTAACCAGAATAATCATTGTGAAAAAAAGTCACTCTAATGCCACTTGATTGTTGATATGTGCTGCTGACTATCCACGCTGCTGATCTCATGCTGCTGATTTATTTCATGCTGCTGTGTTCTTTCGTACTCATCTGCTCACACAGACTCGTTCATGCTGCTGTTGGTTCGGCGTATTGTTTTTGTACTATTAGTGCTTAGTATATTCTTAGTTTAATGTATTTCTTAGTTCATATCTTAGATCTTATAACTGTTTCTCTTTACAATTGATACTTTTGTTGGATGTATCTGAGACTCTGTGTACACAATTTCATTGCACCACATGTACAACATGTGATGCGAATTACAATAAAGAAACCTTGACCTTCACCTTGATGTATTTAAAAATAACACCAAGATTTTTAACATTAATAAACTTATTACTTAATGAATGAATATAATATACAAGTTTCATTTTTTGAATGGAATTACTGAAATAAATCAACTTTATATATATATATTGCCAACCATTCACCTATGGACAATTTTAGAGTTATCAATCAGCCTAACATGCATGTTTTTGGTCTGTGGGAGGAAACCGCTGAGAGACAGCAGCTCTACCACTTGTGCCACCGTGCTGACCGGCAAAACGTCTCTCAACAACAACAACAAAAAAAAGAAACTGTCCAGATGACTGACTGAACATTGTTGGATTTTTTTTTACCTGGATTATTGAGCATGAAACTTGATGTTAGTGCTTTTCATTCAGAAAATCCACACATCACATCTATATTTCAGGAGCTGTTTATTACTGACACAGATTAAATGTTCATCCATCCATCCATTTTCTTTACCCGTTTATTCCATTTTGGGTCACGGGGGTCACTGGTGCCCATGTCCAGCAATCACTGTGCGAGGGGCGGGGTACACCCTGGACGGGTCGCAAGTCCATCACAGGGACACATAGAGACAAACAACCATTCACTCTCTCACTCACACCTAGGGACAATTTAGAGTTACCAATCAGCCTAACATGCATGTTTTTGGTCTGTGGGAGGAAACCGGAGTACCCGGAGAAAACCCACGCATGCACGGAGAGAACATGCAAACTCCACCCAGAAGGCCCCTGGACAGGGGTTTTGAACCAGGGACCTGTTCGCTGAGAGGCAGCAGCTCTACCAGTTGCGCCACCGTGCTGCCCCAGATTAAATGTTAAATATGAATATTTCTTTATGTATCACCGCAGTAATAGTGGTACACACGTTAGTTGTTGTAAACACTTAAAAGAATAGAGATGTTGGTTTAGTGCTTACCTATAAACATTTAAGGAGTAAACATTACTAATAATCACATTAAAAGTTACGAATGTTATCTTTGGTGCCTGTTTGTTTTCGAAATAGATTAGTGTGTGTGTGAATGACAGGCATCAAATTAAAACACTAAAATACGGTTCTTTTTTTTTTTTTTTTGAGTTCAGTCCATTTCCTTCTATTAGTTGACAGATTTTGACCGCAGATCTGCCACATTCAATATGGCGGACTCTCCGATGACCAACAAGGCGTCAACAGCCAAACACATCTGGTCTCTGACTGGACAGGTACATTAATGATTGAATAAGGAGCTGAAAGATTGCTTGGTGTTAGTGTTACAGGTTAATAATATTAATCTAAGTAATGCTTCGAATTCCACCAAATCAGTCCTGATTTGTTAAGCAAATCAGTAAATGTTTTGTATTAGTACAGTTCGAGCAGCACAGGGAGTATGTCCTACTGCACTTGAATGCATCCCACGCAGCCTACTGCAGGAGGTAAGATGCACGATGTCCCGGATCCTGATTTAATCATTTTTCTTTTTTGATTCACGTTTATAAGTTGTATACATGTACCTGTGTGAGAATAGGAATTCTGTTTCTTTGACCACAGACAGTTATCTGGCCTATTAGAGCCGAAATATTTGAAAGTATAGTGCGCTAAAGCTAGCTTGTGTGTTACAGTTGTGCTACCACGAGCTTAATTTCGTGCCATTTGTTACACGTTATTTAGTTTTATTTATTATTTTTTTAATTTATTATTATTTTATATGTTATTTACGTGTAAATGGAGGTTTCTGGGACCAGGCTGTTAAGTACTCACTGCAGTTCCTCTCTTCTCTTCTTACTACGGCTGACTTTTGTTCCTCTTCTTTCACGTTCATACCTCCACCTCTCCAAGTTCGCTTCCACCTGTTCCCTGTTTTCACCACAGATCACAATGTCAACTGCAAACATGATAGTCCACGGGGATTCCTGCCTGACCTCATCTGTTAGTCAGTCCATCACCTGAGCAAACAAGAAGGGGCTCAGAGCCGATCCTTGATGTGCTCCCACCTCCACCTTGAAGCTATCTGTCACTCCTACAGTACATCTCACCACTGTCCTGCTGTCATCATACATGTCCTGCTGTCCTCATACATGTCCTGTACCAGTCTTAACATACTTCTCTCTGCCACTCCAGATTTCCTCATGCAATACCTCACCTCCCTCGGCACTCTGTCATTTGCTTTTTCTAAATCCACAAAGACACAATGGAGTTCTTTCTGACCCTCTCTGTACTTCTCCATTATCATCCTCAAATCAAAGATGGCATCTGTGGTGCTCTTGTTTGGCATTAAACCATACTGCTGCTCACAGTCACCTTGTCTAAGTCTAGCTTCCACAACTCTCCCCCAGATCTTCATCGTGTGGCTCATCAACTTAATTCTCCTGTAGTTGTTACAACTCTGTACATCATCCTTGTTCTTAAAAATGGGCACCAGCACACTTCTTCTCCATTCCTCAAGCATTTTCTCACCCTCAAATATACCATTGAATATTTGAGTCAAAAACCTCACCTCCATCTCTCCAATACATTTCCAAACCTCCACTGGTATGTCACCAGGTCCTACTGCCTTCCCTTTCTTAATTCTTTTCATTCTTTTTAGAACTTTCCAGACTTCTCTCTCACTAATCTTTCCCACTTCCTGGTCCACAGACAGTTTCTATGACCTCTACTCTTCTTTCTCTTTCATTCTTTTCATTCATTAGCTCCTCAAAATACTCCTTCCATCTTCTCGTCACACTCTCCTCAATTGTTAGAACATTACCATTCCTTCATTTAACAAGCCTAACCTGCTGCACATCCTTTCCAGCCTGATCTCTCTGTCTCTCCAATCGGCACAAGTCCTTCTCGCCCTCTTTAGTGTCCAGCCTCCCATACAACTCATTGTATGTCCTCTGCTTTGCCTTTGCCACCTCCCTCTTTGCTCTATGTCCCATCTCCTTATATCCCTGTCTCCTCTCTTCAGTCCTCTCACTGTCATATTTCTTCTTGGCTAACCTCTTTCTTTTAACAGTGTCCTGCACTTCACTATTCCACCACCAGGTTTCCTTATCATCCATTCTCTGTCCAGATGATGCACCAAGTACCTTCCTACCTGTCTCTCTAATTACTGTTGATGTAGTAGTCCAGTCATCTGGAAGCTCTTTTTTACCACCCAGAGCCTTTAACAGCTCCTCTCTGAATTTCTCACAACATTCTTCCTTCTTCAGCTTCCACCATTTGGTCTTCTTCTCTGATTTTACTCTTTTTCTCTTCTTCACAACAACAGTCATTCTACACACAACATCCAATGCTGTCTGGCCACGCTCTCCTCTGCCACAACCTTACAGTCTCCAATCTCCCTCAAGTTTCCTCTTCTACACCGAATGTAGTCGACCTGTGTACTCCTTCCTCCACATTATAGGTCACTCTATGTTCTTCCCTCTTTTGGAAACAAGTGTTGGCTACAGCCATTTCCATTCTCTTGGCAAGATCAACCACCATTTGTCCTTCCTGGTTTCTTTCCTTGACACCAAACCTACCCATCACTTCCTCATCCCCTCTGTTTCTTTTACCAACATGTCCATTCAGGTCTGCTCCAATCACCACTCTCTTCGCCCTGGGAATATCAGGACTGGCCTCATGCTTAGACTATGACCATGATCATGATAAAGTGGTGGAAACAACCCATAGCACATGCAATACCCATGAAGGTACAGTCATGTTAACATGGCGCTGTCTTTAAGTGAAAAACTGTTTTGTCAGGGCATTCAAGGTATGGAGACATCAAGAGTAGTGTCCTCTTGGAAGCATGCTGATGGTGTAAAGGATAAAACGAAGGCACTGAATGAAGCGTTAAGGACTTTTCAGCTTTAATATGTGACTTCTTTCTAGAACTTGTATTCTTTGTGTGTGTGGCGGGGGGCGGGGGGGGTCTTGTATATGGCTGTGTTTTTGCCACACAATCTGACAACCCTGATCACTGACTGTTAAGAAATACCATAGGTAGGAGATAATGCATAAACAGCCAACCACATGTCAACTGACCTCATCAAAGGTTCATAACAATAAGAAAATAATATTTCAAACCAATAATAAGCATTGAAGATGCTTGTTCAAAATGGATATTACTGACAGGTAAGACCCTAAAATTGCATGTTTTGGCCTCAAACTGATACCCCTACCTGAATTGTTGCCAGAGAATAAGCAGTACTGGTTGGTATAGGGGCAGCACGGTGGCGCAACTGGTAGAGCTGCTGCCTCTCAGCGAGCAGGTCCTTGGTTCAAACTCCGGTCCAGGGACCTTTCTGGGTGGAGTTTGCATGTTCTCTCCGTGCATGTGTGGGTTTTCTCCGGGTGCTCCGGTTTCCTCCCACAGACCAAAAACATGCATGTTAGGCTGATTGGTAACTCTAAATTGTCCCTAGGTGTGAGTGAGAGAGTGAATGGTTGTTTGTCTCGTTTGTCTCTATGTGGCCCTGTGATGGACTTGCGACCCGTCCAGGGTGTACCCCGCCCCTCGCACAGTGATTGCTGGACATGGGCACCGGCGACCCCCCGTGACCCAAAATGGAATAAACGGGTAAAGAAAATGGATGGATGGATGGATGGTTGGTATGGTTGGTATCTCCAAGTTCACCGCTGGGTGTCAGTAACTGTCATGACTTGAACCTTTAAAGTTTTGAACCAGATGACTAATTGTGACTGAGCAGAAATTATGATGTAGCTTTGCAAACAGTAGCTCTGGTTTTATTTGCTTGATTTTTTAACTCTGTGTAGGAAAACAATGACGTCTTTGTAATTTCTTAACACATGATACAGCACAAAGTAATCAAATGAGGGTGACCTTGTTTTTTCAGTGATTTGTGTGGTTGTTTTAGATAAATTTTTTATTTTGATTTGAAGTTAAAATTACACTATATCACACCAGAAAAAAAGTTATAGTTAAGTCTTCTATTTCTTTTGTTTATTTTTCTCTTCGCGGGTCATCACAGCAAGTCATTCTCCTCCATCTCACTCTGTCCTCACTAAAACTACCTCCATGTCCTCTCTAACTGCATCCATATATCTCCTCTTTGTCTTTTTCCTCGCAGCTGCATTTCTAACATCCTTCTACCAATATACACACTGTCCCTCCTCTGGACATGTCCAAACCACTGTCCCTCTGGACATGTGTCCAAACCATCTCAGTTTGGCCTCTAACTTTATTTCCCAGTTGTTCAACCTGTGCTGTACCTCTGATGAGCTCATTTGTAATCTTATCCATCCTTGTCTAAGGAGAACCTCAACATCTTTATTTCTGCCACTTGCAGTTCTGTCTCCTGTCTTTTTATCAATGTCTCTGTCTCCAGATCATACAATATAGCTGGTCTCACCACTGTCTTGTAAACCTTTCCTTTGACCTTTCACCTCTTTACCACACTCCCCATGTTCTCAACAGCTGGCCCAAAGTACTTGAAATCATGCACCTTTGTGACCAGACAAGCACATTCCTTGTATAATATTTGGCCTTCATTTGTTACCTTGACCTTGGAGCTGGGGTGATGAGATGTGTATGTGCCATGTCAACTAGAGATGATGTACATGTGAATGAAGTTTTGTTAAATTATCCTGAGCAGATCTGAAGTTATAGTAGGGACAAGAGAAAGTTTACATCTGAAACACAAACATTAATTTAAAGAATAAAAAGTTATAGGTTATTTTAATAAAGTGAACCTTCTTTTATCCCTCTAAATTTGCCTACTGCTCACAATGCTGTGTGTGAAGCTGCCAAATCTTACTAAAAATAAGGAATCGTCCCATATTTCAAACTCAGTGCTCCGTTCCTTCCTAAGTGATAAAGAACACTCTTTGTTCCTTAATTCTAGAGCCAGAATAAACCTGTTTATAGATGATTAATGAAACAGATGACTGTGTCTAATCAGAGCTGAAGAATTAGGTTATTTTTCTTCCAGGATGATTGTTAAATACTTGATTCATTGAAGCTACTTGGAAGTTTGTTGTTTCGGCTGCCTTTTCGCTATTAATTTGAACAAAACTTTGTTTAATGTGTCAGAAACCTCAACACAAAAGTAGAGAAATTGTGTCAAGGCTGAGTGACTAGGCTAAAAGAAGCTAAACCTAAATTGTTAATGAAAAAATAAGGCAGAACACTAAGATATCAAAGCAAAAGGCCAGCTAAATGCAGCACATAGGAGCTAAAAGTAGCAAAGGGCTAGCCCTTTATTTGTCCCCAAGAGGCAATTTAAAACAAGGAAAACATAACTAAAGCTGAAAGTGACAAAAGGGTTGTTAAAACAAGCAAAAACACCAGCTAAAATATAACAATAAAAATAAAAAAAAGTTCAATCTGGTCCTCTGGACATTCAAAAAAACAAAAAACAAAACAAAGCAAAGCTTTGTTTTGTTTTGCTGGACAAATTAATAGCTCGATATTTAAGATAAATTGTGATATACGATATATATCTCGATATTCAAACATCTGTTATGGCACAAACCAATGTAGACATGTTCCTGTTATTAGTATTTTACATCGCCTTATAATGTAGCTGTTTTTGTTTCATTTTTTTAAATATAATTTTTTTCCATTTATTTTTTCAATTCATATGCTTTCTTTTATGATTATTGTCATCATTTGTTAAAAACAGGTCTCTTTTGTAAATGAGTCCTGTGGCTCAATGAGACTAACTTGTATAAATAAAGGTTGAATGAATTAATTTTTTTTTCTTTCCATAAAGTAATAACAAAAATATATTTCTGAGTCAAAGCTTTGCCCCAATTGTCACACAGGCACTTTTATTAACAAACAGCTGTAACTATACTAAATGTCTAAAAAATTAACTATTTCCCGTACATATATTTAATAATAATCCTCTTCTGGTGCACCGCTTCACGATGTTAGTGTGTGTGAAGCAGCACGTGAAGCATGTTAAAGACACGGTTCTTAGTGGCTAACAAATGGCTAACTTTAGTCGTCTTGTTAGCCGACCGTGTCTTCGATATGATAAGCTGCTGATTTATTAATGTCGCACCTCACACTGTTCCTCTCATAAAGCACAGCACGGCTAAATGAGTTTTATACTTTTTTTTTTTTTCAGGAAAGGATTCTGAAAACATAGTCGGAGCTGCAGCTTATAAATTATAGCGCTGTTTTAAATGGTGAAGAAGACTAGTTCTCACCTTTGTTGGGACTTGTTTTCAGCATCGTCTACAGAAAACATTTTTCTGCTGCTCATCTGACTATTGAAATCCAAACCACCTCCAAATAACAGCCATTGTTTTTCTTTTTTTGCACATTAGCGCTGCTCTCCTCTTTCTGTTTACTTGTGTTAAGCTCCACCGGAAGAAGCAGGAGGCGGAGGTAGCATGCATGGGTGAGGGACTGTGTTTGTATTCAGTGAGGGAGAACGAGGGGCTGAGTGTAGTTGGAGGTGCAGACAGGAGAAAAAGAACTACACTGATTTTCAAGTCTAATAATACTCAATGTTTGCGATAATGCTATTTTTAACCATCGTAAATTGAAAATCTTGCGATACATCGAGTATATTCAATATATCCCCCAACCCTAAGACCAGCTGACCAGATCCATAATTTACAGTTCGGAAAATATGTTTAGAGAGGCTCCGATAGGGTTTATGACTCGAGGAACCCAGCGCGGTACAAGACCATGAAAACGAGATGAGACTCAGGAAAACAAATTGACAGTGTTTATTATTTACAGTGCAGAGGATGATCAGCTGGGACCCTGAGAAGGAAGGAGAGGGTCAGAGGGTTCTGGCTGGATAATATGAGGAGATGATGTTAATCCAGTGAATCTGTTTTAGCAGTCCAGATGATGGTCGAAGGGAAAACAAGGTGAACTCCAGATGAGAAGGCAAGAAGGCGTGTGGCTGGAAGGCAAGGCACGAGGAATCGAGAGAGAGGAATTGAGGGTAACCAAGGCACAGCGAGAACCAAGGCACAGAATCAGAGGAAGACCAAGGCATGAGGGGGTCCACGGAGGCAGGTAAGCTGAGGCTCGGGTCCAGGATGAAGGAACGAGGAATCCAGGAACGTTCCTCTGGCCCGGAACCCTCCCAATTGACCAGGTATTGGAAGTCCTTACCCCGATGGCGGACGGCCAGAATAGACCTTACTGTAAGGGCAGGGTGGTTATCGATCAGTCGTGCAGGGGGAGGAAGGTCGGAGGGTGGGCACAGAGGGCTGATGGCAACAGGTTTAATTTGTGAGACGTGGAAGGTGGGGTGGATCTTAAGGGACGCAGGTAGCTGAAGTTTGACTGCCGAGGTGTTGATGATCTTGAGAACTGGGAAAGGACCGATGAAGCAGGGGGCCAGTTTCCTAGGAGTGTCCTTCAAGGAAATATTACAAGTAGAAAGCCAAAGTTTTTGGCCTACCTGGTAAGAGGGTGCGGACGATCGGTGGCGGTCAGCGTACTTTTTTGTTTGAGCCGCAATGCGAAGCAGGGCAGCCTTGGTTTGACGCCAGACATGGCGGCAGCGACAGAAGTAGTGTTGTACTGAGGGCACCATGGTGTCGTTCTCCTGGCTGGGGAATTGAATTCTAGAATTGCGCCGCTCAAGGTGGCTGCATGTTGAAGCAGCTGTGTTACTTTCATTCTGAGATTTTGCTTTTGGAAACTTTAATTCCTCTTTTTTTGGATGTAAATCACATTTTTGGATGATTGTTTCCTCTGGTATCAGATGCTGTGCAGCTGGAAGGATTTTTACTGAAACTTTTTTAGTTTTGGACATTTGTTATGATGCGTAACCATGGCAACAAGACAGTTTTTTACAACCAGCAGCAGCTGATTAACATCTCAAAAGCTCAAATAATATCTCAACTACAGCCCCAAATCTCAAATGAGTTGAAAAGGATGTTCTGTGGATGCATTCTCATCTACCTGCCAGCTGTGCTCGAGTAACTGACCACTGAGATCCTGGAACTAGCAGGAGACACGGCTCGTGACAGTAGAAGGACAGGATTGTCCCTCGGCACCTACAGTTGGCTGTCTGCAGTGACGAGGAGCTCGGCAGACTGCTGGGAGGAGTGGCCATCGCTCTGGGAGGAGTTCTGCCTGGCATTTTGGCGGTCCTACAGCCCGGGGGAACAGAGAGGCCAGCCGAGTCTGGGTGGACAGATTGGACGGCATCTGCAGCCAGTTTCTTAGGATCTACTGTGGGATGGACCTTTACAAGAGATCCTTCTTGCCTACAGCCATCAGTATCTATAACATCTCTTAATGAAATGAGGATAACGAGTTACAACAACAATTAATTTCCCTTTGGGATTAATAAAGTATTTTTGAATTGAATTGAATTGAACAAAGGTGGAAGATAACCAAGGGAGGCCTCAAACGGGGACATACCTGTTGCCGTCGACTTGTGGGAGTTATGGGCATACTCAACCCAGACCAGGTGTTTGTTCCAGGCAGATGGGTTCCTCTCCACCACACACCAGAGTGTGGGCTTGAGCTCCTGGTTAGCTTGTTCAGTCTGGCCATTAGACTGGGGGTGGTACCCTGAAGAAAGGCTGGACAAAGCCTCCAATGTCTTGCAAAAACATTGTCAAACTTGAGAAATAAATTGTGGTCCCCGATCTGAGACCACATCAGAGGGGATACCATGGATTCTGAACATGTGTTGGATAAGGGTAAGAGCTGTCTCGAAGGTGGAGGGGTGTTTAGGGAGGGGGATAAAATGTGCCGCCTTGGAGAATCTGTCAATGACAGTGAGGATTGCGGTGTTACCGTCCAAAGGGCGTAGACCCGTGACTAAGTCCACCGATATGTGGGACCATGGATGGCTGGGCGTGGGTAAGGGAAGAAGAAGGCCGGCAGGAGGTTGGTTACCGGTCTTGTTCCTGGCACACATGGAACAAGCTGCGACAAAGGATTTGACGTCCGTGGAGAGAGTGGGCCACCAGAAGTGGTTCTTAGCTAGGGAAAGCATATGAGAGGTGCCAGGGTGACAAGACAATTTATTTGAGTGTAGCCAGTCCAGTAACTTAGACCTCATTGATGAAGGAACAAAGAGAGTGTCTGGTGAACCAGAACCAGGGTCGGATTCATCCTTGTGAGCCTCTCAAACCTCCTTTTCGATGGGCCAAGTGAGTGCCCCCACAATGCAAGAAGCCGGGATGATGCTGTCCTCCTGTTCAACAACATCAAACATCAGGGTGAGAAAACTGACGGGGGAGAGCGTCGGGTTTGATGTTCTTAGATCTGGGCCTGAAAGTGAGGGAATAATTAAAGCGGTTGAAAAATAATGACAAACGTGCTTGCCTGGGAGTGAGGCGTTTAGCGTCCCGAAGATAGGTCAAGTTCTTGTGATCGGTCCAAATCAGAAACGGTGTCTTGGTGCCTTCCAGCCAGTGACGCCACTCCTCTGGGGCCAGTTTAACCGCCAGTAGTTCTCTATTGCCCACATCATAATTTCTCTTGGCCTTTGAAAGATGTGTGAGAAAAAAGCGCATGGGTGTACCTTATTATCGTCGAGTGACCATTGAGACAGGACCGCCACTACTCCAGTGTCAGAGGTGTCCACTTCCAGGATGAATTGTAGCCTAGGATCAGGGTGACAGAAGATTGGGGTGGAAGAGAACAGTCTTTTAAGTTTAGAAAAGGCAAGGTCGGCCTCAGTGTTGCACTTGAAAGCTCTAGCAGTAGAGGTGAGCTGAGACAGAGGTGCTGCCACACAGCTGTAGTCCTTAATAAAACGCCTGTAGAAATTGGCAAGGCCCAGGAAACGCTGCAATTGTTTCCTCGTCTCAGGAACTGGCCAATCCACCACAGACTGGGTCTTTTCAGGGTCAGTTCTGCAACTGCCCTTTTCAAAAATAAAACCCAAAAAGGAGACAGTGGGCACATGAAATGCGCATTTTTCGCCTTTAAACAAACAGCTTATTCTCGTAGAGGCGTTGAAGAACAGTACGAACATGTCTGGTGTGTTCAGCCTCGTTAGAGGAGTAGATGAGTATGTCGTCCAGGTAAACAAACACAAAGTTCCCAATAAAGTCTCTCAGTACGTTGTTAACAAGGGCTTGGAAGACAGCTGGAGCGTTGGTTAATCCAAAGGGCATAACTAGATACTCGAAGTGACCGAGTGGTGTCCTGAAGGCTGATTTCCACTCGTCACCTTCTCTTATACAAATCAAATGATAAGCATTCCTAAGATCAATCTTGAAAAATATGGTAGCAGACTGGAGCTGCTCCTGCAGGGAGTTGATTACAGGCAAGGGGTATTTGTTTTTCACTGTGATGTTATTTAAACCACATTAGTCAATACAGTGTCTCAGGGTCTTGCCTTTCTTGGAGACAAAGAAAAACCCTGCCCCCCAGGGGAGAAGTGGAAGAGCGTATAATACCTGAGTCTAGAGACTCA
>NC_056519.1:22926880-22948857 GCF_014905685.2 Nematolebias whitei | reverse complement strand
ATAAGTATATATACATCTATACACACACACATATATATGTGTGTGTGTGTGTGTGTGTTAGGGCTGCAACAACAAATCGATAAAATCTATAAAAATCGATTATTAAAAGTGTTGGCAATGAATTTCATTATTAATTCATTGTGTCGCACGATGATGCATCTTTCACAGCACTGCGGAGTCGTTTTGTTCACCTGCAGAGCATTGTCAACACTGGCTGATTGAATAAAGTAAAAAAAACCTTCATAGCAAGTTGAACGGAGCAAGGCGGAAGCAGAGCAGAGGCGGTGTTTTCAAAGAAAATTAAGTAAATTTTACAAATGACCGATGCAGAGAAAATGGTTCGGCCCAAGTCCTCAAAAGTGTGGGATCACTTCACGCTTCACAAAGCTAAAAAATGCGTAACATCTCTAACGCTTTGCAAAAGTGACAACATGACACTGGAGCACCACGCTGATGAAAGGGAAACATGTCGGAGTCATCGATGAGGATGAAGGAGCTCAGCAGGTGAGTCTGTACAATATTCACATTTGTTCTGTTTCCAAGTGAGAAAACGTAACGTCAGTCTCTCTGGTAGCTGAAGTTGCTGCTTGTTTGTTATCTACGGTGGCCGACGGGTGCAAACGCGCAGCAAACGGCGAAACGCGCAGCAAACACATGTATGATGCAAACTCAAAAACACGCAAACACAAACAAAATGCAAACACAAAAAACATGCAAACAAAAAAACAAACACAACGCTAAAATATCAAATGCAAACACAAAAAAACATGCAACCACAAATAACACGTGCAAACACAAATGCACCACATGTAACAAAACAGAAAAACGCTGCAAACGGTGAGAAAACCCGCAAGCTCCTCCACAAAAATGGAAGTGCTCCAGACCACTAGGGGCAGTCGAACAAAGAACAAATCATAAAATAAACTTGGAGGAAGAAAGACGTTTTCCAACCGCAAATAAATATCACCAGAAGAAGAGGAAGAAAGAAAGAAAAGGTTTGTTTATACTTTATTCATTCAAACACGCAGTCTTTTACAATAGACCCTTTTCACATGACGTCAGACAACTTACGTTCTGACTCGATGTTGATCGTTACTTCCGGGTCTATTCTCCCTCGGGAGACCTGTCTGTAAACTTAACGGAATTTCATTCATTCAACCTTTATTTATAGAGGTTAAATTACAAGATTTAGCGCAAGGTAAGTTAATAAAAACAGTATTTACGTGTTAGTTAGCTGTGGTAACGTTATCCATCTTTATCAATTTACCATTCTGTAACTGTGTAAGGAAACAGCCTCCAACTGTAAAGTAAGCTAGCAGCTAACAGGTAACTAAACTCTACACTGCTGCTGCCTGTCAGTGCTGTAACATTAAAATGTTTACTTTATCTATTAATGTAAAATCTCTGACATCTTCCAACACTGTTGTTTAGAATAGCATTTTAAATATTGAATTAAAAACTATATGTCAAACCATTTCCATGTTCTGATGTGATTAATTTCTCTTTTTGATTTCTTCTTGTGTCCATCTTTCTCAGCAGCAGCAACTCAGGAAGGAGGACACCCTCAAGACCCAGGCTCGTCTGAGGATTTTAGTAGAGAGGGCCATGTGAAGGGTGAAGGAGTACCAGTCAATCGGGAGGTTCAGTCAGTCAGCTGTGGTTATCTGCTGCTGCCTAATATCAAATTATCAGGAGCCTCTTGATGTAAAAGGAGACAAACCAGTCTAGAGCCTCCCTGCTCCTTCAAGTCACACTTCTTGGATGAACATTCATTACTGCAAGTATCTGTGTTGGAAATCTTTCCTTATATCTTATCTTTTTTTAAAAAAAAATCTATTAATGAATGAATTAATTCCAGAAAACGACAACAAACAATGACAGCCTTCATGATGGTCAGACATCATGGACACCACATTCAGCAGATGTCTTCACTGAAATCATCTTTAAATGATCGTCACTGACATGAGGCCTCTGTCCATGGTTGAAGACGAAGGCTTCACTACAACGATCCACACGTTTAATCCAGGTTACACTCTTCCCTCAAGGACACATTTTACAAAGTAGCCTACATATTGTCCAGGTATAAAGCATACATTTGTATATATTTTTGTGTACATTTATTTTTTTATTGAAGCTATTTGGCTTTTTTTTTTTTTTTTTGGCTTTTTTTAATTTTATTTGGGTTTTTCAAAGGAACAACTTTACTCATCATTAACTATAAAATATTTATTTTACACAACAAAAAAAATATATAAGCCTACATATATGTTGAAATATTTTTGTTTTATTATTATTTTTTTTTTCTGTCTTAAAGGTAATATGTGATTGGTTTGAGTGGTGGGGCAGCGCCCTAACGTTCCCTATTGACCAGCCGCCACTGAATATAAGGCTAACTAAAATGAACAAAACACTGGCTAAAAGCTAGGGGGAGTGATGGCGCAGAGGTTAGAAGATGGGCTTTGTCGTGGCTAGTTACCACGTCGTGTTCAAGACAGCTGAGACATCGCCCTCGGTATAAAAGATTTATTTGACAAACAGGGGTTACAGATATTCAGAGACACACAATTACATTAGTAAAATATATGCATATATTTGGAGCATTAAAGAACCAACCATCTCGGTCTGGTCTTCCCCGGAAATGCCCGCTGAGCGTGTGTCATTTCCGGCTTTTATAAAAGCTTGAAAAAGCTAGCTCCTCTGATTGGTTTAGCCCTTCAGTTGCCATGGTTACTGGTCTAGCCCGCCCCCTGAAGGACGTTAGTTTAAAAGTTTATGGCACACTGTAATTGGTTCTTTGTTTTAGCTCTGTTTGTTTAACGTGATTATACCTTAGTGATACCAAATGATTTGAGTTAAAGTTGTTTATTTCTAGGAATAATTAATAACTATTAATTGTTATCTAACTCATGTTTGCGTGTTCTTACTTGATCCCTTTTTATACTTTTTAGTTTAGTTGCTGTTGTAGCTTACTGTGACGATTAACCCTGTGTCCTCTCAGCTAAACCGACCCTGTATTCAACAATGATTAAACGATTAAATGTTAATTGTTATTATTAAGAGAGGACCTGAGGGATTTTACTTAGTCAAACTGTATTAAGTCTAAATTAAAGAAATGTATTCTAGCTTTATTTATGTTAATCAGTCTGCTATCTGGCATGATTTGATTGCTTGTAATATATCAAATGTGAACTTGTAAAATTATCATTAGCTAATATAAGATTATATGTAAAGGTAAAATAGTTAGAATTAGTAAACATATTCTATAAATATAGTGCAACCCTGGAAGAAAGACACACACACACTTTGTATAACATGACATTTGAATGCTTGATAGGAAATATAAAAAAGTATAAAAATATGAAATCCAACAGCTTGTGATGGGAAAGTCGCAGGTTCACCTCCCGGTACCGTCAACATCAAAATGTGGGTGGAAAAGGTGAAACACCCACACCTGCCTCCACCTCTTTCGGAGGTGGAAGCAGCCTCATTCGCCCCACTCTGGGCCCCTGAGCAAGGCCCTTAACCCCCACCATCTGCTCCCTAAACAGGTCTCTCTTGAAAATGAGTTCTCGTGGCTCAATGAGACTAACCTGGATAAATAAAGTCTAAATGAAAAAAAATAAAATAAATGGAACAAAACACTATATTTCCTAAAAGTAGCAAAAGGCTATCTTAAAGTAAGAAAAACAGCTAAATGTTAAAAGTAACTGACTAAAAGCTAAAAGGACCCAAACTATAGCTAACATTTTACAGCAGCAAAAGGACAGCTAAAAATGATGAAAGGTTAGCTAAAAGTAGCCAAATGTTGATAAAAGCTAAAAATAAAAAAAAAGCAAAATACTTGTTACGCTATAATCTAAATGTAGTAAAGAGTTAGTTAAATGTAGCAAAATACTGGCTAAAAACTGAAAGGAGTTAAACACTTAATCTAAAAGCAGCAAAAGTCTAACTGAGAGCTCAAAATAATAATAGATTAGCTAAAATTAGCAAAACACTGTTTTAATGCTAAATGGAGCAAAACTGTATATTCTAAACATTGCAATAGGCTAGCTAAAAGTACAATTAGACTACCTAAAAGTAACAAAATACTGGCTTAAAGCTAAAAGCTAAAATTAAATGGTTTTAGGTGGTTCTGCCCAGAATGTAAACAAAAAAACACTCATTGCACCAAACGTTCATTTTCATATTTAATGAAACAAAATGTCTGAAGACATAAGGTGCCTCCAAACCTCCAGCCCAGAACCAGAGGGTTCTGAAGAGGAGGGGGAAAGGAGGACCCCCCAGCAAGCAGTCTGGGTGGAACCCGACGCTCCTGAACCAGCAGCACATGGTTCATGGAAATTTCCACTGCTGTTAAATGCAGAACCTCCAGCTCCTGTTTTCAGTCCTCCTCAGCTCTGCACCACACGATCAGTGAAGGTAAGAAGCTGCAGTTTGCCTTTAGTCCAGACTTCACCCATGTTTATTTGTTTGTTTGTCTGTCTCCACCCTGTATTTATCTGCTGCCTTCATCTGACGTCCATGACGTGTGGAAGCAGCTGTTTAATTCTTGATTGTTCACTGAAACTGGCTTTGATCAGAAACTTGTACAAACAGCAACAATTTGTTCATTTTTCTTCAAATCTTATGTTTGGTGTGGGTGTAACGCTACAACACCGTCGTTATTTATGCTGGGTGGTGCTGTGTGAGCCTGAAGTGTGTGGAAACTCCACTTTTGATCTTAAAGCTAAAATTCTGCATTCTGCACACTTTTTTTAAATCCTTGCATTAGCCTTTCTATTTGAAAGAATAAAAATGACAAAGTGGACTCCCAGTTTGCTTCATGCTTCAAGCTTTGTCTCATATCTGGGCAAAACTTTGCAAACATTAGACCAAATTTAGTGCAAACAACCTGTATTTTAGTTTATGTAACTAATGATCAGTTCCTGTTATACTTTGATGGGAAGTCTCACTTGTTGGTGGCGTTCCTCTTTAAAAACAGTTTTTTTTTCCTCTTCATATTTTATTATGTAAAACGGTCTTTGTTTTGTAGGAGGTTCCGCTGCTTTTCATGCTTTACACTTGGATGTTTTCGCTTTCTTCTCTTGAGTCCAGTAAATAAATAAAAAAAACCTCCATCCCTGAGGTTTGAGAGCAAATCACCCGGGCAGTCCTGATTATTGGATGTTTCACATCCTGTCCTTGTTCACTCAGAAGAGGAAACAAAAGGCGCCACTTGAGCCCGGGCATGTTTTGTGGTGAATTCAGGACATGTCAGTGTCATCCTGCAGACTAAATTTACTGCAGTCACAGCTGCCACATGGTGACTACACATTTTCAAACCAGTTTGCCCTAATTTGCCTTCAAACCTTACATAATAGACCTCTTGTTCTCTAAATGATCATGCTCCACCTACATTGTTCCAGCTTCTGTACAACGCGCCCACTTGGCCGTATTCTGAGTTTACGATAGAATGTTAAGATAGAGACTACCGGTAGTAATGTGCCTCAATGTGTTCATACAAGAGTTTCCAAAGATTGGTGATAAATATTCTGCTTTATACGCTGCAGCAGTTTGTTGAAACGGAGTAAGACGGCTTTGGGAACAGAAAGTTCCAGCAGCGTCATGGGGGAGATGGGGACTGTGGGGGTCTCTGAAGGACTACATACCTTCAGGGGTATGTAGAGAAAATATTTACCATCAGCAAGTGTTGCTCTGGTTACATTCACGCCACAAACAGTTACATTAGAGACATGACAACCTGCATATATAGTACAGGTGCGCTACCAAAGAAGAGGGTCGGTGGGTGCAATGGCCACCCCTAAAAGAATGGTGGCCCCCCTCGGCTAGACAATGGTATCCTCTTGAGTTCCAAGCTTTTGCTTGGTGTGCGTTTTTAATGTTCTCATGCTAATTAGGATTAGTAGAAACTCATAAAGCCAAAATGTATATATTAAAAACAACACTTAAAGTGTAGTCTTCCTAAAAAAAACTGGTCTAAAACCAGCGTCCCCCACATTAGGATGCAAAGGGTTCTATGAATAATACCTTCTTTTTTCTTTATTTTTTTACATAAATTGAAGGCCATCACATCTCCAGTTAGGAATGACTGAAATAAAATATGTGTATTGTTACACAAAATGTACTGGTTAAAATTCAGTAATTTGTTTTTACTGTGGATTTTTAGTTTTGTCCGCTGTCACAGAGCGAAGAGGGAGCTGGAAATATCCTCCATCCATCCCATCTTGTTAGCTTTGATAACTTGTAAAATAAGTGAGCTATTGATTTCCATTTTGGTGTGTGGCTGCATCAAAGCATAAGAAAGGTCACTACTGAAACGTTGTCGCAACAAAATTCAAGTTGGCTACCGCTATATGTGTATGTTTTGTGATATGTAAAAATATATCAAATAATCTGGCCACCACGATCATTTGAGGAAACAGTTCTGTCTTGTTTTTATATTCTGTAAAAGTAAGTTTCTCAAATGACTGGGGTGGCCAAAAATTGATTTATGGTGTCCAAGGCCACCATTGGCCCACCCCTTGGCTCCTCCACTGCAACTAGTGTTGGATAGAATTGCTCCCTCCACTCACCAGGATTCATCACTCTGCGCTGCCTTGAACAAGCAAAAAATAAAAAAGTTAAATATGAAAAATATCATAAATACCTCTCTTCTTATAGACAGCGTAGCTCCTCCCCACTTTATTATCTGGCACCAAAACATGAAGGCTTGCTTACATTATCTGTTCCATTCCAGTCCAGAAAAACATTCATCTGGAAAATTAGAAACATTTACTTTTCAGACCCCTCAGGGATGGGGGACATTAGTGTGCTTGTTAGCTTCTGCTTCAGAGTAGTTGCTTTCTTAGCTCAGTAGTGGCTCTTGAGTGACACATGATGCGATGTTCATCAAACACAAGATACTCGTTCAGCATTCACACCACCAAAACTGATCATCAGACTCAGGTCTGTTCCAGAGCAGGTATGAATGCTCCAGAACAGAATAAGCTTTCAAACAAGTACAGTTTTAAACCTTTTAAACTCCATGACCTTTATGTCAGACTTTTATTTCCATTGTGGTGTTTAGTTTTGCGTACATTGGCTGTGTTAAAATGGATTCTGAAACATTTAGCACATCTAAAGTATAAAGAATCATAGGATTCTAAATGGCGTAAAAGTAAATAACCTCTTGAACTGTTTGGGGAAACTGAATTTTTTTTAAAGACCTCAAGGATTCTTGCAAAGCTGTAGGTGAGGGGAAATACCATAGCAGGTTGGAACACCTGTCAACACAGCATGGACTAGTCTGGGATCCCTGCTCCTCATTGGCTGTGATGAGTCTTGAGTGATGAATGTAGGTCACGGCCTGCTGTGCGGCAGGGATCCCAAGTACTGCTGGTGTTGGCTGATGTAACTCGGAGCGTGAATGAGCACATGAGCTGCAAGCCAGATGTCGAGTCAGTTTCAAAGCAGTGCATATTACTGGCATGGACACACACAGGCATCTTGGACTAGAAGCTTTTTGGCAGTTTACCAAGCTGCTGTCAACAGATTCTGTGGAAATCCAAAATCTTTATAGTAGAAGATGCTGTCTTATTGGTATCACTGCATAAAATTATAATTTTGCAATGTGCACTGAAGATAGAATAACAAGAATCTACTATATGGTTGCATTTAAGCTTTATTTAGTTATTTTTTATTAAGCTTTGTTGATCCCTGCAGAGAAATACCTTTTTTCCTCAGCAAGAATGGCGGACAAAGGTTGTCCGTCACTAATGAGGTTCATTGTCTTGTTAAAAATCCTGTATACATAGAAAAACGTTAGCATATACAGTTCCTCAAGCTCTTGATCATGTCATAAAAGTTTTAGTACCTGTGGTTTGTTTGCAAATAGCTGTAGAAGTGTTCCAGTTCAAGTACTTTGAAAGATAATGGTAATGTGGATGTCTGAGAGGAGAAGATCAGCGTTAACAAGCAGTACGCTGATGTCCCCCATTCATTCAGCCTTTATTTATACAGGTTAGTTTCATTGAACCGATGGGCGGCCAATGGTGGTCATGGCCCCCCTTCCGTCGGGCCAGCTTGGGTTCAGAGTCTTTCCAGTGGATGGTCACACCAACTTTCATCTATGTTCCTAGAACCTACTTGACCGAGGTTCCAAGTGAGTCAAGCTGAAAATTTGATGTCAGCAGACTGCAGTCCATTAATTGGTTAGAGAGTGACATCAACCATGAAGTTGCTTGTTTCTTATTGACTGACGACAGAATTCAGGTTGAGTTAGACCTGATAGACTTGATTTACAGGCTTTGACTAGTGTAAGACAAGGGTAGTCTCAACTCTGCCACATTTTTGGAAAATGGCAGAGGATGGCAAGTGTTTTGTGACTTTATGCCTCTTGTTTTCTTGTTGAGGGCAAGTTTTAGGTGGCTATGCTATGATAACCCACCTACATCGATTCCTCTTTAGCTTTATCGCTCAGTTGTTCAACCTGTGTTGCACCTCTGATTATCTTATTTCTAATCTTATCCATCATTGTCACTCCAAAGAAGAACCTCAACTTTTTCATTTCTGCCACTTCCAGTTCTGTCTGCTGTCATTTGGTTAATGTCACTGTCTCCAAACCATAAAACAAACCTGGTCTCACTGTAAATTCTGATTAGGTGTAAGTTAGTTTCATCAAACATAGTGTCTTTGCTCTTAGATAAGCTGGCTGCATGTTTAAATACAGTATTTCCTCGTTTATTGCGGGGGATCCGTACCCTAAAGACCCACGATAAGTGAAAAACTGTGAAATAGGAATAGTAGTTCAAGTAGTAAGTAGTATTTTATTTTATTATTTAAATATATATATATATATATAAAGGTGTTTTAAACCCTTCCCACACTCTTGCAATATTCTAAACAATATTTCTAAACCCTTAAGTTCTAAAAGAGCGCAGAATGTCATGATTTCAGCTCCCTGCCTCCTCTGCTTTTTGCCACCTGCAAGTGCTCTTGGCCACGCCCACTTCTCTGCTCTGCATGCTGAACAGCTGTTCAGCTGCAGCAGGAAGTTTATCCTGCAGCAGTATGGGCTGCACAAAGCTGCAGGAGGAAGCTTTTTCTGTGAAAATGTGCAGCAGGTGCTAAATAATTTAAAATAATTTAATTTAAATAAAACTCCCATGCTGATTGTGCAGCTCATCCATCAATCAACCAATTGTGTGTCATGTCCAATCTTATTTTGAAAAACCGCGATAGAGCAAGTCCACGATAAACGCAATGGTGAGTATATGTGTACAAAATGGTAATGCCATGATACAACTTGTCTGTACACGATGTAGAGATACAATGTGTCATGAAGCCCATTCAGTCCTTTTCATAAACTGTGTGTCAAATGGTTCTGGTGTGGAGGATCCTCAGTGCAGACAAAAAAACGTGGACGAAGCGTAAAGTGAACCATAAATAAAACTTAATAATTTAAAAAACAAAAGGCTGGCTGTGCAGCAAAAAATGATACAAGTACAAAACAGTGGGTACACAAGGGAAAACCAAACACGGTAACTAGACAACAAGTTGTACCATTTTTTTTACAAGATTTGTAACTTAGCCAAGATTAATGACTAAGAAAAGTAATCAGTTTCACACTCATTTTCTGTACCCACTTCATTTGCTGTTGCCTGACCCTGCAGCCAATGGGCCAAACTGTAGGTGACTTCCACCCTGAACAGGCTGCGAGTCCATCTCAGGACAGATTAGGGTCCAGGCATATAAAATCTCAATTATTCCATACCCTAGCAAGATAGTGAAGAAATTAACATGTGTCCTAAAAATCAACAATTGTTCTTTGTTTTTTTCAAGCGAGTCAAATCGGTTCTTCTCATCTTGAGCCTTTCATTGTATTATTAACCTTGTGTTAACCTTGCATATGACAAATATACACAACTTGAACTCAGGAGGCTTCTATACAACCATAGGTTTATTGTAACTAAATAGTTCCGCCTTTGAAAATGTATTTTCTGGCCTGTTTGGGTAGTTTTATTTTTAATTATTATACCCGTATTGTTATAAAGGCATTACAGGAGTCTGCATTTGCTAATCTTAATTCCTTATTCCTTAAATAATGAAAACATTACTCAAGAATGTTCCAGTTAAGTGTGAAGAATGACATCAAGGTGCATTGACATAAACACCTTTCTTTTTGTCATGTAGACCACGGTAGTGTTGCCTAACTATTGACTATTTTAACTGCGTTAAACAAGAAAGATAACACTCTATCTCCAGTCTCACAAACAAGCACTCAATGTCCAACATAAATGGTGATTCTCATATGTGTATCCTTGGTTTTAAGTTTATTTTTTGCTCACTTGTTCAGTTTATACAAATTCTCAGACACTATGTGGGGTCACATTCACTGGTAACGCTCACACAGGACAAAAAACGGCATTGATTTATTGTTTGAGACATAGATTAGCAAGTTTTTCAGCCACACAACTGCATCATTCGTCTTATCTCTCTTCCACATTTATGCTGTCCTGTCGTCACTCGTGACATGACGCTGACGTAGCAAAAACAAGAAGGCTCAAGTTGAAGGCTCATCCCAAACCAGTGGAACTGGTTCACTTAGTGGAAGAGGCAGTTGCAACAAAAAGAGAAAAGGATGTGGAAAATTTGAAAGACTAAAAGCATTTTACCTGGAGTAACATTTTCTGCAAATTTCGCCTTTAATCCTTTCAGCCTATGAGTGAGCTTTAGGTGATTTTAGATAAGGGATCACTTCAGCAGTCCTTATTTGCGGTATCCATTTGAGGTGACCTTTTTTATTTTGTGTTTCTGCACTGTTGATAGTGTTGCTGAAACAGTATATAAGGATCTAAGATATACACTAAGATATATGCTAAACAAACACTAAACGATACGCTAAAAGATCTAAGATATATGCTAAACAGTAATAATCTAAAACAATACAGAATATTAAACAGCAGCTCGAACATGAGTTCTCATTAGAGATAGCATCACCCCCAATGGGTAAAAGAGTGAAATAAAGTCACAAAACACTCACCATCTTCTTGACACGGTTTCCAAAACTGCCATGTACAAGTCGAGGCCACCTTCCCTCTGGTTTTAGCTTGTAAATCGAGTCTATTTGGTCTAGCGCCATCTGAATTCACCTCACAGTATCACAGTGGTGGTTTAAATGTTGACGTTCTGTTGACATTCGCAACCTGCAGATGCTGGACGCCTAGATTCATAACTGGCTGTAACTACCATACCCACCACTGCACCCTGTATTCACTGGTTAACTGGTCATCATTAACTTCACGTAGACTCTCTCACTGGTACATTTTCATCTTTAAATCACTTCTTGGTCTGCTGCCTTCATACATCTCCTCCTACATGTCTCTGTGTGAGTGCAGCTACAGCGTGCGCTCTCAGGACATTATTACCTGCAGTGTTCCCTCAGTGCGGACTGAACTAGGCAAAAGGGCCTTCTCCTACTCCGCTCCTGTTTCCTGGAATATCTTACAAAAAGATCTGAAGCTCTCGACCATGACCTCTCTTAAGTGGCTTTAAAACATCTGTTAAGTTCATGGCAAAAATCAGTGCTGACATGTTCCTGTTTTTAGTTTTCTACATCGCCTTACAACCTAGCCGTTTTTGTTTCATTTTTTAATACATTTTTTTTTCACTTGTTCTTCTCAATTTGTATGCTTTCTTTTACGATTGTCTACTGTTGTCATCATTCTTTGTTAAAATCAGATCTCTCTTGTAAATGAGTCCCCGAGGTTCAATGGGATTACCCTGTATAAATAA
This sequence comes from Nematolebias whitei, assembly GCF_014905685.2. NCBI lineage: Eukaryota > Metazoa > Chordata > Actinopteri > Cyprinodontiformes > Rivulidae > Nematolebias > Nematolebias whitei. The sequence goes on along the minus strand of NC_056519.1, from coordinate 22,937,085 downwards.
AGGTTGAATGAATGAAATTGGATATATTAATTAAATTAATGAAAAGTTAATTAAAAAAAAAACGAATGCTGCGGTTGTGAGGTTTTAAAACTGGTGGTTTCTTTGATTCATGTTTTATATTGACATTTCTCTGGCCAGTCAATGTCCTGCAGTCTGCTGGCATCAAACCTTTAGCTCTGCTCGGCTCACTTGGAACATAGGCCAGGTATGCCTTAAGAACCAAACTAAAATCAGGTGGGAATGACCACCCAGTGGAAAGACTGAACCTGCATCGGGTTGAACCAAGTAGAGTCAAGTCAAACCTTTGGAAAAAGGCCATAAGATTGAGTTGTCATATGTGTCTTGGCTCCTAAACTCCTTCTGGATGTTTGCTGCACTCCTTCAAGATCTAGCTTAATTTGGAAAGCGAACATGCACAACTCGTATCTTTGTGGATGGTGGTGAATATGACGTGCAACAGCGACATAGCCGTGCTGAGCATTAGCCACGTATTTTATGATCACAGCGTTCCCTTGACTATGCGAAAACAATCACATTGAACCTCACAACTGCTACATAGTGTCCATGTAGATATTTGGTACAAAAACTCCATATCGTGCTGCTAGTCTGACATCTGAAAATTTGACTTCTGTTAATGTATCCAAAAATACAGGTGGTAATAGCATCTACAATTAGTTTTTCATTTACTTATTCTTTTAAGGAGATGCAAGAAGAGAAAACTTTTATTCAAAATTTGAATTAAGTTTTTCCACTGACCATTTTTAGCAAGACTTGACATACCAGTAATTGTGAGGTCCAATCACCTAAAGAAAATGTGTTTTACACGTTGTCAGTAACTGTTTGGTTTTTATTACAGATAAAACTTTGCTTTAACTGAAAATAAACTCATAGAGGCAAAAAGTTAATACCACCAGGCTTATTACGATGTTCTCAGTTGAACTCATCATTCAACATTCTGCTACAATCAAGATTTAAACTTTTTAATGTAACAATTACACATCATTACAAAACCTAATACCTGGCGTCATTACTAGCACACACGAGCAGGCGAATCAATACTGAGCGATAAGATGAACTGAGCGGTCTCAGGTTACGACACTTTGGATTTACGTACAAAAGGCCAAAACGGTGTTTACTTTAGTCCGACTGGCCTTTAATCTTAGATGAGACTGAAGTAAGAGAATGTTTCTTATGTCAACAATCATTGGGAGAATTGCTTTACACAAATCACAGATGTCAGAAATTCTGTTCAACATATTTATGATCTCTAGTATTTATTAGAGACCCTGCAATTATTGCTGATGTGTTTTGAGATTCTCTGGAAAAAAATCTTACGTACAAAACCTTTTAGCTACGGTTTTCATTGGAACTCGAATAAGAAACTCTTTATTTTAAACAGCCTTCATGCGCTCACACAGAACTTTTCTCAACTGTAAATTAAGATGTACAGGAAACGGGCAACGTTTTATATACATTTAAAATTCTTTGGCTTCCGAATGATTCAGCTGTTGTGAAAAATGGACCTTTTTAAAGAAAAAATATTATGCTTGTAGATGGTAATGAACTGAGATCTCAAAAGCCTGGGTTTGTTCCAGGTTCAGCACAGTGAAGCGATCACTGTTTGAAGCGAGGGTGACGGATTGTTGGGTTCAGGAAGATTCTGAAAAGGTCGGACATGAAGACCCCGCTGATGTTGAATAGGTGTAAAGAGGAGTGAAGGGAGTTATTGCATGCATGTTTTGGACTGTGTTTAAAATAGAAATGGATAATTTGAACAATACTTAATATTCCCCTTCCCACATGTAGATAAGCAGGTGACCAAACAGGTATTCTTGCTTTTACCATCACATTGTTTGGCTCTTAGGTTACTAACTGATACAGTATTTATCACATTTATATTAGCAAGGGTGCTCGCAACTGTTAAGATTTTTTCACATTGTTTTAAAAGTATACAACTATGCAGCAAGATATGTCTGCATCTCTGACACAGTCTTTTTTTGTTCTTGGTCCAGGGTGGACTTCACCAGGGCTGTTCCTTGTCTCCAATCCTGTTGGTGGTCTTTCTCCAAGTCGGGTGAGTCGGCCTTAAGTGGAGGAGTTAAAGTGTCTCACGTTAACTTATTTTATTAATGTATTTTTGTATATGAATGTTTCTGTTCAGTGCCCTGAGATGACTTCTGTTGTGACTTGGCGCTAAATAAATAAACTGAATTGATGTGAATTGAATAGTCTTGTCCTCAGTAACGAGGGCATTGCCTCGGTTGGTCATAGTGAAAAAAAATGTTACGCTTGAAGGCAAAGTTCAGGATTTACTGGTTCATCTATGTTTTAACCCTCCTGTGCAGAGGGGCGACAGTGTGTTAGGTTTAGAAAATGATCAAAAGAAGGCCAAATAGGAGATATATGGATGCATTTAGAGAGGACATGGACATAGTTGGAGTAAGGACAGAGGATGCAGAGGACAGAGTGAGATGGAGAAGGATGATTCACTGTGGAGACCCCCGAAGAGGCAATGATCGATAGAATGAGATCCCGAATACAATTGACAGAACTGATCTTCCTTTGTAGGGTGGTCATCTCAGTCTTAGACCTAAGATGAGGAACTCTGTCACCTGAAAGGTTGAGGTGGTTCTGGCATCTAATTCGAATGTCTTTTTGACACCTCCATTTGGAGGTTTTCAAGGCATGTCCCACTAGGTAGAGGCCCTGGGGACAGACCCAAAACTCACTGGAGGGACTATAAATCCATAAATTGCAGTGGAAACTTGTTCTTTAGGGGGCCGAGATGGTGGAGAGGTAGGGCAGCCGACTTGGTACCAGAAAGTTGCGGTTCGAGAGAGAGAAAGAGAGAGAGAGAGTGTTTAGTAGATGATCAGTGTGTCACACTCAGTTTAAAACATTCATGCCCTGCAAAAATTGGTCTGATTTCTACACAGTATTCTTTTTTTTTTAATCCTGTTTTCATGGGTTTAATGAGCTGGAAGCCCAAATTATTTAAAAATAAGCAAATAAATACTTGAAATTGTTTAAATTGTGGGCCCTGAATCTAACTTGAATGGAATATTGGAAGTTAAACAACTTTTCCAAGATATTCTAATTTTTTTGGAAATGGTCTGTATATTTGTGTGTGTGTGTGTGTGTGTGTGTGTGTGTATATGTGTATATACACACATATATATATATATATATATATATATATATATATATATATATATATATGTACTGTATGTGTTATATACTGTATGTATATATATATATATATGTGTATGTCTGGTATGTATTTCAAGACTGAAGGATGAAAGACGAAATGTTTCTACTCAGCTGTACATTAGTTCCTCACTTATCGTGGGGGTTATGTTTCAGACATCCCCGCGATAGGTGAAAATCCACAAAGTAGGTACATTATTTTTATTTGAGTATATACTGTATATATATTTTAAGGCTTTATAAACCCTTCCCACTCTTGCAATGTTCTAAACTCTTAAACCTACGTAATTTTAACACATGTACATATGTACTGTACAGTAGGAATGTGCGATATGGCATAAAATTCATATCACGATATGTATTGTGAAGGGTGGCGATAACGATATATATCGTGATATGCTTTAGGTATAAAACTTAATAGTTTTTTTTTAAAGCATAGGGTGTCCTTTTGCTATCATATATTTTGAATTTAAAAAATTCCACTACTAGGTCCAGAGAGTTTTTAAATAATAAACAAATCAAGTATTAGGCTTCTTGCTTGTAGTGCAAAACAGTGCAAAATGTATAAAATGTAGTTTTAGCCATATCTTTTAAACAAAAGAATATGTTAACTTAACAGTTTCCAGTCTTCTCACTTAAGAAATGAACAGCAACAGAGCAGCATTTTACACTGAAACACTTGACCCTCCAACCCTCTAGTGGGCGACTCCTTCTGCTTTAATGGAGAGCTGACACAAAATGAGTCTGTGGCTTTGACCAGAGGGTCTCGCAGTAAAATCACATAAGACAGCGTTCTTATAACAGATCAGAGAGCAGGTTTCTCTAAAGCTGACCAACGTTTACTTTAACTTTCGACAAAAAAAAAAAAACCTTTCGACGGAACACAGCATTTTGCGCATGCGTCAGAATACGGCAACACTACGGCAATCCGGGTGTAGTTAGCTTGTAGCTTTGCTACTTAGCTCTTGAAGAAAAGACTTTAACACCACTTGCGCACATTTTTCAGCTCAAAAAAAGTAAAGATTAAACCGACAACTCTGATTTTACTTCAGACACAGCATTACTGCAGTTAGCCGGTAGAAGACAGATCTATATCGTAGGCTAAATTTCTATCGTTTCTACCATATACCATTTATATCGCGCATTCCTACTGTACAGCATTGCAAAAAAAATATTGGGGTACTCACCAGTGAAGATGAGTTCAGCTTCAGGGTTATTTGTGACTTTCCTGCCAGTTCTGAGCTTAATAAATAGATTGTGACTTTTTGACTGCGTTGCAAAACCATTTTTACCACATCGGTTTCTCCACTGGTGTTTGCCCTCTCCATTGCTGTTCTTTGAATTTCGTCAGAAAGCAGCGTCCGGAAGCACTGTTGCCTTCTGGGCTGTGTAGTTCTTTTGACTTGCGTTACAATATAAGCTTATTGAAAGAAAACTATACAATTGTGGCACCTGTCCGAATAATTTTTCTTTTGTTTTTTGTCCTGTTGGTTGATTCCTGCTCCCGTTAACTTTTTATCCCATACCTTCCCAATCACGTGAGTGAGTTAAAGTTAACAATCGTGTATCATGTACAATCTTAAGTTGAAAACCTGCAAAACAGTGAGTCCGCAAAGTACTGAATGACTACTGTATATGAAAACTAGTCACAAAAATTATTTGACTCAGTACATTTTTAACAACTATTTAAAATACTCTAAATCACTGTTGGTTAACAATTAAAAGTTGGTGAAAACTTTGAAAGTCGGGTGCCTACTTTTGTTTTTGACTACATAGCATTTCTATGGCACTGAAAGAAAAAAATAAGAGCCACCACACCTTTTGTAAAAGAAACTTAAAAGTTTTATGCTACCTCAGCGGTATTACCCTTAACTCTATTTAGAAAACAACAATGATTTGCCCGCCACTGTGTCACAAATCTGTCAGTCAGCTTGTCTGAACATCGCCAAAAGGCACATGTTGGCATCCGTTCAACCATTACGTCAGTTTAAAAAGTAAGGAAGTGAGAGCAATTTTGCATTAGTTGATTAATTAAGTGAAACTTGATACGTTGGTGTATATTTTGTAAGGAAAGGTGGACTGTGAAGATATATTCAAAATAAAAGTTCAGTTTACATTATAGCTTTTAGTGTATGCAAAAAAATTAATTCTATATTGTATATTCAGTGTTTCCCCTACCATTATACAGGCGGGGTGCCCCACCCCATCAACAGAAATGAGCACCCTGCCTACCAAACTGAACTTACCCCTCCCACCCCCACCCAGCACTGACGTATCTCTAAGCTAGCGGCACAAAATACAGGCTCTCTAGCTAAAAAGCCAAAGGCAGCACTCACATTGCCTCTTCCCTCATGTAGAACGCCCCCCGCTCCCGCTCAGAACTGTTAGTACAAGCTGCACTCAGACATGTCTCCGTCCCCACATCAGTAAAAATCATGGATGAGATGAGCACCCCGCCATGACAAGCTAACTAGGGGAAACACTGATATTGTCATTAAAAAAGGGTCTTAATGTAAAAATAATGTTTTTTTTTTATGACTGAAAAATGTGAATGTGTTCAATCATTAACTACAACGAGTAATGTCTACATGTTTGTGGCGTCATACAGTTATATTCTACGTGCACAGAGCTGATACAGTAGATGTAGACAGAACTATATGTAGCTTTGGACCTGTGTCATTCTTTGAGGCCCCTTTCTGTCACATTAAATAATTAAATTTATACCAGTTTAAAAAACATGTTTTTGCCTTTACACATGCTGTGATCTTATTGGATATTCTCTTTTCAAACATACATGATGTCACCTGGCCAATCATTTACAGCAGATTGTTTTTGACTCGGGGTCACGTGGATTTTGGGGGGTATAGGCTTAAATTAGAGGCCCTCAAATTCCAGCTCTCATCAACAAACACTCAGATCAATCAGATGTAGTGAAGCATTGATTCAATGAGACGTTTTTGAGCTGATTTGGTCAAGAATAAAGGTTATTAACCCCTTGATCTATGACGGAAACACCTCCTTTAGCCTCTTGTTTACAGGCTGATGTTTCCACACTTCTTGTTTTCCTGATACCAACTGAACCACAAATTCTCATCTAAATCAGATTTAATTAATTTAGCTTTAGATGGGAGCCTTCTTTACCCATCCTGGAAGCAGTATTTGCCACCAAAACACTGTAAAATTGTGCACATTTTTTTAAATATATTTGAATCTATAACAACCTGTGTCAACTTTAGGAACTTTGTCAAGAAACATGGCTGCCCTAATTTCTAAAAATCTGTATTGGCCACAGAGATGTTAACATCGATCAACTACTAGCAGGTTCCCATGGCTGTAAAATTGCAAAGTTTATACAGAATACACCAAAACGATTGGATTAATGCACTTAGCAAAGAAAAGTGGGCACGGAGCATCCAACTGGATCAAAGATCATTTACGAGCAAGAGTCGTAAGAAGACTTAAGCGATGGAGAGAGTACACGGTGTTCTAGACAGACCGGTACAATTTGTGAAATCCTGTTTTTGTTTTAGTGTATTATTTTCACAAACTATGTATTGCATTATCAAGATTGTTTTTGATCTGGTATAATAATATCTGCAGTTAAATCATCCACCAAAACCAAACAAGTGATTTGATCTGAAAGTGTTTATCTTTTTAGTTTGGGTTTGAGGCTGGTTCACACGGCACTGTTTAAAAATCAGTAAAGAACTGACTGACACTTAGGGTGTTTTCACACCTGATAGTCTGGTAGACTCAGTTCGATTGGAGACCAATATTCAGAACATTTGTTTACAATTCAGCTGGTGTGGTTTGCATTCACACTGCACTGAGTCAGTCGAGCCAACCTGTCCCCCCTATCGCCTGTGGTAGTGCTGCACCAAGATCTACTGAAGGAAATGACACAAAAACCTTTGAAGAAGACACTTCTTCTTCTTCTTCTTCTGGAAATAAAAACTAAATCGGAGTGGCGTCAAATTTTAGCGGTTTTAGGATTTCTGTTTTGTCATTTTTTCAACAATGGACTCATCATGAGTGGAAGACGAGGCAGAAGACCATGGGGAATGTTGTTTTTCACATAAGGTGGCTGACGGCTCCGTATGAGGTAAGAGAAATACGTGTTTGTTTGCCCTGTACTGTAGCTCATTTTGTGCTTTTGAAGCAGTCTCCGGTCTTCTTGCATTCTAACTGCGCCAGAGTTCTCTTCAACCGAACTGAGACCTAGGTGTTTAGGCGGACCAGAGTTCGCTTTTTTTGGTCCCTTAGGGTGCATTCACACCAGTCCTGTTTAGTCCGCCTTAATCGAACTCTAGTCCGTTTGCCTAGAAAGTCTGGTTCCTTTAGGGAGATGTCAATGCGCAATAGAACTCTGATGCGGACCAAAGAAGCAAACTCTTGTTTGCCTAAAAGCCTAGGTCTTGGTTCGGTTGGAGTGAACTCTAGCGCGGCTCAAATGCATATGTGGATGCAAGCGGACCGGAGACAACTCCAAAAGCAGAATGTGGACTACAGCACGGGGCATTTTGGGTAAAAACAACCAGCCGCCTGGTGTGAGAAACAACATTCTCCAAGGTCTTTTGCCTCAACTGCTCCTGCAGAGTCCATTGTTGAAAAATGTTTGTTTGGCATATGAGCCACATACAAAACAGAAGTCCTAAAACAGCTACAATTTGACACTAATCCATTTTTGTTTATATTTCCAGAAGAAGTAAATTGCGCTCAATTTCTTCTTCAGAGGTTTTCGTGTTGTTTCCTTCAGTAGTTCTTGGTGCAGCGCCACCACAGGCGAGGGGTGGGGGGGACAGGTTGTTCAGAGGGCTTGGCTCGATTGACTCAGTGCAGTGTGAATGCAAACCGCACCAGCTGAAAATGTAACAAATGTTCAAATTTTGGCCCCTAATCAGACTGAATCTACTAGACCATCAGGTGTGAAAACACCCTTAGAAACAAGAAACTGTTGTGGATGTACTAAAAAGCTGTCAGTCCATGTTGCTGCCATGCTTTATTATTCTGTCTAAGATAACCAAAAACACCAGACACCAGATTTACTGTTCTCTTTGCTGTTACAGTACAGCTTTTAAATACATTTATTCGGACCATCTCTGTTGTTATAGTCTATACATCCATCCATTATCCTTTACTCCCTTCTTACTTTTTGGGTCGCAGGGGTCACTGGGGTCCATGTCCAGTCGTCACTGTGCAATAGGCGGGTGACACCCTGGACAGGTCTTCAGTCCATAACAGCGCTGCTCGTTGTTTTAGTCTATCCTTCAAATGTTTTGTCAAACAAGTAGAGATGTTGGACATTAAAGAACTGGACCACCCCTGTTGGTTAATAATATGTATGTTATCAAGATACATAGAGATTGTCTTGAAGTTTAAACAAGCCTAATAAAACCATGCTCTGATTGTCAATGCTAATATGAAGATGTTAGTATTCTAGAGTATATTTCACTGACTTAAATGTGAAAAAAGAAGTATTTGTTGTTCTGTGTAAAGTACATTTTACCTTAAACATAGTCCTAAATATTTCAGTTGTTCCTGCTATGCACTACACCCCTCCAAGCTAAGCTAGTTCCTCTGGTAGCTCCTTTGAAGTTAGCGTTACTGACAGCTCTTTAGTCATAGGTGAAATTTAAAGTATAAGTACATGTTTCAAAACCTGCTTAAGGCATTCAGGAATGTTTCTGGAGTTACACAGTCACAATTAGGTGATGTTTGTGGAAATGTGTCTTTCATCTTAAATTTAAAGAAAGCTTTAGTGGTTTATGATGGCTAAAGCTAGCACAGAGCAAGATGCTAGGCAACACATTTGGTTACTATTTATTTTACCACTAGCTTTATAGCTGTTTAGACATATTGTCCTGTAAGTTTAATGTTTTCTTCAAGAAAATACTCAACTTTCTAATAGAGTATTACTACTTCAGTATTAACTACTAATATACCAAGTTTATATCTGTCATTTAATACATTGGCATGATATCTTGACGTACTAAATTTAAAGCAGGTCAAGCCAACTTGTGCATTCTTCTTAAATACAACTGCTTTTAATTTTAATGATAATGTCACTGTTTTGTACTTTGCCTCATTTGTTGGTATATTTTGTTGCGTATATTGACTTGCGTATTTGTGCTAGCATATTCATCTTTGTTTTGCAAGTGTGGCATGTAAACCTGTAACATTGCTTTAGCGCAGAGTTATTCAATTGAATTGCTCAGGGGTCCACAGTCACTGAAAGCCAAGAGCTTACGGGCCAGACATCCAGCAATTAGTTTGTTTAATGGTTTAACATCTAGTTTTATTTAAAAACCAATCCATTGGTGAGCCAAACTGAGCTCACCCGTGGGGCTGATTTGTCCCCTGGGCCGCCAGTTGATTAGTCCACCTTTAGCATATCAACATTTTATTGCACCTCTAATAGGTTAGATGAGTGTTGTTTGTTGTACTTATTACTCATAGAAACGCCACAAGTACATTACAACAAAATTTAGACCGAACATTTACATATCGTTGGGTCACTGCTACATAGCATTTAGTTAATATGACATATTTGTGAGGTATATGTGACAATTGTTGCTATGGCTTAGCTTAAAAGATCTCTGACTACTTGCACATATTGGCCTTAAATTGTTATTTCTCTATTATACTAAAAGTTGTTGTTTGTGACATGTGAAAACTCACAATTACTTACAAAAATTATAGATTTTTCACCTAAGGCAGTCATAGTTATTGTACCAGCGCAATGCATTCTGGGGTCATGACGAACATCAGTTGTAGAGGAGACTAAAGCACAAGGGTCAAGGATACAAAGTTTTAACATGTGACACTAAAGTTATAGCCCTATAACTTTATAGTTTCTTATAGTATTATTCTTTATAGTATTAGTTCTTATGAACAATAAATATATGGGTAGAAACGATCAAAGGTGATCAACTTTAAATGTTTAATTTATTAACGCGGGAGCCAATGCCATATAAGATAGAACTTTATTGATCATATAT
>NC_056519.1:22922385-22926480 GCF_014905685.2 Nematolebias whitei | reverse complement strand
CCTCCAGATGCAGGAAGAGGGCCACCGGCATCATGAAGGACCCCACCCACCCAGCACACACACTTTTTGCCCCACTCCCCTCAGGAAGGAGGTTAAGGAGCATTAAGTGTAGAACCACTAGACTGAGGAACAGCTTCTACCCTGAGGCTGTTAGACTCATGAATCTCTAACTAGAATAATCACTGTGAAAAACCATATCATGTTGCTGCTGATCTGTTTCATGTTGCTGCTGATCTGTTTCAATGTTGATGTGTTCATGCGTGCACATCTGCTCACAGACTCATGTTCATGTTTGTGCTGATGTTCAATGTTTTATGTTATGAGTGCTTAGTGTATATTTAGTTGATGTTTTTCTTAGTTCATATCTTAGATGTTATTACTGTTTTTCTTAGACATTTTATTGTTGGATGTAACTGGGACCCTGTGTACATAATTTCGCTCCACCACATGTACCACATGAGGTGCGAATGACAATAAAGAAACTCTGACTCTGACTCTCCCTTAGAGATAGGGTGAGAAGTTCAACCGGAGTAGAACCGCTACTCCTTCACGTCGAGAGGAGCCAGTTGAGGTAGTTCGGGCATCTGGTAAGGATACTCCCTGGGCGCCACCCTAGGGAGGCGCTTCGGGCATGTCCAATTGGGAGGAGACCCTGGGAAAGACCCAGGGCATGTTGGAAAGACTATGTCTCTCGGTTGGCCTGGGAACATCTTGGAATCCTCCCAGAAGAGCTGGAAGAGGTGGCTGTGGAAAGAGATGTCTGGGCCTCCCTGCTCAAGCTGCTGCCCCCATGACCTGATTTCGGAATAAGCGGAAGATGATTGATGGATGGATGAAATCACATTTTGATTCTGTTCAGTTTCAAGGAGGGCTCGGTTCAGTTAATTGTCAGTGCAAAAAAGACAAAATGAAGACTTACAAAACGTTTATTTTGAAAATATGCCAAGTAAACCATACATTTGTATAAAAATAAATAAAAGCGACCCATTTGGATGATATTTTAAATAAATGGCACCCTTTACAATAAATAAACTATACTAACAATAATAAAAATCTTAATAAATACAATAACAGTCAGAACCAGAACAATAAACAGCAACAGACTGTTTACCATCTAACTAATCAAGTTTTAAGTTTTTGTCCAAAAAGACAAACTTATCCACATTTTCTGCCAAAAGCTCAGATCTAGTTGCAGTGAATATCTCCAGCGGTGGAGAAAATCCTCTCACTAACTACAGTAGCAGGAATAAAGAGGTAGAGCTTTGCTAATTTTGCAGTGTGACTGTATTTGGTCTCATTACTCACAACCTCTTGGACCTGATCCCACCTGTCCCTAGAAAAGTTCAGAGTTCAGTCATCACAGACTTCTTAGCTGGAGGTGATCTCTGGTGGATTTTCCTGAAGAGGAAGACTCAGCTGCTATCTCTGTCCCAGACTGGAAATAAAACACAAAGAGATTTAAAAAAATGAGTTAATCCATCCATCCATTATCTTTTACCCGCTTCTTCCATTTTGGGTCACGGGGGTCGCCAGGGCCCATGTCCAGCAATCACAGTGCAAGGGGCGGGGTACACCCTGGATGGGTCGCAAGTCCATCACAGGGCCACATAGAGACAAACAACCATTCACTCTCACTCACACCTAGGGACAATTTAGAGTTACCAATCAGCCTAACATGCATGTTTTTGGTCTGTGGGAGGAAACCAGAGTACCTGGAGAAAACCCACGCATGCACGGAGAGAACATGCAAACTCCACCCAGAAAGGCCCCCGGACGGGGATTTGAACCAGGGACCTGCTCGCTGAGAGGCAGCATCTCTACCAACTGTGCCACCGTGATGCCCAAAATGAGTTAATAAGATATATAATTTTAAAAAGTTAATAAGATAATAATAATTTTTAAAAAAGACATACCAAAACCATACCAGATCAGTCGAGGCTCGGGTTAACGACTGCCACCGGTGCTGTTGACAAACAGGGTGTCGGTGGAAATTGTGCTACTGTTTGTCGAAGACCATGAGGAGGGACACGTCAGGAGACAGAGGAAGAAGAGGAAAGTGAAGAATGTAGGACTGAGGGTTGCAACTCTAAATGTGGGGACAATGACAGGAAAAGGTAGAGAGCTGGCTGACATAATGCAGAAAAGGAAGGTAGATGTTTTATGTGTCCAAGAGACCAAGTGAAAGGGCAGCAAGGCTCACAGCATTGGAGTAGGGTTGAAGCTGTTTTACCATGGTGTGGATAGAAAGAGAAATGGGGTAGGGGTGGTTCTAAAGCAGGATTTGGCAAAGAATGTAGTGGAGGTGAAGAGAGTGTCAGATAGGGTGATGTGCCTGGAGGTAGAAGTAGAAGGTCTGATGCTAAACATCATCAGTGGTTATGCTCCACGGGTTGGATGTGATGAGGAGGCGAAAGATACATTTTGGAAAGATCTGGATGAAGTGATAGAGAGTATTCTCAGGGAGGAGAGAGTGGTGATCGAAGCAGACCTGAATGGACATGTTGGTGAAGGAAACAGAGGAAGGACAGATTGTGGTGGATTTTGCCAAGAGAATGGAAATGGCTATAGTCAATACCTATTTCCAAAAGAGGCAGGAACATAGAGTGACCTATAAGAGTGGAGGAAGGAGTATGCAGATTTACTACGTTCTGTGTAGAAGAGGAAACCTGATGGAGATTGGAGAGTGTAAGGTTGTGGCAGGGGAGAGCGTGGCCAGACAGCATCGGATTGTTGTGTGTAGAATGACTGTTGTTGTGAAGAAGAGAAAAATAGTAAAATCAGAGAAGAAGACCAAATGGTAAAAGATGAAGAAGGAAGAATGTTGTGAGAAATTCAGAAAGGAGCTGTTAAAGGCTCTGGGTAGTAAGAAAGAGCTTCCAAATGACTGGGCTACTACAGCAACAGTAATTAGAGAGATGGGTAGGAAGGTACTTGGTGTGTCATCTGGACAGAGAATGGATGACAAGGAAACCTGGTGTTGGAATAGTGAAGTGCAGGACGCCAGTCAAAGAAAGAGATTAGCCAAGAAGAAATAGGACCGTGAGAGGACTGAAGAGAGGAGACAGGAATATAATGAGATGGGACGTAGAACAAAGAGGGAAGTAGCTAAGGCAAAGCAGAAGGCGTACGATGAGTTGTATGGGAGGCTGGACACTAAAGAGGGCGAGAAGGACTTGTACCGATTGGCAAGACAGAGGGATCAGGCTGGAAAGAATGTGCAGCAGGTTAGGCTTATTAAAGATAGGAAAGGTAATGTTCTCACAAGTGAGGATAGTGTGACGGAAAGATGGAAGGAGTACTTTGAGGAGCTAATGAATGAAGAGAATGAAAGAGAAAGAAGAGTAGAGGTCATAGAAACTGTGGACCAGGAAGTGGGAAAGATATGTGAGGGTGAAGTCCGGAAAGCTCTGAAAAGAATGAATAAGGGGAAGGCAGTAGGACCTGATGACATACCAGTGGAGATTTGGAAATGTCTTGGAGATATGGCAGTGAGGTTTTTTACTCAAATATTCAATGGCATATTTGAGGGTGAGAAAATGCCTCAGGAATGGAGAAGAAGTGCGCTGGTGCCCATTTTTTGATCAAGGGTCATGTACAGAGTTGTAGCAACTACAGGGGAATTAAGTTGATGAGCCACACGATGAACATCTGGGAGAGGGTTGTGGAAGCAAGACTTAGATGAGAGGTGACTATCTGTGAGCAGCAGTATGGTTTCATGCCAAGAAAGGGCATCACAGATGCCATCTTTGCTTTGAAGATGCTGATGGAGAAGTACAGAGAGGGTCAGAAAGAACTCCATTGTGTCTTTGTGGATTTCGAAAAAGCATATGGCAGAGTGCTGAGGGAGGAGGTGTGGTATTGCATGTGGAAATCTGGAGTGGCAGAAAAGTATGTTAGACTGGTACAGGACATGTATGAGGACAGCAGGACAGTGGTGAGATGTTCTGTAGGAGTGACAGATAGCTTCAAGGTGGAGGTGGGATTGCATCAAGGATTGACTCTGAGCCCCTTCTTGTTTGCTCTGGTGATGGACCAACTAACAGATGAGGCCAGGCAAGAATCCCCATGGACGATGATGTTTGCAGATGACATTGT
>NC_056519.1:22874885-22917385 GCF_014905685.2 Nematolebias whitei | reverse complement strand
CTGAGAACTCAAAGCAGGTGGCTGCTCGTCCTGAGCCTGGTTCTGCTGGAGTTTTCCTGTTAAAAGGGAGTTTTTTCTTTCCACTGTTGCCTTTGTGCTTGCTAATTTTCTACAGAGATAACTGATGACTAATTAACACGCATCTTCACTTTAAGTATTAAATGTCTACGATAGCGCAATTAGACAGGTTAACCCTCCGAGCCACAAAGTAAAAACTTCCTTCCCCCTTTCACTTCACAGGGAGATAAAGGTGAGATTAGACGTCCACAAGAGTCTGATGGGGATTTATTTTATAGCAGCCTCAAAAATTCAACTGGCTGATACAGCACGTGTTGTAGTGACAAAAGTGTGATCACAGGGAGGTCGTCAGGTTGAACATGTATCCACCAGGTGGAGGTGGGCAACGTCGACGGTGCCTTCTTGTCCTGTTGCAAAATAACTCTTCTCACACGATGATGCAAATTCTCTGTTGCTCAAACACATCATATTTCAAACCGAAGCTGAATCTAACCTTTTCTGGTGTTTATCCTGTTTCAGTCGTGGAGAATTACCGGCCAGCGTTCATGTTTACTTGGAGCTCGTGTGTAGTTTGCAACGTTACAGACAGATTGTTGACTCGACTATTTTTAGGTTTGAGCTTTATTTGTGACTTTTTTATACTTCCTTCAGCAGTAGTTCCTTATAAAGAGAAATTTACTAATTTATTTGTTTAACTAACTGCAAAACTGTTTAGCCCTGTTGTAATCTTACTGATTTCACAAATACTCAATAGTCTAATGTGTAAATACTTCAGGCGTAGATTGGCTCCGTGCTTTTTGTAAAGCTTCGTTGTCAACAAAAAGAAAATCTGATTGTATGCCTGATTTATAATGCCAAGTGGCACGTAGACACGGATAAATTAAAAGAAGTGTGTCCCTCAACTCGTGCTGGATTCATATTTCAATTTGTAAAAAATGGGAAGTACGGTGGAGCGGTGGTTAGCCCAGTCTCTTTATAAAACCGTAGGTTCATTTCCTGACCTTTCTGAGTGGAGTTTGCATGTTCTCCCCGTGCATGTGTGGGGTTTTCTCCAGGTACTCCGGTCTCCTCCCACAGACCAAAACCTCCACCTCCAGCTAATCTACTTTTTATGAACGTTTGGATTTGTATCATTTTCTGTATCTCTTTTAAATTAATCGTTCTGACAGATAGTCTTTGGTCAACCCTGTTTTAAGGTACAGATTTTGTAGTTTATTTTATTAGTGTTTAACGTTATCATTGTTAAAGTTTGTTTTATGAAACTTTGCCAAGACAGGCGACAAAATACAAAGACATAAATTAGGTTTTAAAATCAACAAGTTTCTCCTGGTAAAATAAAGGATTTTAAACTTGTATAAATCTGAGTTTCTGTGAGTCATCCATCAGATTGGTGACTCACCAGGTACTCCGGTCTCCTCCCACAAACCAAAAACATGTTCATTAGGGTAATTAACGCTAAATTGTCCCTAGGTGTGAGTGAGAAAATTAATTGTAAGACCTGTCCACAGTAACTGCCGGAGATAGAAACCAGCTCTCCGCCACCCAGAAAAGAAAAAGCAAAGAAATAGATGAAATTGTAAAAATCAACTGGAACGCCTCTTAAAGTCGAAACTCTGACTTT
Organism: Nematolebias whitei; assembly: GCF_014905685.2. Classification (NCBI taxonomy): domain Eukaryota; kingdom Metazoa; phylum Chordata; class Actinopteri; order Cyprinodontiformes; family Rivulidae; genus Nematolebias; species Nematolebias whitei. The sequence continues at coordinate 22,915,746 of NC_056519.1, read as the reverse complement.
AAAAGTGAAAGGTCTCTGGCTAACACCAACCTTTGAATCCAATATGGTTGCCCTGGTCATTAAAAGTAGTTACCGTACTTTTCGCTGTATAAGTCACACATTTTTGCATAAATTATTATGCCCTGCGACTTATACAGCGACGCGACTTATTTGTTTTTTCCCCATATTTATAATCCATTTTTTGGCTGAGATCTGACTATTTCATTCATTCTGACATGGGAAATATTGAACACTAACATTTTCAGCCACTAGACGGCACTCGAGTAATATGGCAAGCCAAGTGTCTCATTAATAAGTAAAATTGGCTATTAATGAGACACTTGGCTTGCTATACATACAAAGCCACCTTCATCTCGCTCCATAACTCCTGGAGCAAACATCAAATCAGCTGCATTTCGCCTCGTCGCCCAGGAAAAATGTACTCTCCCACAGCCGCCTTTTGGCAGCCAATTGATTTTTGGCACAACACCAGCCCACGTTTCCGTGTTGTCAGCGGTGGCGCATTATAGATGCGACTTATACGGCGGCAAGTACGGTAGTTGTTTTTTCTTCAATTAATCTAAATGACTAATTATTCTCCGAAAATCAAAATAATTTATATTTTTAACAGTCAACTTTGGCATTTTCACTGTATCACAAAATAAACTGTAACCATCCATTATCTTTACCTACTTCTTCCTGTTTTCGTCACTGGTGCCCATGTTCAGCACTGAACGTGCGACACGTAAAGTCACGACACCACACCTCACTTCACACCTAGGGACAATTTAGAGTTACCAATCAGTCTAACATGCATGTTTTTGGTCTGTGGGAGGAAACTGGAGTACCTGGAGAAAACCCACGCATGCACGGAGAGAACATGCAAACTTCACCCACAATGGTCCCTGGCTGGGATTCAATCGGCCAACCCTCTCACTGACAGGCAACACCTCTACAAACTGAGCCACCGTGCCATCCAAAATTTAACCAAGTATAAAATACAGGTTTCAAGCTCTAAATCCAACATGACAAATTTATGCATCTATGAAAATAAAAAGCCTGCGTGTTCAGATGTGTTCCTGTTGAGATTTTTCTCCAAGCATCAGGTTGTTTTCCTCAACCAATGTGGGAAGAACAAAGATTCAGACCTTTTCTGACTTGACTGGTGTTTGCAGCCTGTAGAAGAGCTCTTGTTGTTCTTTAGCTTTAGGAATAAAAAATAAATTCATACAAACATGTTGGGGCAGCACGGTGGCGCAACTGGTAGAGCTGCTGCCTCTCAGTGAACAGGTCCCTGGTTCAAACCCCAGTCCAGGGGCCTTCTGGGTGGAGTTTGCATGTTCTCTCCGTGCATGCGTGGGTTTTCTCCGGGTACTCCGGTTTCCTCCCACAGACCAAAAACATGGATGTTAGGCTGATTGGTAACTCTAAATTGTCCCTAGGTGTGAGTGAGAGAGTGAATGGTTGTTTGTCTCGTTTGTCTCTATGTGGCCCTGTGATGGACTTGCGACCCGTCCAGGGTGTACCCCGCCCCTCGCACAGTGATTGCTGGACATGGGCACCGGCGACCCCCGTGACCCAAAATGGAATAAACGGGTAAAGATAATGGATGGATGGATGGACAAACATGTTGACCAAAAACACAGATCAGACCATAACTGGCATCATTGTGCGGCAGCAGCCCCACATAGTTGAGTTGGGTGTGAAGTCATTCCTAGATCTCATTTCCAGTTTCCGTGGCAAATGAAACATGGCATCATCAATTCTGTTGGTGCAGACGTGTACTTGTTGCCATGTTGTTGTTAAGTGTTTAGTTCAGTGGGTAGCACTTGGAATATTTTCCTCCAGCTCACTTAAAGAGCACTTTGTATGAGAGACAAAGAACTCTGGAAATTTGTTTGTTTTTTTAGTGGTGGTTGCGTTTTGAGTCGTACAGGCTTCATTCCCTGCCTTTGACATCTCTCACATAACCCACTGATGAATGTTACAGATAGGAAACAGAGTGGATGACACAACTGATGCACTTTCTTTAAAACTATGTTTTGGACAAAGCTGGGTTAAACGCTTACAAGAAACGAGCGACCTGTTGGTGGCCTGAAGGTCTAACTGAATACATCTGGGAGTTTGACATCTTTTAAATGCCTGTATTTGCATGTAGGTGTTGGGTTCGAAAACACAGGTTTAATACACTTTCTCAATTGCCCGTTTGTAATCGGAGGGCTTCCCGTGTAGTTACGTCCCAGAGGTTTACCAAAGGTCTGGATTGTAGAATTTAGTCATACACAGCTGGATTTATAAGCTAGTTGGCATACAGACTGACAGAAATGATCCAGTGTATCTCTTTTACGGGTTGAAGAGTTCCTTTTCAAGGAAATACGGAGTCCCTTAGTTCCAGGAAATAGTTTCCGGGGTAGACAGCTCCAATCTATAGTGTTTGTCATCAAGGCCAAAAGGTTCTGGAGGGGACTGATAAGCCTGCAGACAAATGCATCTGCAGCCCTGTGAGAAGTTACAAATTGTAATTCTTTGGTAAACTTTATCACACTGGTTAAAGTGGATTAGACCAGGTGTCCTCGAAATCATTCTAACCTGTAACTCTTTTATCTTTTTCTAATTTTTTAGGTATTTCCTTCATAACTTACATCTAGACAAGGAAGAAGGACCTTGTGCCATTTCTCTGTGGACCCTACAAAATCCTGAAACCCCTGATCTTCCTACGTCTCGCCCTGCTGTGTCCACCAAGATGCCAAAGGTTAGAGATTTAATGGAGCTGCAGAGGGTCCCCACCGAGGCCGATGATGATGACAGCACCGCCAGCTTGAACGGCCACTTAAAGGATCCCATGGACTCAGAAAAGGGAACCCTGAACAGGTCAGAAACTTATAAGTTTAAGGCCCTGTTTACACGAGAATGATCTCTGGAAACGTTAGTGGGGGTTTTTTTTGTTTGTTTTTTTCAAATTGTGACTAATAAACAAACCAAAAAAAAGTGTTTACATGGATCTGCCATAGTTCCCATGCTAATCAAGGTTTCCAATTAGGAAATGAAGAACTATTGTAGCGTTGCTTGAAAATTATAGTTTTTTTTACTCAAACTATCATATGTGCTGAGTGAGGTGTGCTTTTTGGGGGGAGGGTGTAAACTGAGGTGTGTTTTCAGCCTCTTTTACACGAGAACCTCTGGAAATGTGTTTATTATTTATATAAACATAAAAAAGTGCAGGTTTACTGAAAATGCTGTAGTTTTTATGCCAGGCAGGGTTGCCAGATAAGAGCTAGTGTACTGTTGCTTTAAAATAATAGTATTTCATCCCCTACTGTCATATGTGCTGAGTAAAGGTGTTGTAAGATGAGGTGTGTGCGCTGTTTGGCGAACGTGCACAGAAAAGGAGGGGTGGAAAAAAAAGTTTTTATTTGATCTGGCAACCCTGATGCTGGGCTCTCCTGCATGCATCGTGCATGCAGCGTCTGCATGATCACAGTTACGTCCAAACCGGTGAATACACTAACGTCTCTTTGGACCTAGGATGTTGATGATTTTGTTTGTACATGCTGAAAAATGGGGCGTAGCAGAAAAACACTCTGCTCTCCGCCATTTGCTGGAACTGCTGTTAGCACAGTACAACTTTTGACTGCAGTGAATAGTGCACATGTGCAACTTCACAAATGGTGAGATTTCACACCTCCTTGAGGATTGTTCTGAAAATCTCCACTCTGAGACCAGGATTAAGAAACCTTCGGCTTCAGAGAGAACGAGGCTGTTGTCGTGTAAATGAACGGCCAAACCCAGAAAACTCCTCTTGTAAACAAGGCCACAGTGTGAAAACAAAAAACATTAAACTTTAAGCATTGTTTCTATAAATGTGGTAAGATTGTAAAGAACTGGTTCAAGTAAACGGCTACAGAATAATTTTAAAGAAGCCTGATGAATCATTATGCTAAGTGTTTTTTTTTCTTGCTCTTTGCTGCAGCCAGTTCATGGATGATAATGAAGACGGAGAAAGCCATAGATTCCTGTCTGATGGGATACCAATGAAGAAGAAATACGAGGAAGAAGATGTAAGACCAAACCAGTAATGTCACTAAAGTACCGACTTATAGTCGAAAAGCAGATCTTTAGATTTCATTTTCTTCAAACAGTTTCCCGGCCACGCTTCCTTTGGCATGTCGGTCTTTAATCTGAGCAACGCCATCATGGGCAGCGGGATTCTGGGCCTGTCCTTTGCCATGGCAAACACCGGCATCGTTCTCTTTACGTAAGTAACGTCAGTATTGACATGTTGATCTTTAGCTGTTCATGTGGTCACCTTTGTTAGCTTAGCATTTAAGTCACATGTATGTCTAGATTCCTGCTAGTGTTTACCGTATTTTCCGCCGTACACGTTGCACCACCCTATAAGTGGCATCAGTCCAAATATGTCTAATAAAGTGGAAAAATCCATACATACGTCGCTTCACCGTATAAGTCGCATCTATTATGCGTTACCGCTGACGTGTCGCGTTTGTTATGTGTCATCGCTGACAACCCGGAAATGTGGGCCGGTGTTGTGCCAAAAATCGATCAGCTGCCAATTGGCGGCTGCGGGAGCGTACACGGAAGGATTTTAACAAGAATTTAACAAGACTAACACTTAAAAACAATTATTTGTTTGCTTGAAATTATAGTAAAGGTGTGTCTCAGTCTAACGTTTTATTAATAAATGCACTTTGACGGTCAAATCAGCTGCATTTTAAAAGTATCCGCTGCCTCGGTGCTCTGGGAGCTGTGCTCTGAGGGAGGAAATCAGGAAGGAGGAACGCTGCACATTTCTTCAAAATTTAACAAGATAACCACCTAAAAGTAATTGTTTGTTTGCTCGATGTTATAGTAAAGGTGTGACTCAGTTTAACTTTTACTTAATAAATGCACTTTACTGATCAAATTAGCTGCATTCACCGGAGTGGGGCAGCGAAATGAAGCTGATTTGATGGTTGTTCCAGGTGAGCTGGACGAAGGTGGCAGGCTGTGCCAAGCTGACTGTGTCATTAATAGCCACTTTTACCTATTACATGACACAACGGCATGCCATACTGCTCGAGTGCCATCTATATTTTCAGTCAGAATGAATGAAAACGGTCATGTCTCAGCCAAAAATTGGTTTATAAATATAAGAAAACATCCATAAATAGGTCACTTGGGCACATAAGTCGCAGGACATGCAAATTATGCAAAAAACGCGAATTATATGCCAAAAAATATGGTACACACGAATGAAAGCACTGGACAATGCAACATTTTGATCTGATATCTGCTGTGTAAAGAAATTTGACGTGAAATGGAGTTCAGCATTGTCTCACAGAGCTAGCTGACCTCTAGCTGTGCCCCACAATCCTTCGCTGCCCAGTTCTCCGAACTTGTCATTTATTAGTCATGAATATTTTCCGACACCTCACTGTCACCCTGTACCTCTGTAGAAACATTATGAACAAATAATATCCAACCTGTTGTAGGTTCTGACCAGATTCCATGGACATTACTGCAAAGATATTATATTTGTGCAGGAATTTTCCCAATTAATTGTTCAGAAACAATGTTTTTTTTTTATGTTTGAGGTTCTAGTAATTCTAAATAGCTATGATAACCAAGGGGGTCAGTAGGGTGCACCCTCCATACCTAAAAGAAGTTGACTGGACACAGAATCCAATAAGGCCAAATGACACATCTCTGAGCAGCTGCTGGTGTCACTTCGCTTGGCTTATTCAGATGACAATATAAAGTACGTCAAGTTTCCAGGAAGGCGTCAAAGTTTCATGTTTGTGTTTCTGCTTCATTTCCATTTTTGTTCCCGTCTGTGCAGAATCCTCCTGATTGCTGTGGCCATCCTGTCTTTATACTCCGTACACCTGCTCCTGTTGACGTCCAAAGAAGGAGGTCGGTATTTGAGTACAGAGTAGGGAGATCAGTTTATTCCCAAGTGACCAATGATGTTCTTCAGATATTTGTACGGTCTTCTGCAGATGGTTGTTTATGAAAGTGTCTTTTTTTTGTGGGGGGCAGGATCCCTGATCTATGAGAAGCTGGGAGAGAGAGCCTTTGGCTGGCCGGGAAAAATGGCCGCCTTTATTTCAATAATCATGCAAAACATTGGAGGTAAACCCTAAATCTGTAACCCTAATAATATTGTAAATTTATCCAATTTATATACCAGAATATATTGAGTTTTCTTGTCTTGCAGCCATGTCCAGCTACCTCTTTATTGTGAAGTACGAGCTGCCTGAAGTCATCAGAACCTTCATGCACTTGGAAGAAAACTCTGGGTGAGCATCTATTCCCTTTAAAACCAATCTCCAGCTTTGTTTTCATCTTTCGTTTTCTGCAGTTTTAAATCTGTTCTGTATTTGCAGTGAATGGTACCTAAACGGTAATTACCTGGTGGTCTTTGTATCCGTGGGCATCATTCTGCCGTTGTCTCTCCTCAAAAACCTGGGTACGATTTTCTAATCTACGGAAGCAGAGGGAGGCCATACTTAGAAAGTTATTTTCATGATGACTCGTTGAGATAATTAGCTATTCGTGCATATTTTAGAGAAAATGAAGCTGTTTTTTGGTACTAATATTTTGCTTTGGTTTTACCGTCATATATGACTCACCTGTTGCCAGAGCTCTTGGCACTTCCATGTTCTCGCAGCCATCCCCAGCTTCACCAAACCAGGTGTAATGTAACACCATTCCAGCTCTTACTCAGCTCTGGCAGGAGTCATAGGAACATAATCCTGGCACTAAGTCTGAAGTCAGCTCCAGCTCTCAGACAGAATTTATATGCATGGTGGTCGGGCTGATTCAGGTGGCTCCACTCCAGCAGCCCAACAAACTACTAATTGTGCAGCTAAAACATAAAGCTACAAAACTGACCTTTAAAGAATATTTACAGAGGATTATTGAGCATGGACTTTGTTATTTACAGAGTTAGTTTTCTGACACAATAATAAAGATTTATACCTGCTGACAATACATTTGCTTTGAGACTATTAAATTTAGTTTTTCTACTTTTAGGTACAGCTTGTAATCTAGAACGGGACATGTCTTTAAAAAAAAAGATAAAAATGTATTTTAGTTACATTTTTGTTGATTGAACTTTGTTTTTGTTTTTGTAGGTTACCTGGGCTACACCAGTGGATTTTCCCTGACCTGCATGGTCTTTTTCCTGGCTGCAGTAAGTTTAGCTTTTAAGCTGAACATATCGCTAGCGCTAACATAGTGCTAATGCTAACATAGTACTAATGCTAACATAGTGCTAATGCTAACACATTGCTAATTCACGTATTAACAGTCTTTATGTTGTCGTATCTAGGCCTGTCGCGATAAACAATAAACAAATTAATCACATGATAAATGAACATTATCAACCTCATTTTCATTTTTCGGCTTTATCGTTTCTTCGTGTCTCTCTTTCTACTGAAGACACTGGATGACAAAAATCTCAACCCCGGTGCTCTTCACTGACCCCTCCCTTTCTTTTTTCTCTTTAAAATCTGTTTTAACCATCCAAAATTGCGTTTTTTTATCGTTAAAAGTAACTAAGCTGAGAAGTTAAGGTACGAGCTAAGCTAATAGGCCGACCTCAGGGAAAAAAACCTCCGTCTTGTCGAGCTCCAAAGCGACACGCTGCTCGCTCCCTCAGCATCCATCCTTCAGTTCAAGCATTCTTATATTGCCATCTGGTGGTCGAAAAGAGGTACTACATGCAAAAGAAATATTTCTTCTTATATTTGACAATAATTACTAAATTATTGTCAAATTTCAAACAATATTATCGTTTATCGCAATAATTTCTGAGACAATTAATCGCCCAGCAAAATTTGTTATCGTGACAGGCCTAGTCGTATCTGTTTCTTGGTAAACACCATGGCTTGTTCACAAGCTTCTAAGACAGAAAACACAAAATTGTCTCCAAGAAACAAGAAAGGCAAGAATTTCTAATGCTTAAAAACGTAACTGCTAGCTAGCATATTTGCTAACTGTGCAGCAAAGGGAAGTTTTGACCATACAGTTTATAGCATTACTATAAACTGTATAAACTCTATAAACAAAAAAAACGTCAATACTGTTTTGCTAATGAACTTTGGTCTTACTGTAGTTTTTACTGAAGGCAGTTTAAACATACATGTACATGTACATTCAGACTGTGGGAGAAAACTTGCACAAACACGAGGAGACCATGAAAAAATTGTACTTGTACGCCGCACCAGACCGAGACAACATTAGCAACTAACTTGAGAATGTTCTGGCTCGTTTGTCTTGTGGTTAGTTTTGTCCTGGGAGCTGTGGTCACCAAGAAATAACTCAGATTGCTAAAGTGCAAAATACACTATTATTTGCTTTTTATCAACAAAAAACAAATGTCAGCTGGATAATTTTTAGTTCCACTGCCTCCAAGTTGTCAAACATAACCAAGATGGAGAACTTCTGCAGGAAGACCAGAGCCTAAGTTCCATTTTTTTTCTTCAGGTGATCTACAAGAAGACCCAGCTCCCCTGCCCTCTTCCTTTCTTTTACGGCCACTCGTCTAACCTCAGCATGAACTCCTCCAACATGTTGGGTCTGTACGAGCTGCCAAACAACACCACGCACATGGACTTCTCACGGGCTGATGTTTCCCCGGCTGTCCCCAGCAGCCACAACATTCATCAAACCACCGGAGTCCACGTTGAGCCCCGCCCTAGTGCTGAGGAGATGTGCACACCCAAATACTTCGTCTTCAACTCTCAGGTGAGACAGCTGGCACTGGTCGAGAAGTCTTTCTTCACTGGCTTAAAGAAATCAAATAGCTGGAAACCCTGAGGGCATGTTGTACATCTAAAACCGGAGTTGAGTTTATTTGAAATGATGAAGGCTGAACACAAATCCAACAAAAGCAGAATACCAAGTACTCGCCAAGGCACGCTGTTAAAAAAAGGTGGGGCAGTTTTGGGTGTGTTCAGGACCTTTGTGTACCTGTGTGGTTAAGGATTTGTGCCTGTGCCTATATTGTCACAAATTGCAATAAAATGCTGACAAGAGGCACAAGGTTCCCCGTGGGGCCAAAGGGTTATTTGAGGTGTGATGATACGTAGAGGTTACAAATTTATTGGTTAAAGTAGCCGTTTTCACATGTCGCTCAGATAAAATAATTGTGACCAAAATGCAAAATCAAGTCAGTTGTTACAGCAAAAATGTTGACTGATCAAATATTTAAATCAAATTTACTTTAACACCTGTTTACCTGCTTCAAATATTTATATTTGGAGTGGACTCCACTTTAATTGACAGTTATAGTTGGCGATGTATAACAAACGTTACCATGAGGAATCCAATTGTTGAAAATGTTATACGTTACCAAATACTTTTTTCTTGTCAACAGTGTCTTAACTAAAATTCCTGAGTTAAAAACGAAAGTGATAGGTGCAAAAAAAAAACACACACACACACTCTAGGGATTACAGATTAGACGCCACTGTCTGTAAGTTTTAGTTGATTTATTCTAGGAGGAACAATAGAAAATAACTAGAAACTTCCTGGAGAAACTTTGATGGGGACTGCTTATTTATAATTAGATTATTATTAATAATAAATATTAATATTAATGATTATTAATATTAATAATAAATACTTATTATTATTATTATTAATTATTTATATATTGTTAACTTATTAATTATTAAAATATTACTAATTAATGGTCAATATTAATAATATTCACACCTATAATTAGTATTAATTTTAAATATTACTTATTAATATGAACAATTATTGATATTAAAACAGATACTTATTAACATTAATAATTAATAGTTGTTATTAATATTACTAATTAATAATAATAACGGGTGATAATAGGTAATAATAGGTGCCTTCCTTGCATGTTGAACCAAAATGGCTCCGTACGTTAATCGGTTTCTGTGAAGAGTTTTCTCCTTTTCATTTCCTATGGTAAATTTGGCATCTTTATTAGCAAAATATGTCGCCATGGTAACTGTGAATGCCAATAAAAGTAATTGCACACTTCTCGGAGCCGGGCCGGTCGTTTTGATATAACTTTTGTGGAGGTCCACGTTGCGGTTCGAGCCACATTAAAGTTGAAAAAGATACGCTTTTCAGGTGTAGAATAATAAGTGGGCAGTCACCAACTAGTTCCTGGAGTTGATGAAATATTGCGTCTTTGTTCGCAAATTACGTCGCCATGGTAACTCGAAATGCCAATAAAAGTAATGGCACACATCACGGGGCCGAGCCGGTCGTTTTGATATAACTTTTGTGGGAGTAGACGCTGTGGTTTGGGCCGCATTAACGGAAATAGAAATGTAGACACTCTTCCGAGGTGTAGAATAATAGGTGCCTGTCTAAAGTTTACACTACGCTATTCTCAAGTGAAACCCGTAGCATTTCTGCTGCGTTATTTGTGAATTATCAGCACATTTAATTTTGCTACAATAAAAAAAACTTGTTCACCATATATTCTGGACTATTGAGTGCACTCAAAAATAAGCCACGCCTACTAAATATATGTGCAATGACGGAAAGTAGAGTGCTGTTTGTCCTGATCACACTTTTCAACAGGAGCGACCCAACCTCATCCTCGATCTGAACAAACGTTTGTGTCTTCACCGCTTTGGATGCAACTGTTTTTGTGCTCCAGACTGACGTGCACACATGCCCCTTCTCATTGAAACTTTTTTTTATTAGTTAGTAACCACAGTTTTATAGATTTAGATAACCAAATGTTTCCTGGTTTTGATGTTTAATGTTTTTAAGCTGATCTGCCCCGTATAACCGACCAAAAGCACTTTATTTAAACGGGATTTTCCGATCTCCACTAGTTCCAGCACCAGTGGCTGCATTTTGATGTAGTTGAATAAAATAATTCAAAAATCAGGGAGTCAAACCTTGAAGCTTCTTCTATACAAGTAAATTATTAGTACATTTTATTTTGCTGGAATTTAAAAAAAAAACTTGTTTACTGTAATTTCTGGACTATTGAGTGCACCGAAATATAAGCCACACCCACTAAATTAAATAATATATATAATTTGTACATATATAAGCCGTGCTTGTCTATAAGCCACAGGTGTCCACATTGTAACATGACGCATTTACACAGAAAGTTTTTTTTAATACTTTTAAATAAATACGCATCGGTAACATACACAAATACGTACGTGGATGATTAAAAAATAAATAAACACAGCAGCCTACCAGGAAGTCATCAGCAGCAATGATACTGTTACCCACTGTGACCTGTTGGGTAATTTCATTAGTCAGATTTTTTAAAAACATTTATTTATACAGGTAGTCTCATTGAGTCACGAGGACCCACACCCCCCAAGAGAGACCTGTAGTGGGCAGCTCTGTGAGCGCACAGTTGCGACGAGGCTAAATGTTTTGACGGCATGAAGCTTGTTATCCCGTCCAAAAAATAAAAATCCATAAATTAGTCGCAGCATTTATAAGCTGCTGGGTTCAAAACGTGTGAAAAAAGTGGCGGCTTATAGTTCGGACATTACGGTAATTAGAATTAATCTACGATGATGAGTTGTGACTGTATCTTCACTGATTATAGTTTGACTCGTTTGGATCCAAGAGGTCAAATGAATTCAGGTGGTGTTCATGTCCACCTTTAATGGCATCAGTGCTTTCTGTTGTTCTCCAGACGGCGTACACTATTCCCATCCTGGCTTTTGCGTTTGTCTGCCATCCTGAAGTGTTGCCCATCTACAGCGAGCTGAAAGAGTAAGCCCTTCACCTGCTGCTAACTTTAAACGTTATGCTTTGTCCCTGTCTGAACTCTGCAGCGTTTCTCCGTGACTCCCCACTGACGTGAGCTTTGTGTTTCAGTCGCAGCCGTAAAAAGATGCAGAGCGTCTCCAACTTGTCCATCTTGGCCATGCTCATCATGTACATGCTGTCGGCGCTCTTTGGCTACCTCACGTTTTATGGTAGGAGCGACGACGATCGTCACGCCACAGATTGTTTTTATTTTTTAACGTCTACCATCAGATTTTAGTTTTAAAACAGCCGCATTGTTTTTCTTCTGTTTCCCTCAGACAACGTGGAGGCGGAGTTACTGCACACCTTTACCAAAGTGTACAAGTTCGACACCTTGTTGCTGCTGGTGCGTTTGGCCGTCCTCACCGCCGTCACGTTGACGGTCCCCATCGTGCTTTTCCCTGTAAGTACATCCAGTTTGAACGAACTGCCTTTGCTCTGTCTCAAAAACCTCATGGCTCGTGTTTTGATTTGTTGGGAACGTGTCGTGAGGTAACTTTTGGAGCGCAGAACATTGTTCCTTTTTTGTAGTACGCCAGCTGCTCGGTCATTTCCTGGCCTCCGTAACTGGAGCCTCTGTAAGGCGTGGTGTGATTGAATTGACGTCAGAGCACACAAATATCCACCACCCTTGTAAATTTTAAACATTAGTGCCACTCGGAGTGCGATCCTGCTTACAGACCATGTTTTGTTCTCCGTGCGGTCTCTTTTTTTATTTTATTTTGGGCAGGATTGTGTTTTTTCCTTGGAATGAGTTGAAAAGTGAACACTCGGTTTAGCTGTAGCGGCTTTTGTCGATATCCTTAAACCCAGGTGTCAAGTCGTCAAAGCCCCCATGTCTTCATCACGTTATAAACACAACATCTCACATGTAAAGGCTGTTGGGATCTGTGCACTCTGCCCATTTGGGGTTGAAGGTCTGCACGCACCTTCTCATCTTACCCGTACTCATTCATGCGCATGTTCCCTCTTCCTTCTCTCGCCATAGATGGTCCTGGGATAATTTTAGCTCATCCCTTATCAGACACCGGTACGGCAAAAAAATGCTGGTCTATGGAAGCAGGGTTGCCAGATAGGAAATAGCAAAATTGTTAAATTTATGGCTGGTGAGCACATTGTCCGGCTGCTCAGATCAGACGATGGGGGTGTTCGCATGAATAAAACAAGTTGTTGTTTTTGGGGCGGTGATGGAAAGGCCAAAACTCGTAGTTTTAGCTTTTCAAAACCTGTTTATTGTATATCGTATAGACCCTGAAACCATCATATTGATACAGTAATTATTGAACAACACTAAGAAGGTCTGAGGTCTTGTTTTAGCTTTAGACACGCACAAGTGCCTGCGACAAATATTACCTGCAAATGTCAAAATTGGTCTTAATTAAGGAGTTTTTGCTGAATAAAATCTTTATTTTAAGATAAAAATTTTAAGGAAACCCATTTTGTCACGGAGCGGGCATATTTTTCTCACCTAAGTGCTCCGGAAGTGACGAGGAAGGGAAACTGTTGAGCCGTCGACTGGGCCGGGGGTTCGAACCTGTAAGGAGCGACGCCCAGATCTTATGCTGTCTGTGTTGTTAGCCGTGTTGCACGCAGGCGTCACTTCCTGTTACTGTGCCGTAACAATCGTGACCTTATTATCTCAACAACTGCTCATCTGAGTGGCGTGATTTTTATTTTGCAGTATGCTAATGTGCATTTATATTATCGCAAATAACTCATGTCAGGCGCTTTAATGTTAATGAGAAGAAAAAGGTTTGTGCCTTTTCTGAAGTTGGTGTAATTGCAGGGAGTGGCCACAAGGGGGCAGCAGCTTGTTTTATTCAGTCAGATGCAGCATGTAATGGAAAGATACAACACAGTCACAGTTTTTATATATAATTACAGCGTATTAACTTTGTGTAGTGTACACACAGATGCCATTAACATCACTTTATGTTGTGTTGTAGCTTGTTCCTGTTCTCACGGTGGAGTTTCCCTGCACACCTTAAACAAACAAAAAACTTGAGTTTTGTCAAAGGATCCCCTGCCCCGCACTTCTCCACCTCTGCTGTGGTGGTTTTACAAGCTCAGGGCGAATGGAAAAACCCTCACCCCGACCTTCAGGGAGGCAGAGAGAGGGAGACGGGGCATCAGCGGGCAGACTGTGCATTCCTCAACTTATCTTGTATCAAAACTTCCCTCGAAGGTCCCAATCCTCTAAACGTGTTAGTGATGAGCGTCTTGTGGACAATGTGACGGCAGAGATTTACTTCCTGAAAGAAGCTGTCAAGTCGTAGCCAGGCTGGAGTTATTGATGTATCTTAATAACTTATACACAGTAAAATATGTTGTTTTGGTCCTAAATATTTATCTTAAGCTGCCTAACAAACAAACCTGATAGCCCAAGAAATGCTAACAGCTAGCTTCTAAGATTTAAAGACGGTTTGCTTTGCTCGCATTTATTTTATAGATTCGGGTTTGTTTGAAACAAACTTTACACGTGAAGTAAAACAGAATAAAACTAAAGACCAGCATTAGTTAAAATTAAAATGTAATTTCCTAACAGTAACCTTTTCATGCTAAAACAAAAAGGTTCTATTTTGAGCATCCCGCTGATACTTGTATTTTCAAAAGTCCAAAATCTAAAGTTTTAAATTGACCGTCCTTTTGAGGGACGACAACAAAGGACTAAAATCTGATTAGAAGTGTAGACAAATGGCAACGATGACACCAGAAAATGTTTGGCTGTGCCACAAAGTTGAAAGAATATTAAAGGGAGGGCCTGTCAGGGCGTGCTTTGTAAAAACTGGTTTTAGTTGCTTTGCATATGCAGCTTTATTGAAGCGCCTTCCTGTGAGACAGGTATGTGAGGACTGTTACGGCGACTCGGCTGATTCTTGAATTATGTTTGGTATTCTAAGCAGAATGGTGCCACTGAGCAGAGTTACGAACGTTTCATTTGTTAAAATTTAATAAAGTAGCACAAACGTTGTGACGCCGTTGTTCTGCCAAGTTCTCACCTGACCTTTGGAGAATCTGGACAGGACAATGCTGCCGACCTTCAGCAGCAGATTACCTTTGTCTCGGTGTCCCCGGCTCCTGCGGCGAGGCGGCGGGCATGTGTGTGTGTGAAGGGCCTGACCTGAAATGATGTGTGTGTGTGTGCAGTCACGTGAAAGATGGATTCGACCAGGGGCCTGATCACACAGGGCTTTGCCCGGATCTAGTACATAATGACAGGGCTTTATGCGGAGTCAGACATGTCCCAGTTCTCAGGCCCAGACTGGAGACTGAAGCCACGGGGAGGGCGGCGAACCATCACCTCCACCACCGCGGTCGCACCTTTACCACTGGTTCCTACGCTGTTTAAAACGTTTGAGCTTAAATGGCAGAAGTTGCTCAAAGAATGTTTTAAAAGATGAGCCCGGTCACCATAAGGCTCATGTCTGTGTCTTCAGCTCCTTTTAGCTACTGCTCTGTTAGCTTCAGCTCTCAGCGTTCACAAGTTTTTATTTTATTATTCGTCTACAAACTTTGCCTAAAATCCGTGCTGGATAATAAAATAAGAAGAATCAGCTAAATAATGGTGGAAAACACTAATCAGTCATTTAATTAGACCGCAAATAGGCCTGTCACGATAAACAATAGATCAATTAATCACATGATAAATTAACATTATCAACCTCATTTTCATTTATCAGCTTTATCGTTTCTTCATGTCTCTCTTTCTACCGAAGACACTGGATGATAAAAGGTTCAACTCCGGTGCTCTTCACTGACTCCTCCCTTTCTCTTTAAAATTTGTTTTACCCATCCAAAATCACGTTTTTGGATCGTTAAAAGCAGCTAAGCTGAGAAGCTAAGCTACGAGCTAAGCTAACAGGCTGACCTGGGGAAAAAAACCCTCCGTCTTGTCAAAGCTCCCAAAAATGAATGGATGAAACCCGTGTCTTCGTGTAAAATGTTGTTTTTGTCTGCAAAAAGAAGTTGAGAACTTGTTTACTGATTTTTTATTAAAAGCTTTGTGTGAAATACTATGCTAAAGAGCTCAAATCACACCGAGCGTCCACCATTTTGAGAACCAAATGAAGGAGAGACAGCCCATGTCACGTCAAGGGGCCTCCCTCCCATTTTTCTTAAAGAGACACGCTGCTCGCTCCCTCACTATCCATCCTTTGGTTCAAAGTCTTATACTGCTATCCGGGGATCAAAAAAGGTACTACACACAAAAATTAACCAGCATTTCTTCTTAAATTTGACAATAATTACTAATTATTGTCAAATTTCAAACAATATTATCGTTTATCGCAATTTTTCATTCATTCATGCAATATTTTCTGAGACAATTAATCGCCCAGCAAATTTTGTTATTGTGACAGGCTGAACTGCAAATATTTTCAGATTAAAATAAATAAAACAGAACATACTCTTCTCATGTGTGAAATGATAAAAGCTGCTCTTTTGAGCTAAAAGTATCAAATTGGATTGATATCGGCGATACTGTCTGTGTGATTAGTTTGAATTATAACACGCACGTGATAAACTTCTCTCTTTATTACAATGCTTCAGCAACAGGTCCAAAATGGCAGTAGGACAGAACGCTGTCAGGTTTGTTGGCCCCGTCACTGAGCGGAGTGATGAACTGGAAATACCCTCCGTCCGTCCTGTGACAACAATAACCTGAAAAATAAGTGAGGCACCAACGTCCATTTTGTTGTGTGGCTGCATCTAGACATAAAAAGGTCACAATAAAAAATTGAGCTGCCACGTCAAAATCCAAGATGGCCACTGCCACGTATATGTAAACTGGGCACCCCATTAAAGGTATAGTTTCCACAAATGATTGGTGTGACGCTCGGGGTGGCCAAGGCCACCACTGGCCACCCCCTGGCTCCACCACTGCTTCCTCCACTCACCAGGATCCATCACTCCTAAAAATAAAGCTAAGTCTACCTGTGTTCTTCTCCACAGTGTAACTCCTACACACATGCACCAAAAACATTTAGGTTTACTTTATTCTCTGTCCATTCCAGAAAGACACTCGTCTCGAAGACTAGAGACATTCATTCTTCAGACCTCCCAGTGACCGGGGACGTCGGTGTACCGCTTGTTTATGGTGGCGTTTAAATTGTTTTGTCTTCACTTTCTCACAAGATAATGTAACTGAAGGACGCGTGCATCAGAGCGCTCGTCTGAAAACAATTATGATGGTTCAAATAAAAACAGGTCTTACGGGTCCTAATGACCATTTGAACCACCTGTATCCTGTGATGATTGTAATGAAATGAGTGCATTTATTTGGTGTAAGACGGTCAGCTCAGTTAGAGTGTTGCTCTGGCTCCACCACCTGAGCTCACGGCTGCCTTCAGGACCCTTCAGGACCCTTCAGGACCCTTCAGGACCCTTCAGGACCCTCTGAGTGGCTCTGGCTTCGTTTTGGTTGCTCAGCTTGTGAACCTTGAGTCAGGGTTGGAACGTCTTGTGTAGGTTCTGTTCTTATTTGTGTGCTGAAAGTCAAGTTATAAAACGTGTAGACAAAACACCAGGCCCTAACCAACGCCAGAGGAGTCCAGGTCCGTCTGGTTGTGTGAGCTCGAGTTAAAGAGTAACTATCCCACGATGAGCTCCAAGCACTGCGTCAGGTAACGGCCAGGTGCTGAACAGCCTGGTGAGAAATGCAGCGTCCAGGCTCGAGTTTTTCCGTGCCGACTGAATTACGCAACAGCTGGTGGGAGCGAAGCGGGGCGACGGAGGACATCGGGCTTTAGATCTCCAGGAGATGTTCTAAAGTTGGTTGCATTTTCTCCCACGTGGTTTTGGCTCAAGTGGCGACAGTTTTCTGGCAGGAGTACGAGTCGCACCGGTGCCTCCTGACAGGCGTGACGGGGGGAACTCGGAAAGTCAAGTTAATTAGATTTTATTTATTTATTCATTTGTGCAATGAATCTAAATCTCATCGCAGACTTTCCTCCTCTGCTGCAGATAGGCCCCGCCCACTCAGCAGCGGCTGATGCAACCTCCTGCTTCCATTGCACTGCGGGGGATAATCCCTCGGCCAACCGAACAAGCCGTAAAACCTCTGCTTCCTTTTCACCCTTTTCCCTGCGGCCCACAATTCCCCGGTGGATCTGGTTTTAAGACCTGCCACCTTTCACCCAGTGAAGACTTAGACCGGCTGTGGATCAGGAGCTGAAGGTGCCTCAGCTCCGCGGTTTACACCCCTCCCTTTGCACTTCTCAGGACTTGACACACTTTAGGCAGAGGGTTTGCTGCTGTAACTTTTATCAAAGTTAAATTTACCGAAAAACAAACTTTTCTTTAGACGAGGGCAGCTACTTTCCCAGACTCCCAACATCTGTCAGGTTTCTTCTGAAGTCCACAGAAACATTTTGATGCAAAACCAGAAGTGTAAAAAAAACTAGATTAAAAGAAACCGTCAACACACACTACTTGTCTCTTCCTCTCTGTCAGCACTCTTGATAAGACAGGCAGAAAGTGAGCCTCACATAAACAGCTGCTGTGAGAAGCTTGAAAAGATCTTTCAGTTGGACGGAAACATTGACTGTGTCTTCTAGTCTGTTGGGGTCAAGCTTGAGCAACTGGTGGCCCGGTGGCCACATCTGGCCCATGGGTGAGCTCAGTCCGGTCCTTAATGAGTTCATGTAAAATAAAACTAGATTTTAAATCAGGAAAAATGTCTGTAAGACAAACACTTTTAAAACTCTGTAATTATCAGTATTTGTCAGAGATGATCCATTTATATAAATGATCTTTGATCAATTAGTTTATGTAAAATTATTTTTAATTTTAATTAAATTAACACATAATAATTGCCTAACCTCCAGCCTCTGCGCTGCGGGTTTCAGTAACTGTGGCCCCCCACTGAGCATTTTAGTAAAATACCGTATTTTCCACCGTACACGTCGCACCGCACTATAAGTCGCATCAGTCCAAAAATGTCTAATAAAGTGGGAAAATCCATAAATACGTCACTTCGCCATGTACGTCGCATCTATTATGCGTCACCGCTGACAACCCGGAAACATGGGCCGGTGCTGCCAAATGGCAGTCGCTGGAGCGTGCACGGGAGGACTTTAACAAGAATTGAACAAGATTAACACTTAAAAACAATTATTTGTTTGCTCGACATTATAGTAAATGTGTGTCTCAGTTGAACTTTTCCTTAATAAATGCACTTCGATGGTAAAATCAGCTGCATTTCTCCGGGGCGGTGCAGCAAAATGAAGCTGATTTGATGGTTGTTCCAGGCGAGCTGGACGAAGGTGGCTCTAACTATGTCAAGCCAATTGTGTCATTAATAGCCACTTTTATCTATTACATGACACAATGGCATGCCATAGTGCTCAAGTGCCATCTAGTGGCTGAAAATGGTAGTGTTCAATATTTTCAGTCAGAATGAATGGAAACAGTCATATCTCAGTCAAAAACTGGTTCATAAATATGAGTGAAAATCCATAAATAAGTCACTTCAGTGTTTAAGTTGCAGGGCATGAAAATTATGCAAAAAAAAACGTGACTTGTAGGTCGGAAAATACGGTAAACCTGATGTAGAAGAGATGAGTTCACTTCTGGTGAAAGTCAGTAGAAATTTGAGTGTGTAAACGGGGGGGGGGGGGGGGACTGAATGTCCTACAGTAGTTTTTTGTTGCGTTTGCCAAAACTTTAGAAACTTTGGACATTTCAAACTTTCATCAGACTTCATTTAGTTGTATAAACCAGGGTGATTCAACTGGCAGCCCAGGGGCCAAATCAGGCCCACAGGGGAGCTCAGTTCGGCCCACCAATGGATTCATTTTAAAATCAAACTAGATTTGAAACCATAAAACAAACTTAATGACAATAACTGCTGGATGTCCGGCCCCTGAGCTCTTGGCTTTCAGTAACTGTGGCCCCTGAGATATTTAGTTGATTAGTCCTGGTATAAACCACAAGTTTCTGTGACCTGTTTAAGTGTTTTTTATGTCTCATTGTTAATTATGTCTGAGCCATTGAGCTCCAAACACACCTGGGTTTCACCAGAATCCCATGAGCGTGCACGTGGAATATTGTTCTTTCCAAATGTTGACTTGCTGCCACCAAACTGGTGTATTTTTGTACGTTTTTCCAAAGCTACGACCGGAGTAGCATTTAACAACGGTGGCTTTGCTTCCTTCAGATCCGCTCCTCCATCACCACGTTGCTCTTCAGCGGTCGTGACTTCAGCTGGACTCGCCACATGCTGATAGCTGCTGCCATCCTGGCCTTCAACAACATGCTGGTTATCTTCGTTCCTACCATCAGGGACATCTTCGGCTTCATCGGTCAGTTCAAACTCTTTTTTTGTCCCATCAGCTTCGCACCACTTCCACCAATGGTAAAACTTAGCCGTGGCTCTGATACTGGTGCCGCCCTTTGGCTGACATGACACCTCGAAGCTAAAAATAGCAGAATCTCATAATCGTTCCAACCCCTTGCAGAGAAAATTCAGTGTCCTACTTTCTCTTGACACCATTTGTCATCGCAGTCAGTCAGTTTTTCACATTCCAGATATTCTCCACCTACTCCCATAATTTTCTGGAGCACGTTCTGTTTAACGAAGGTTATGTTTGTTAACTGCTCTTCCTCTTCGTTCCAGGTGGTACTGCAGCAACAAACCTCATCTTCATCCTCCCCGCCGCCTTTTACCTGCGCCTGGTGAAGTCGAAGCCCATGAACTCTTGGCACAAGATTCTGGTGAGTGTGCAGGACGGTACACCGTGTGCTGCTTTCTCACCGGCTCAGCTTTCAAGAAGCTGATAGAGAAGACACCGGTGACGTCTTCCAAACGTGACCCGGTTTAAAGTTCATCAGGCCCCTGTCATGTACCCTGCACGCTCTCAGCCCATTCTTCTTGTTTCTTTCTCTCCAGGCGCTGATCTTCCTGATCACAGGAGTTATTTTCATGTTCGGCAGCTTGACTCTCATTACTCTTGACTGGATCCACAACCCGCCAGGCTCTGGCTCTGGTCATTAAAGCCCTCCTCTTCCTCTGGAGTCACGGTGAACAGTCCAACTATCCCACCGCATCACCTGACTTCTGGTTTGCTCCATTTCATTTAAAACCATCACGCTGTATCACCAGAATATCGTCGATCGGCAGTTTTTGTGCGTTTTGGAACATGACAACTCCCGACCCGTAGACTGGAACAATATGACCGCTTGAAATCTTCATCACGATGAAGAGATGTCCCGCTGTGAAGAGACCTCACCTGAGACAAGACTGGGAACTATGAGTGGACTCTTGGGCCTGACGGATGATGCCATTCTCCATTTCTCTTCTGGGTTTAAGAGACATACAGAGGTGGATTTTGTTGTCATTCGTGAAAAAATTAGCACTTCTAGCATTATTGTTGTTCTTCATACGGAGACGTAACAAACCCCCACAGGCAGAAACGTACATATCAGTGCATCTTTTGGGCTAACACTTTGAAAAAGCTCAAATTCATCAGTTAAGATGGTTTGTTGATCATTTAAATCATTTTATTCTTGGTTAAATTTGCTGCTCAGCATGAAAACGACCGAACATTTTGCCAAAGTCTACACAAAACGTTTGTTGTCAAATTAGCGCTACAGCTCCAGAGTCTCAAGGATCAAATTCACGTCTTGTGTGCAGAAACTACAAGGTGCTCTCAGTATTACTGTCACAGACTGGTCTGATCACGTAGAATGTACATAATTAAGTCTATCTACTGCTAAAAGTGGGATTGTGGGTCAGATCCTGTCTTCTTAAGATGATTGTTCAGATTGTGTGAAGCTGAGCGGTCATTTCAAGCAGTACATATGCTGGAATAATAATATACTAATACACCAGGTGTTTAATTTACTAGACAGCTAATGATGTGCAACCGTTAGTTGTTGTCACAGTTTTACAGATAGGCATCAAAACTATTTAAATTGTTCTGTTTATCAAAGTAAAATTGGAGATTTTAGAAATCAAAGCAAACTTGAAATGGTAGATGTAGCTGTTTTTTAGTTGTAGTGCAGATTTCAACATCTCATTATCCTCACTGCTGATGTTATACAAATGTAAATGTCTTCTATTTTTAAACCAGCGGGTGTAATATTTTTGTTTTGTACATGCACAGTTTGAAGAAGCAATAGATGAGAAAGAGATCGCTAACGTCTAAATGCTACAAATGAAGCTAATGCTATAGTTGGTTCTTGATACTTCGGTGAAACGCAGCATTTCGTTTATCTCAGAAGTTGGATCCGGAAACGTCACACTTGGTTTTATTGTGTTTCAGTTTGAAGTTGGAAAACCAGGGAGGTAAGCTAGTTGTTATGCTAACCAGGTTAGCTGTTTTTAGCATGCGGCTAACTATTTTTCTGGATTTTATGGATAATCTCTGTAGGAGCTTGTTCTTGCTGATGCAATGACATTCTGTTAACACAAAATCAGATGTTGATGTTCCTTGCCTCCAAATGGAGGCGTGGGGTTCGAATCCCACTTCTGACACCATGTTGTGTTTGGGAGCATAACGATTCAAGCAACACATAGAGCAAATCAAACTCCTTTGTTCTATAAATCCATACATGCCATTCTTTTACACATAGGGCTGTCGAGTCTACTGACAATCAACACTTCCTGTTGAGACTTTCACAGTGATTGTACCACAGGGCATCACTGTGTGGGACAGATTTAATAAAATATAAACTTAAGAAGTGAGAAGTAAAAATAAAATGTTTGTTATTGTGAGTATTAGCATCTATATTGAATTTTAAGGTGCCGGCCTGAAAAGAAATTACAACTTTCTGAGTCCACATTTTAACTTTGTGGGGCTTTCCAGGTCATTTCTTTTCCAACTTTTGAGTACAAATGAAACTCACTACGGGGGAAAATCTTGAAAATGGCTAAACCTTCACAAAATCATTGACAAGTTTTAATATTCTCATTTTGATACAAATAAAACCAGCAAACAAAAATATTCCTTGAAAGTTTGGGTTGGAGTGGTGGCTGTGGTGCTTGAACAAAGTTGTGAACATCTGTTAAGTTCAAATTTTAGCTACTCTGATAAAGAAGCACAAGATAAAACCTAAATTTAGGTGCATTTGTTGACATTAGCTTTAGCCACTCAATCGTCGTAAACAAGCGTTGCTTTATTTCACATAAAAACATTGAAGAAAAACTGGCAAAAGATAAAATAAAAAACAAACACATTGGAAATGACTAGCGGTAGCTCACAGTGCAAGACGACACACGTCTTGAAAAACAAAATGTGTTACATTTTTACGCTGGGACTAGCTAGCTAGTTAGGTGTTGACTTTATTTAGCATTTAAATAAAATCAGTAACTATTTTTCCATCGAAATCCCAGAAGTAGAAATTTTTTTAAAAAGTGTTAGCCATGCCTAACAGTTTTTCTCAATGTTACGTTAGCTAGCTATTAGCTGTTGCTAATTAGCTGTTTACCGTTAGCTTCATGTTTAGCTTAAAAAAGATCATCTTCCAAACAAAATCCCAGCTAGCATTTTTTTTTCTTCTAAAATCTAAGGTACTCCTGGAAACTAACAACTTGATAAAAGTGGCACACAATAGTTCTACATGGACTAGTCTTCCTGTTTTTTTTTTTATTTTAACCTGTTTTATAACTAAGCTCAGACAAGTTGTAATCAATTTTATGTCTTTTCATGACATTTTTGCCTTGTCGTGGATTTTAAATTGTGCCTTTTGGATGACTTTCTTAGTATTTGGCCTCTATAACAAAAAGTGCCTTTTGAGCAGAACAGCTGCTGATTGGTCCGTTCAATCCACGATCTATAAATGGATAAAGTGTCACAAACACGTTCAGCCAAAGTGGACAACATTTACAGATCCTTTGGGATCAAAGTACATAAATCAACGTCTTTCAAATGAAATGGTGTATTTTGTGTGTGCGTTTTTGGACTACAAACATGGTCTTTTAGGACAAATGTATATGCTTTGTAAATATTCTTTATTTTATGGTACACTGACATTCATGGCCTTTAAGTGGATTTTGGGGGGATTGTACTTGAGATGTACTCTACAATCAAGTGTTTGTTTTTGTATATGTAATATATATATATATATATATATTCGATCTTTATTGCTGTTTGACAGTAGTTTTTTTTTTTTTTTAAGCTTGTACATTTGTAGAAACTGTTCGTCGTATACCTTTTGTCATGTTTTATTGTCAACCTATCAAGATGCATTAATCTGCGAGCCTACTTCTGAACCTGGTTTTCTCAAAGGTCTCACGACGCAATAACATTTCTGCAGCTACCTGGCTTCTGCTTACCAACACTGGGTTTAAATGAATAAGCTACAAATAAGCTGTGTTACAGAATCATGCTGAGAACGTTCAAACTGGATCCTAATCTCAGGATGACAAAATACACGAGAATCTTTCAGGAGGACCTGTTCCACAGAACCAGCTGTGCACAGCTGTAGGTCATATCTTACTGAAGCTTCTACGTGTATCACTGCTGTCATCCAAACATCTTGTAAAGCGCCTGGTTTGGTGAAGTTTATTTACTTGAATTGAAACTTTCCGTAGCCTGATGATGTACACAGGCTGTGTTGAAGGGGTACAATGAATGTTCAAGATGGCTTCTTTCTAAATTCATCTCGCAAAAGTTATGAAACCACATGAACTGCCTGAACGAGGTTTTCCTCGTCAGGTTTGGTCCTGCAGAGCAACATGTCCTACACACTGACCCACTGAGGAACTCAGATTCTCGGCCGACTTCATGTCTCGACACCTTAATCGTTCTGTAAATTAAAAATGCACAACGTGCCGGCACAGCCAAGAAGCCTGTTTGTAGATCTGTCAACCAGACACCAGCATGTGCTGATTGAAGAGAGGTACTGAACCACCTGCCTTATTTTTCTGTGACCCCTCAGCCGAGGTGAAGCGCTGGCTCCGTGCTTCTGTTCAGTGTCGTTGCTTCGTGCGAATCCGGCTGAACGTTCAGATTTGTAATGCGCCGTAACAAAAAGGAGGGGCTTCTTTCTTTTGTATCAGTGATGCTGCTTCGTTACAACAAACAATAAAAATGTGAGATACTACAGTTCTGGTGCCTTTTTTAATACATTTTAAAATGACTTCACAATATTTATATATGCATATCTATGTTTAAGGGATATGTCTTGATAAGTGTCTGAAAATGGAAACTTGTATAGTCTAAACCAAGCTCCTGGCAAAGCATGTGGATATCAGGCTTCCAGAAATAAATTAATCTTTGTTTTGTTTTTCAGTAGCTGACATTACTGTTGATGTTCAACACTTTCATGTAATGTCCCATGAGAAATTAGGTGGTTTTTTTTTTATCCAAATACAAACCAGTTTAGGTCAAATGTCCATCCATTCTCTTCCTTTTCGGGTCACAAGAGTCACTGGTGTCCATATCCAGCAGTCACTGCGTGAGGAGTAGGGGACACCTGGACAGGTCTCCAGTCCATCACGGGGACACATAGAGACAAACAACCATTCATTCTCTCACACCTAGGGACAATTTAGAGTTACCAATCAGTCTAACATGCATGTTTTTGGTCTGTGGGCAGAAACCGGAGTACCCGGAGAAAACCCACGTATGCACGGAGAGAACATGCAAACTGCACACAGGAAGGTGCCAGGCTGGGGTTTGAATAGGCGACCTTCTCACTGAGAGGCAACATCTCTACCAACTGCGCCACCATGCCGCCTTAAGTTAAATGTAAAACTTAAAAATAAGTTATAATGCTTTCCTTGACTAATTTTTTATTTTTTTTGGGGGGGGGGGGTGCGCTGTGGTGGCTTGGTGGTCACTGCCGTGGTCTTGAAATCCTGAGGTTGCAGGCTTGAGCCCAGGTTGCATCAGGAAGGACATCCAGCGTTAAACAATTGTCAAATCTTTCGTGCTCGTTCGTTCGCTGTGGAGACCACTGAAGAAGAGAACAGCTGACAGAAACTTGACCAACTTTGTTTTTTTAACTTATTTACTGAAACATGCTGTAAGTCTGGGAAGGGAACTTATTACTTCCCCTTGTTCAAAAATACTTTCGTGTTTTTCTTGCCAAGTGAGTGAGGTGCTGGCAGAAACTGCAGTTGGGGTGACACGGTGGTGCAGATAGTAGAGCTGTTGCCTCTTAACAAGAAGGATGCTGGATCAAATCCCAGCAGAAACCTTTCTGTGAGTTTGCATGTTCTCTCTGTGCATGCGTGGGTTTTCTCCAGGTACTCCAGTTTCCTCCCACAGACCAAAAACCTGCATGTTAGACTGACTGGTAACTCTAAATTGTCCCTAGATGAGAGAGAGAGGATGGTTGTTTGTCTCTGTGTCCCTGTGATGGACTGGAGACCTGTCCAGGCTGTCTCTCGCCTCTCTCACAATGACTGCTGGATATGAGCACCAGTGACCCCCACAACTGAAAAGGACGAAGCAGGTAAAGATAATTGTTGGATGGATAGTCGAAGACCACGAGGAGGGAAATGTGTCAGGAGACGGAGAAGAACATCATGAGTGTAGGACTGAGGGTAGCAACACTGACTGGAGAGAAAATGAGAAGCAAATGTAGAGAGCATGATGCAGAGAAGGAAGGTAGATGTTTATGTGTCCAAAGAGAGCGTGGCCAGACAGCATCGGATGGTTGTGTGTAGAATGACTATTGTGGTGAAGAAGAGAAAAATAATAAAATCAGGGAAGAAGACCAAAAAGTGGAAGGTGAGGAACAATGTGGAGAGAAGTTCAGAGCAAAGCTGTAACAGACTCTGGGTGGTAAGAAAGAAGTTCCAGATTACTGGGCTACTGCAGCAACAGTGATTATTTAGAGAGACAGGTAGGAAAGTACTTTTATTTTTTTTCTGGACAAAGAACAGATAAGGAAACCTGATGTTGGTGTATTTAAAAGCTATTCGGAGGAAGGAGGACAGTGAAAATGGGACAATGAGAGAACTGAAGAGAGTGGATGGGAACATGAGGAGATGTGATGTAGGACAAGATGGAGGCAAAAAAAAAAGACAAAACAAAAACTGTATGAGTTTTACAAAAGACTGGACACTAGGGAGGGAAGGACTTGTATCAACTGGCAGGAGAGAAGGTTCAGACTAGAAAGGATCCAAGCTCATTAAAGTTAGAAATGGTAATGTTCAACGAGTGAGGAGAATGTTATGGGAAGATGGAAGGAGTACTTTGAGGAGCTAATGAAGAAAGTGAAAGGGAATGAAGAATAAAGCTTCGATAAACTAGACCAGAAAGTAGGCGTGATTGCTCAGGATGACGTTCTGAAAGCAGTGAAGAGTGAAGAAGAGGAAAGCAGTTGGACCTGACGACCCACCAGTGATTCGAAGTAAGACGTCAGTGTTTTTCAATTATTCAGTGGCATTTTTTGAGAGTGGGGAAACTCCCTGAAGAACGGAGACGTGTGCTGGTGCCTTTTACTGTAAGAACAAGAGTGATGATGTACAGAAGTGAAGCAAATGCACGGGAATCAAGTTGATCCGCACGATGAAGATCTGGGAGAGAGTTGTGGATAGGCCTGTCGCGATAAACAATAAATCAATTAATCGCATGATGAATGAAAATTATCAACCTCATTTTCATTGATCGGCTTTATCGTTTCTTCGCGTCTCTCTCTTTCTACCGAAGACACAGGATGACAAAAGGCTCAACTCCAACTCACCAGCATCTTGTTAGTTTTTTCATAAATCTGTGGTAATGACCAAACTACATGCTTCTGTCAGCATCTAACATCTATGGTCTCTTGCATCATCTTCTGGGTTTTCTAATACTTCTTGCTAGTGCTCTGTTTCTCTGCTCAGTCTAGCCATTTCTCTTCTGTAGACACATCTATATTCAGACATTGTTGACACGCTTACTACGCCACATACATTTCAACAATACTAAGTGTACAGCAACTATAAGACAACGTGACGGTCTTTAAGTGGTACATGTCCCTAAAACACCAGTGATGCACAGTTCTAACTAGACAGATAAAAAAGGCCAGCAATGGCAACACTTACTACGCATAAATACAAGTAAACCATAAGTACCGGTATGCCTTAATAGCGTCAAAGTGTTGTGTGTTCGCATAATGTAGTATGATGGTGTAATGTTACTGTTGGGTCGTTGCTATATAACTTTTATATTGTATTTGTAACGTATGTGAATGGTTTGTACAGTGCCCTGAGAGGATTTTGTTGTGACTTGGCGCTATATAAATAAACTGAATTTAATTGAATTATTTGAGGTACATGTGATGTTTCAAAGATGCTGAGCTACAAATTTTTGGGACATGACTCATTTGTGGCTGTATGAAAAATCATGCTAACTCGTATGCTTGAGTATCAGATTTGTAAAGAGTCAGTACTGTGACGGTACAGTATTTTCTTACAATTGCATCTCGATATGCCATAGCAATGCAAGGCAGTTGTGCATATGTGTGGAGTTTTAAGCTGTTTGGCTTAACTTCCGTACCGCTTGCTGCAAATTATTTGCGCAGGTCTCCCAGGTTTCCTCTGTTTGTTGTAACTGTGGGTATGGCTTTATGAATGAAAGGAATGCAAGACCAGATCACTTGACTTTTTACCCAGAGTAGTTCTTGTCCTTTTTTATGATCCCTGATTACTCCTGTTGAGTTGCCCCCCCACCTTCTCATGTTCTCCTGTTAACCTTGGCCACCTTTCTTTCTCTTGACCTCTTTGACTCTGCAGTGGCAACATTCCCAGTCCCCAAATCTTTCTTTTATAAGGATTATGTGTGCTGTTTAGTACAGTGGGATGAATTCCAAGAACAAGGTTACGGTTAATCTTTCTGTGTGGGAAAATTCTCCACAGCATCAACTCTGCTGAGAACTAAAATGAAATTAGCCATAGGTGACAGATGAGAAAATACCATGCAGCCATCGAAAGTTTTTAATGTTTTTGTAGCACTTTGTAAATGTCCACTAAACTTACAAACGCCCAGAATATAACATTTAGAAATGTTTTAAGATGTATTCGTTTCTAGTTTGATGTTTGTTTTACCACTGTGGCATTTACCAAAGGATGGATCAAAGTTGACAGAATCTATCAGTTCTTTTACTTTAATCTTCAATTATTTATCATTAATCTCCTGTAACGTATACATTCCAAATGTCAGGATCTAGAGAACCAAAATCCTGGTTTGTTCAACCTATTGAGCGCAATCCATTAAAGTTTGAACTAGATGCAACAACATACTCTTTGATTGTTAAAAGGAAAAAAAGGAAACGTTACTTAAAATAGTGAGATCCGCTGATAATCACACCCAACTTTTGCAGCCATGGAAACGGTACTTTCTCCGGTAGTTTGATGTTCTTATGTTAAACCTGTACACAGTTATGGCAGGTTACTCAGAAATTCAGAACTGAAAACTGTTTGGTTTCAGTTTTCTGATGGTGTTTCACACTTGTGCAAGAGGAACAGTCTTAGTGGCAGCAGTGGGTTTTAATCTGCCTAGGACCACTGGTGGTACATTGAGTGTGGGTGAGAGAAGGTTCACTTTTCTGGATGTGCAGCTCTTAACACTCCAAAGTGCCAGTGAACATAGTCGGCCAGTTGATGTGCTCAAAGGGCCAACTATGACAAAGATGACGACAGAGTGAGAGAAACCTCGCCCAGGTGTAAGAGCTCAACCACTCTAGTTGAGGACATGCTGTCCAACATGAACACAAAGAGTCTGGTCTGGATTCTGACCCACCAGGATCATTGAGGTCAGCTCTGTTGGTCACCATCTCACACCATAAAAAAAGCTCAGCAAACATACTAAATTTCTCTAATCTTGGTAAAAAAAAAAACATTAAAACTTTTGTATCTTCTCATTCAGTTGTAAACCTGTTTTAATAATAATAGGGATAATTTACTGCACTGGTTCCCAGCCCTGGTCCTTGAGGAACACCATCCTGCATGTTTTACTTGTTTCCTTGCTCCAACACACCTCATTCAATGATTAATTACTTTGTCAAGCTCTGTGGAAGCCATTTATTCAAATCAGTTGTGTCAAGCGGGGAAACAACTTAAACATGCAGGATGGTGTTCCTCAAGGACCAGAGTTTGGACACTGATTTATTGTTAGAGTAAACCTGTGTCAAAGTTTCATCTGGTCTAACTCCTTTTCTTGTACCTTGTGCCACATAAAAACCCAAAGTTCATATGTGAACTATACTCCTCTGTCAAACCCAAAAAGATTAAAAACTGGATACTTGTCAATCAGAACCAGAATTTATCTAGAAATATATAAAATACTCTTTAAATGAAAATGCTGCAGTTGGTTGAGATCAGTATTGAACTTTTTCCACATTAAGGACAACACCATGTCTGGTGCAAACCTTAACGCCTGTCATTATGCAGAGCCCCCTCCCCACGGTGAAGCACAGTAATGGTACATGACCCACACTTATGTTTTTAATCTTTCTAGGCGAACGTAAAGTAATGCCATCCATACATTATCTTTACCCACTTCTTCGGGTTGCAAATAAATAAAAGTATGTCATGTACAATAAATGACTGCATAAAGATTCAACCATTTTAAAATGACTAATTCAACTCTGAGACAAGGTTATTGAAAAGTTTAAATCAGGCGGTAGAGACAAAAGAATTTCCAAAGCTCTAAATATCTAGAGGAGTTCCATTAAATCCATCATCAAATATGGAAGAAATATAGAATATGTGTAAATCTACCAAGAGCAGGCCTATGGGCACATGTGAGTTGTGTAGAAAGTAATTTGTGTGTAAAAAAAAGATTTGCATTTATAAAAAATAATTACACAAGTTACTTTTTTTGTAAAGGTCTCTTTACAGATACCAAAATAACCCTTCATTATATCATTATGTTATTATAATTCATCCATTAATCTTCTTTATATAAAACCGTGGCAACAAAAACACATAACTAAACACCTGAATCAAAAAACACAAAGTAATCGTAATCTTTGATCAAATGTTTGCTACAAAGACAAGTGAACTCCCGTGGCTGTCAACATTTCCTGGATCCCCCCCCACACACACACACACACACACACACACACACACACACACACACACAGTATTATTGATCACACCAGATCATTGTCAGGGTATATGAACAATGATTTTGTTTTTGTTAGACTAACTCATAAAATAATGCTATTTCAGGACTTACAGCCCCCCCCCCCCCCACCCAAACCTCCATTTTTTTTAAATTTGCATCTGTAAACAGACCTTTGCACAAAAAACATTGTAACTTGTGTAATTTATTATAATTTTTTTTTTTTTACAAATAAAAACCTTTACATTACATGTTTTTATTTAATTGTGATTACTCTAAAAATTTGATTTAACTTTCACATCAGAAGTTGTTTTTTTTGTATTTGTACAGGACAGTTTATATTAACCTTAACTGGTTTATGAGAGCAGTAAAAGAGTAAACCATCCATGGGGTGTTAACTGTTGTGAGCACAGTAATTTCTTCGGAAGCAGCTCAACATAACGTCCGTGTTTTGACTTGGCTTCCTGATGCAACTTTATGGCTTTACAGCATTTTACAACAGGCACTGGCAGTTGATGCTGGTGAGCATAAACTTTTAAGTTATTTCCTGTGAGATTACTAAAGCTCTCTGGGTGTGAAAAGCTTCATGACGTATTTCTGATAGAAGAGTTTACGTTCCAGGCTGGTGTCTGAACGATGATTCAAAGTGTTGCGGTCACCATGCTTCCTGTCTGAACACAAAGTTCAGATCAAAGGTCACAGCTGGAATTTGTTTGTTTTTTTTGCTTTAGTATCTCTCCTGCTTCAAAAAGAAAGCACAATTCTCAACATCAGTTAGTAAAGATAGGTATGGTATTTATTTATTGTACAGTGGTCCCTCACCTATCGGGGGATATATTCCAGAGACCACGCAGTATAGGTGAAAATCCATGAAGTAGCAGTGTCATATTTATTTAAATATTTACTCTATGTAAATAACCACAAGTATATTACAACAGAATAGAATGTATTTTATTTTGAAGTTTCTGCAGTGATGTCGCTGACTTCCTGTTTGATCTGCAAGCCTTTATTTTGTATCTGCATTTCCTGTTTAGGCAGATGTGTAGCTTGTTTGCTCAAGTACGGCACTAAGTTTCACGCTGAGTCACGGTAAACATTTATTTTTTACATTGTGTGTACTGTGCGTGTACGGGAAAGGGTAGAGTGCCCTCTCCGGGTCGGGGAGGAGGTCCTGCCCCAAGTGGAGGAGTTTAAGTATCTCGGGGTCTTGTTCACGAATGAGGGAAAAATGGAGCGAGAGATCGATAGGCGGATAGGTGCAACGTCGGCAGTGAAGCGGGCGCTGTACCGGTCTGTCGTGGTGAAGAGAAAGCTGAGTCAAAAGGCGAAGCTCTCGGTTTACCAATCGATCTACGTTCCTACCCTCATCTATGGTCATGAGCTTTGGGTTGTGACCAAAAGAACGAGATCTCGGATACAAGCAGCCAAAATAAGTTTTCTCCGCAGGGTGTCTTGGCTCTCCCTTAGAGATATGGTGAGAAGCTCGATCATCCGGGAGGGACTCAGAGTAGAGCCGTTGCTTCTCCACATTGAGAGGAGTCAGTTGAGGTGGCTTGGGCATCTGGTTAGGATGCCTCCTGGACACCTCCCTGTTGAGGTGTTCTAGACACGTTCCACCGAGAGGAGACCCAGAGGAAGACCCAGGACACACTGGAGGGACTATGTTCCTCGGCTGGCCTGGGAATGCCTTGGGATTCCCCCGGAGGAGCTGGACCAAGTGGCTGGGGAGAGGGAAGTCTGGGCCTCCCCCACAACCCGACCACGGATAAGCAGAAGAAACTGGATGGATGTGTGTACTGTACGGTCATCTCTTTGTCATCATCTTTATCGCCATCATCAAAGTGTTCAAGAGCATATGAGGTGTTTATAAGAGTGGGAAAGGTTTGTAGGCATATGGGAAGTGTTTATAAAGCCTTAAATATATATACAGTGTAGCGGTCCCCTTGTCGAACAAGGATGAGACATTGCTGATGGCTGAATGATATGTAATTCCTTTCAACCTTTTTCCAATGACCATAGTACATCATATCACCAACGGTGATCACCAATGGTTTTGCCTCTTCGGAGGGGCTGCTAGTACAAAAAAAATTACCGGGGGAATCCCATGGCGTTCCCAGGCCAGCCGAGAAACATAGTCTCTCCAGTCTGTCCTGGGTCTTCCTCTGGGTCTCCTCCTGGTGAGACGTGCCCAGAACACCTCACCAGGGAGGCGTCCAGGAGGCATCCTAACCAGATGCCCGAGCCACCTCAACTGGCTCCTCTCGACGTGGAGAAGCAGCGGCTCTACTCTGAGTCTCTCCCGGATGACCGAGCTTCTCACCATATCTCTAAGGGAGATCCCAGACACCCTGCGGAGAAAACTCATTTTGGCCGCTTGTATTCGAGATCTCGTTCTTTCGGTCACAACCCAAAGCTCATGACCATAGATGAGGGTAGGAACGTAGATCGATTGGTAAATTGAGAGCTTCGCCTTTTGACTCAGCTCTCTCTTCACCGCGACAGACAACGCTCGCTTCACTGCCGACGCTGCACCTATACGCTTATCAATCTCACGCTCCATTTTTCCCTCATTCATGAACAAGACCCAGAGATACTTGAACACCTCCACTTGGGGCAGGACCTCCTCCTCAACTCAGAGAGGGCACTCTACTCTTTTCCGTACATGTACAAGTACAGTACAAACAATGTAAAAAAATGGATTTAAAAAACCTGCAATACAGTGAAGCCGCAGTGTGAACCACGATATAGCGAGGGACGACTGTACTTTAGTTTTTGTCTTCAATGGCCACAGCAGGCAAACTCGCACAAAGATTTGGCAGTTGTTTTTATGCCGGATGTCCTTCCTGAGACAACCACTGATCACCGAGCTACCACAGCCCTCTGTGTGGCAACCAAATGTGCAAGGCCTTTAACTCCATCCATCCATCAATATCTTTACCCGCTTCTTCCTTTTCAGGTCGCAGGGGTCACAGGTGTCCATGTCCAGCAGTCACTGTGTGAGAGGCGGGGGTCACCCTGGACAGGTCTCCAGTCCATCACAGGGACACATTCACTCACTCATACCTAGGGACAATTTAGAGTTACCAATCAGTCTAACATGCATGTTTTTGTGGGAGGAAACCGGAGTACCTGGCGAAAACCAACGCATGCACGGAGAGAACATGCAAACTCCACAAAGAAAGGCCCCCTGCCGGGATTTGAACTGGGACGACCTGCTCGCTGAGAGGCAATAGCTCTACCAACTGCGCCACCATGTTGCCCGGCCTTTAACTCTCCCCCCCCCAAATGAGAGTTTGAATTTGTTTGTACCATTTTTCTGAGTCATCAATCAGATTAGTGACTCATCGGGTACTCCGGTTTTCTCCCACAGACAAGAAACTTGCTTAATGGGCTGATTGGCAACTAAATTGCCTTTGATGTAAGTGAACGTGTGAATGGTTGTTTGTCTCGTTTGTCTCAACCTGTCCCTGTGATGGACTGGAGACCTGTCCAGGGTGTCCCCCGCCCCTCGCACAGTGACTGCTGGACATGGGCACCAGCGACCCCCGTGACCCAAAATGGAAGAAGTGGGTAAAAGATAATGGATGGGTGGAACTGAGAATACTCACAGTAACACCAAACACCAGGATTCTGACAGTAAGGAATATGACAAGATAAAAATACCTTTACTTAGTTTTGAAAAGAAAGTTCTGAGCTCTGACTCAGTGAGTCGGTGGGAGTTTGGTTGTGCACCACCGTGCAGTGTCGAGGGATCTGAGGGATCTGAGGGTCAGTTCTTTAGGAATGTTAGATGCACTGTTTAAAAGAAGACAAGAATACAGATGGTTGTAAACCGTCTGAGATGGATAATGATTGTGAGATTAGGATTTGTTTATAATAAATGGGAAAAGTTCATCAGCTCTGTTAGTGTGAATTTATCACAATCTTTAATCTTTATTCTGTGGTCATACAAACTATAGAAAGGATATAAAATGCTGTTGAGTCGTGTAAACTTAATTTCCATGACCTGTTTAAATACTGAATTTGTGATTAGTCATCAAATTACTTACTTTGCTTTAAAATGATTTGAAAAGCTTCAGTCAAATCAAGTAAAACTGAATATTTTAACGTGATTAAAAACTTATTAGGTTGGTCATTTTAAAGGGTTTAGATGTGTTATTTTTATGGCAGAGACGAACAAAGCCAGAAGGAAATATGTAAGTTATTGCCCGAGTGGGTTCAGAAGACTCAGACAGGGTCAACGTGGGATTCATAATTTAAATCCATGCAATGACGGACTGTATAAATCTACTTTATTAAAACAAACAAGCATCAGTAAAGTCCTCTGGCAACACAACAAGGAATGAATTCATATGGATTGTACGCTCAGTGATAGGGTTTTATTTGTTCAGCTGCTTGTTCAAAAGATTTAGTTAAAAAGATGGAAACTATTTTTGTCACTCCTGAGTGTGAGATAATGTAAACTGATGGCGGAGCCTGAAAAACACGTTCATTCATTTATCTTTTATAAAATAGATGGAGACCAGTTCCTAATGTGCATCAGTAATGAATTAAAGATCCAATATATTTATTTCAACTGTTATTTTTTAGGAGTTTAAGAATATAAGTCCAATTAAGTCAACATCAAATGTCTAAAAATCTAGTCTCTAAAAGAGTAAAAGAACAAAGATATGCCTAAAATATAAAACTTTAAGATCCTCAGTGCAACAATCTGTCACTCAGAATGGCTCAGTGCATCATAAAGTTTGTGTTCTGGTACACTCTGTGACAAAGTATACAAATACTATTGTGAAATACCTCAAAGGATCACACAATCTCTTCATTTCCCAGTAATTTACTCCCAGCTCGTCACCAAACAGATAGTGGGCTGCGGTGGGACGGAAATAATTAATATGGGTCACACAACACAGCAGTGACATCTAGAGCTACACAGATTAATTTGTGAATTGATAAATTAACCAGATGACACAGTTTGAATCTTACAATCATCAGTGGCTGAAAAACGCATACATTTTGACAAACATATTTGTTGAGAACTGCATGTATATCCTAATGTGTAAGAGCCTGGAACACTGCAGGATAAAGATACCGTATTAAATTGTGTTTTTTTTTTATATATATATATATTATTATTAGTCTGACCATGTTTGTGTTCTTATAAATAAATAAAAATCTCTAAACTGGACATGAGGGACGCCCTAATGCTGGATATCTACAGCAGATAAGCAGAGTCTAAAGGTCGTCAAGTTCCTTCAGACCTCCTTCACTCAAGGTCACAACCCCCACAACGCCAAACTATTAGAGCTTTGCTGCAAATTTAGAAAACCTCCATCATTTACTTTTTTAAAGTTAGTGATGCACATGCTGTAAGTAAGTATTTTGTGATATATTGTGGTCCAGATAGATTCATTTCATCAAATTTTATTTGCCGTTTGTTTACATTTGTTACTATCATAGGCGTCACAACAGTTAGTGAAGGAGACACGTCCCCCCCACATTTAAAAAATATTAATTTGACCCCCCCCCCCCCACACACACACACACACACACACAAACATACACACATTTATCATGAACTATTAGTTCACCCTGCGCTGTTTCTCTTTCTTCGTGAACGAATCCATTCCACTTGATTAATAGAATACTCAAACCACTAAAAGTCCACTCCAGGTTTTCCTGGTTACAACTCACCACATGCAGTGTTTCCCCGAGGTCACTTGGCTTTGCAGGATGTTCATCTCTAATGGTTTTTTTGTCGACGAGGTGGGGGGAGGAGGGGGAGACACCTCTGTGTTGTATGCTAGCTTACTTCTACGTTAGTGCCGGCAGTTGTTGACCAGGGTGTGTGTGTGTTGGGGGGGGGGGGGGGGGGGTGAGAGAAGTGGAGCACTATATCTGTAGCATCTTTAGCTAGCCCGTCTGTATTGCGCACTACTAACGTAGCGCTAGCTTAGCGCTATGTTATTTGCTGGCAGTTGTCAACAAGGGGGAGCTGTTGGTCAGGCTACTCTAAAATAGTTGAATCAAGTGTTTACATTTGTAGGTCAACATAAATGTTGAACAACCTGTTAAAATACACCAAAATGCAGGAAATGGCATCTACTTTACAGTTTACTACTTTTCAAAATTTTCTGGGGGAGGACCCACAGAACCCCTCACAAATGTGCCCCCCCCCCCCCCCCAATTTTGAATGTTCCTGACACCATTGATTATTATCACTAACTATAGCAAATAAAGCTATAAAATAAAATAAAGCTATAATCTAAAATAAATAAACACAAATAAAGTCCAGCTGTTTTTGCTTTTAATCATCTTTGGATTCACTAGTTATAGTGTCCTTATCTGGTTAAAAATATATAAATTATTTCTAAAATTGATGTTTTGTCTTTGTACTGACTTTTATCAACAACTGACGTGGATCCAAGCTTCGTCTAAACAGCATTCATGTTTATCTGTTTCAGTTGTGCTCTGCTGACATTTCAACACCAGGCAACATTGCACGTCGAGGACATTTTGCTATCACTTTGTAAAATTCCAATAAAACAATTTTATCAATGCATCTGTATATAAAAGTCAATAAGAACCAAAACAGTGTTATGACTTGGGGAACCCAGAGTTGTATGAGACCTGGAACGAGACAGACACAGGTAGGTACAAAAGTAACAGTGTTTATTATTACTTTAAACCTCTCCACAGCACTGAAACTGCTCTATTGAAGGTTTTTAATGACAACTTCAGATCCACAGATACTGGTGATTCTGTGCTGCTTGTCCTATTGGACCTCACAGCCGCCTTTGACACCATCGACCATGAAATCCTCATTGCTAGGTTAGAGCAGTGGGCATCACAGGGTCAGCCCTCAATTGGTTCAGATCTTACCTCGCTGACAGATCCTTTTGTGTCTCCATCAAGGATTTTAGTTCTGCAGCGACAGAGCTTAAATGGGGGGTTCTGCAGGGGTCCATCCTGGGTCCCCTCCTATTCTCTTTATACCTGCTGCCACTTGGTGCTATTTTCCGGAAACACAACGTACCCTTTCACTTCTACGCCGACGACTGTCAAATTTACTTCCCCCTAAGACACAATGGTACATGCTCTATTCAACCTCTGCTTGACTGCCTGGCTGACATCAGGGACTGGGTGGCTTTAAACTTCTTAAGTTTCAATGAAAAGAAGTCTGAAGTCATGTTGTTCCCTCCCAATGACACAAACACAAACCACTGTATCGACCTTTCCACTCTAACCCTGTCAGAAAAACAAAGACTCACTAATCTGGGTGTGATAATGGACCCTTCCCTGAAACTTAACAATCATGTAAACATGATTGTTAAATCATGTTTCTTCCAACTGAGGTGGCTGTCTAAACTGAAGTCCATATTGTCCAAAAATAACCTGGAGACAGTAATACATGCATTCATTACATCTAGGCTTGATTACTGCAATTCACTCCTGTTTGGTATCAGTCAGACCTCCATTGCACGACTGCAACTGGTCGAGAATGCAGCAGCCCGATTTTTAACCAGTACATGTGAAAGAGAGCACATTACACCAGTTTTGGCCTCACTGCACTGGCTACCGGTTCACCTTCAAATCCAGTTCAAAATACTCCTGTATGTCTACAAATCGCTGAACAGTGTCACCCCCCCCCCCCCCCCATCTCTCTGATCTGCTACAGCCGTTTGTCCCACCATGTTCCCTGAGGTCAGTGGACCAATTGCTCCTCACAGTTCCAGGAACTCGTCTTAAGCGCAGAGGTGACAGGGCCTTCTCTGTAGCAGGACCAAGACTTTGGAACGAGTTACCTCTGCTTGTCAGACTGGTCCCCTCCCTCTCGGTTTTCAAATCCCATTTAAAAACTCACTACTATTCAATAGCTTTCAACACCAGAGGATCTGTGTTTTGAACCTGTACGCTCCACACTGGTTTGTCATTATATTTATTATCCGCATCGTTTTTATGTCTATATTTTTGATTTACTTCATTTTGTATATTGCTTCATGTGTTGTCTATTGTTCTGTCTGTACAGCACTTTGGTTGGCCTTGTAGCTGTTTTAAGTGCTCTATAAATAAAATGGTATGTATGGTATTATTTACAGTGGAGAATAGACAGTTGCTTCTCTGCAGCTCCTGGAAGAGAAAGGAGATGGTCAGAGGAGGCCGGCAGGGTAAACAGGCAATATTAATGTGATGATGTTTCTCTCTTACAGGTTTGACGATGTCTTTAGGTCCAACTCCAAATCCATGGAAGCACTCCAGAGGGAGATAAGGCCAAGGGCCCAACAGGACAAGGGAGGCTGGCAACTGGTGGCAGGCAAGGCACGAGGAGAACCAGGACTAAGCACAAGGAGAACCAGGATGAGGCACGAGGAGGGCCAGGGCAGGACCAAGGGAACCAGGACTGAGGAGACAGGATCGCTGAGGACAAGAAAAGCTGGTAAGTAGATTTACTTAATGTAAACGTACAGGCCAGAGGCACAAGTACCATTGATGGTCAATGCTCCAGCGAAGAGTAACACTGGATTGCAGCCTTAAGTAGGAGATGATCCTCATCAAGTTGATGGCCGCCATCTGCAGATAATCAGCGGTCATCTTGGATGAGGAGCTGCAGGCAGTGGTACTCTTACAAACAGTTGAACGTTGACCTTGAATACTGGAAGTAGCCTTGAATCTATTTGTGGCGTGGTGCCTGTTTCATGAATGTGCATTAGTAACTGCATAAAGGTATTTTTGCAGAGAAGGCAATCTTGACTAAAAATGGGATTTATGGCTCTTGGAAGGGAGCTAGAAATTGAGGACTTGTTCCTTTCAAAGAGCCAGTCTTTTAGTCACATGATACAGCTAGTGGCAAGGTGTAGTTGTATGTAACTGTAACTTCACATCTTTGGCAGTCACGACTGCTGCACTCCTACTCTTTGCCTGTTCTTTGTGTCGGTGGAGTAGCGGAGGCTCTCCATCAGTGTAACATGTGAGGAAAAACTGAAGAGCCATGTCTGTGACTCGGTTACTATCAATTGTATTAA
This sequence comes from Nematolebias whitei, assembly GCF_014905685.2. Classification (NCBI taxonomy): domain Eukaryota; kingdom Metazoa; phylum Chordata; class Actinopteri; order Cyprinodontiformes; family Rivulidae; genus Nematolebias; species Nematolebias whitei. The sequence continues at coordinate 22,875,968 of NC_056519.1, read as the reverse complement.
AGAAAACCTCTGAAATAATTTGGCTTGTTTGTTATTGTTGCATCTCTAATCATGCCACTTCTACACACTTATTGTTTTCCTGTGATTTTCAAACTATATGAAATAATGTGCACAGTCTATAATACAACAAAGTCCATGCATACAAAAATAGACCATGATTTTCAAAAATTGTTGTGTAAATTTTAGCCACACAGCTCGTTGGTCACGCAGAATTTAGAGACGTCGCCTGAACGTTTTTGTATTTTCTCAGTTTTGAGTTGTCAACTAGTCTCCGTGAGACACTAGCTGTAGAAACAAGGCCAACATGACCAGACCTGCTTTCAATACTCAACAACCAAGCCACAATGGTGTGCACTGGTCCAATGTTATTTATTCACCACACCAACACTTCACCCAGTATCTCCATGCGCTGCCATCGCAATTCTAAACCACCATTACCTCGCTATGGAAATTTAGTGCTGACTCAAAACCAACTTGGACTGAAGTCGCCCAAGAAAATCCTGCAAAATCAGGATCCATCTTTCAATTAACCTTTCTACTCCTGATGTTAGTAATAATCTGTTTTGTAATTTTTATTTTTATTGATCTTCCTTTGATCAGAAAATTTTGTCAATGCAAAGTAAGAAATAAAATAAAGTTTATTTGCCATATTGCCTGGAGACAATACTTGGTTTATGTCAAGTTCGGTGCATGAGTGAGTTTTTTTTTTTTTTTTTTTTTGAGTTGAGTGAAGTCTCTGTTTTATGAATTCAAAAAAAAAATTTGCTGAAAATTATCAAGTAGAAAACTGGATAAAAACACAAAGACCAAGCAGTCAAAGAGAAAAACTCCCACATTGACCAATGTGTTTGCCATAACCTGATGGTGGTGACTAAACTCTGAAGGGAGCAAGAAGTTCAGGAACTCCAGAACGTTGGACACTGTCCTCAGGGTTTTTTTTTCTTCTAACAATGTACTTATTTTATGGCAATTCAAAAATAAAAAGACAATTTTAAAATTTCTCTTAGGGCACCCAAAATGATTATTTTTAACTGTTTTATTATTATTATTATTATTATTATTATTATTATTATTATTATTATT
>NC_056519.1:22870434-22874875 GCF_014905685.2 Nematolebias whitei | reverse complement strand
TTATTATTATTATTATTATTATTATTATTATTATTATTATTATTATTATTATTATTGTATGAAATTCACCTTTTTAACTGTTACTAATGCACATGAGTAAAATTGGGCACCACACCCTCAAAGAGTTTCCTAGCTATTTGCAGATGTCATTAATCTCTATTGTCTTGGTCTTTTACACCTGATTATTTTACTGGCTGCTATATTCAAACTTATTTGTAAATTAGTTTTATTGGTATTTTAATTCAAATCAATTCAGTTTATTTTTATAGCACCAAGTCACAGCAGAAGTCATCTCTGGGCACTGAACAAAAATATTTACATACATTACAAAAAGTGAATTAGTAAAAGTTCTCTATCTAAGGAAGCAGCTGATTGCATTGAATCTGCACTTCACAGTTTCCATCCTGAGCAAGCACAGTGGCAACACTAGAAAGGAAAAACTCCCTTTTAACAGGAAGAAACCTCCAGCAGGAGCAGGGTCAGGACGAGCGGCCTCTGCTTTGACCGGCTGGTTTGAGAGAACAGGAAGGAGAAACAAACGTAGAATGGCAGATCCAGGTGTACTTTTTATTTTTACATATATAAAATAAATATGTTTTACATATATATTTACATAATACATACGTATTTTACATTGTGGTAGTGACGTGTAATGTTCCCAGGTGTCTGAATGACTGCAGCTGAAACAGAGGTAGATCTGAACACTGTTTAGACTAAGTGAATTTCTACAAACCAGAAGTAGACATGAAAATACATAGACCCCGAAGCACTGTAAAATACTGACATGGAGATTGTGCATTAGTACCGTAACTGTAAAAATGTCAATTTTTGGAACAAATTCTCCCATCAACCCACCAACCCCTAACCAGATCTGGTAGCCGGCAACAAGGTCCTTTTCAGCCAAGTACGCTCTAGTTCGCTATTGTTTTTTGTTTTATTTTTTTGGATAAAGGAATATAAGGAGATGGGACGTAGAGCAAAGAGGGAGGTGGCAAAGGTAAAGCAGAGGACATACAATGAGTTGTATGGGAGGCTGGACACTAAAGAGGGTGAGAAGGACTTGAACCGATTGGCAAGACAGAGGGATCAGGCTGGAAAGTATGTGCAGCAGGTTAGGCTTGTTAAAGATAGAAATGCTAATGTTTTAACAAGTGAGGAGAGTGCTTCCCCGGACGCCCTAGATAGCAGCTCTGCGCCACACAGAGGGCTGTGGTAGCTCGGTGGTCTGTGGTTGTGTCAGGAAGGACATCTGACATAAAAACAATTGTTCAGTTTTCGTGCGACTTAGTTCACTGTGGCGACCCCTGAAGAAGGGAGCAGCCAAAAGAGGAAAAAAATATATACAGAATATTTGAGGGTGAAAAAATGCCAGAGGAATAGAGAAGTGTGTTGGTGCCCATTTTTAAGAACAAGGGTGATGTACAGAGTTGTAGCAACTACAACTCTGAAGTTGAAAGAAGTTCATGAGCCACACGATGAAGATCTGGGAGACAGTTATGGAACCTAGACTTAGATGAGAGGTGACTGTGAGCAGCAGCATGGTTTCATGCTGAGAAAGAACACCACAGATGCCGTCTTTGCTTTGAGGATCCTGATGAAGAAGTACAAAGAAGGTCAGAAAGATCATCAAGGATCGGCTCTGAGCCCCTTCTTGTTTGTTCTGGTGATGGACTGACTAACAGATGAAGTCAGGCAGGAATCCCCATGGACTTTGATGTTTGCAGATGACATTGTGATCTGTGGTGAGAACAAGAGGAGGAGGGACAGTGGGTATATTGGTAGAACGATGTTAGAAATGCAGCTGCCAGGAAAAAGACAAAGAGGAGATATATGGATGCAGTTAGAGAGAACATGGAGGCAGTTGGAGTGAGGACAGAGTGAGATGGAGGAGGAATTTATTGTCATTGCCAAATAAATAATTAAAAACACACAAAAAACCTGTTTGCCTGATCCCCCCCCCCCCCCACACACACACACACACACACACACAAGATCATCTGAAAGTCAAATGTCTGAAATTTTATCTTTACTTTTGGAAGAAGAAAAAAAACAAAGAAAGTGCAACCTTTCTAGGTTAGTGGGTTTTATTGTAGGTTTTTGTTGTGACAGTAGTGAATTAAATGAACTTCTTTTATAGCAAACCTAAAATATAACTTGAGTTTTTCTCAGTTTGTAGTACAAAATAAAGTTTATGCATAGAAGTGAAACAGAAAGCTAGCAAAATGAAGCTCCTCCATCATACAAACATAGCAAACAACGATTTTTTAAAGACGTTTTCTCTGTAGAGGTGAGTGTTTCAGTTTTTCATTAAAATACTGTTTCCTTCAATATGATTTACTGGTAACACTTTACAATAAGGTACACAAAATGTGATTACACAGCCATGCCTTATTAGGGAACTACTGGTTGGTTACCTTGTAAATGAAGAGGAAGTAATCAAGAACTAATGGGTAGTTACCATGGAAACCAAAGAGGAACTAATCAGGAGCTAATGGGTATTTAACCAGTACTTACTGGGGAACACACAGCCAAGCCTTATAAGGGGACTACTGGTTTGTTACCACAGAAACAGAGGAGAAATTCTCCATGTGGGTTTTGAATAAACCCTGCACCAGTGAGGTCACAGCTTGTAATTGTCAAAAACCTGTTTCCTAGTGATTATTGGTTTTATTGGATTTTCTCTTTTGTAAACATACTGGTTAACTACCCATTAGATCCTGATTCGTTTGTCTTTGGTTTACTTGGTAACTACCCATTAGCTCTTGATTAGTTCCTCTTCATTTCCCAGGTAACTAACCAGTAGTCACCTAATAAGGCTTGGCTGTGTGTTACCCAGTAAATACTGGTTAACCATTAGCTTCTGATTCGTTCCTGTGGCGTTCCCTAGTAGTTAGTAAAATTTTGTGTACCTTATTGTAAAGTGTTACAGATTTATTTTGTAAAAGTAATTTATAACAAAGGAGCACTTAACCATACCTCTGAATATATGCAGCATTTTTACCGGAGACTGAGGAATTTCATGCTTTTTTCAGTTGCAAATAAACAAAACAAAATTATCCCACATAGTAAATTATTAAAATAGGTTTGTTGCACTACTAATAAATAGTAATTTTCACTTTTACCTGCAAAAAGTAACAGTAAAGTGTACTTCAAAGCATCAAATTGGTCTCTTGAACAGTTTATTTTTACTTTTGTAATCTAAACCATCACAACCAGTACAGTGCTCTTATGCAACATCTTAACAATGAGTAAAAAAAATCTGTACAATGATGAAGTCCCCACCTTACCAGAACAACTTGTGTGAATGATCAGCATTTTTATTAAAGGACAGATCTTTTTAGTTCAGTGATTTACACAAAAGACATGGAGCAGGCAAAACTGCTGTCTCTATTTCTGTTCCGTTATCTTTGTTTTTAAAGGAAAGTTTAGGCTTTCTGTCTGTCTGGACACTTTAATAAATAATAATAAATGTGTTACTAATCTCAGAACATGTCAGATAATTAATGAAAGAGTTCAGCCAAAGTTAGTGGTAAAGCAGCTTGGATAAGGCGCCGCAACTGTTTAATGTTACGTAACTGTCTCAGGACGGCCATGGTACTTCACACCTGTAAATGCTGCTCTCCTTTCTCACCAGTATCACCTGTGCCATTTTTTTTAAATTTCCTAACTTGTTTATAAAACTGTTTTAAATGAATTCATACCATTGGAGTCAAAGCAAACATAAGCCTGGAACAGAATCTCATTCTTTCTGTGAAGTTGGGCTGTAAAGCTGATTTTATTTTACTGTATCTTACAACACGGATACATCCTGTGAGATCTGCAGCAGGTGTTGCTGCAATACCCAAGTTTCTTCTTTTTTCTCCACTAAGGCCCCACTGTGGCAGGCTGATGGGGAACTGAACTTGAACATTTGGCAACAATTATATTTGTATGAGAACAGGTTGGATTTCATCAGGATGCCAAGAGAAGGACAGGAACATCCAGCGTAACCAAATACTTTCACTGGAAGCAGAAAACTTGCTGTCTGAGTCCAGAAAAAAATACTGCTATATATATATAGATATGGGTGTTTCTGTGAGTCATCAAAAGTTATGTTCAAACTTTTTTTATTATCCATTGATTCAATTCATAAACTTGACATTCTGAAATTTGTGCATTGCACAATAGGTTCCATTAAACGTGATATTTGCGAGTGTAAACAGTGGCAGCAGCAGCTAACAAACCATGTTAACCCTAACAAACAAACAAGCTCGCCTTAGCAAACAAGCTAACCATTAGCAAACATTTCAAACTAACATTAGGAAACAAGCGAACCATAGCAAATCTTCAAATTAACCTTAAGAAACAGGCGAACCACAGCAAACTTTCTAACTAACCTTAGGAAACAGGCAAATCACAGCAAACTTTCAAACTAACCTTAGGAAACAGGCGAACCATAGCA
>NC_056519.1:22867800-22870424 GCF_014905685.2 Nematolebias whitei | reverse complement strand
TTTCAAACTAACCTTAGGATACAAGCAAGCCATAGAAAATCTTCAAATTAACCTTAGGAAACAGGCGAACCACAGCAAACATTCAAACTAACCTTAGGAAACAGGCGAACCATAGCAAACTTTCAAACTAACCTTAGGAAACAGGCAAATCACAGCAAACCTTCAAAACTAACCTTAGGAAACAGGCGAACCATAGCAAACCTTCAAACTAAACTTAGGAAACAGGCGAACCACAGCAAAGTTTCAAACTAACCTTAGGAAACAGGCGAACCATAGCAAACCTTCAAACTAACCTTGGGAAACAGGCGAACCATAGCAAACCTTCAAACTAACCTTAGGAAACAGGCGAACAATAACAAACCTTCAAACCTTCCAACAATTTTCAGTCAGGTCATCTGGAAGGTTTCTTTTTTTGCTGAGACATTTCGTCCTTCATCTGAATGACTTCTTCAATCTGAGGAGTTACCAATATGCTCTGGCAAGGCTGCCTCAGAGGAGATGATGGGGGAGAGGGTGGGCCTCGGAGGCCATCTTATCACCAGCAAACTGTTTTTTATTTTTATTTCCCACTATGGGAGTGTGCTGTTTGTGGTGGGACTCAGTTTGCTGGTGGCTCCTCAGACTGAAGAAGTCCTTCGGTTGAAGGAGAAAACCTCTCAGCAAAAAAAAAAAAAAAAAAAAACGTCCAGATGCCCTGACTGAATATTGCTGGATTATTACCTGGATTATTGAGCATGAACTTTGGTGTTTAGCAAACCATGTTAACCTTACTAAACCAACAAGCTAACCTTCACAAACCTTTAAACTAACTTTAGCAAACCTACAAACTAACCGTAGGAAACCTGAAAATTAACATTAGCAAGTCTGATGTATAGTTGAGCTAAAATGGATCCGCTCCTAAAGCAAATTAAACTGTCTTGAAACAGCTGTTTTACAAAACATATAGCAGTTTACAGAAAGTTATTATATAAAACATTTAGACATCTGTCAGTTTCACATTACAAGATTATTTCACCAAACTGCTGCGACTAGCTGCTGCCATGACTCGCAAACACCCTCAGAATTAAATGTAAATCGATGGCACTGCAAATTTATTTTTTAATAGATTTTCCATAAAAGTTTTCAGATTGGAGTTTCTTGAAGACAATGATTTATTTTGGTTCTAGTTGTGTTGTTCAAAGAGCTACAAAATTTAAAACAGGTAAGACATTTCAATCTTGTCAACAACCCCTTTTGAACCCACACATGCACGGATATTTTAATTACTGCTGCCCATATTAACAACAGTAAACCGTGAAGAGTTACACAAGCTACAAATAAATGCAACCTGAATTTAGTCGTTTGTGTGTGTGGATAGTTTGTTTTTGTGAACCGCATTTACCCATACCTGGGTGAAATCAGGTCACATTCAGGAAGTCATCCACGCAATCTACACCGGTTGTACTTTTACTCATCAAACAGTTCTTTTTTCTGTTGTTGTGCAGCCACAAACCATTTTTTTTGTTTGTTCCACCTCCAAACCTAAAGCTTTCGTTTGGACTTTCTTTGGTTTACTGATCGCAGTATACGTTTGTCCTTTTTTGATGTCGGCATGGAAAAAACACTAAATTACATAACGTTAATCCAGCGTCTGGTTAAACTAACATGTCTCTGCTCTGTCAACAACACTGGCCTGGAGATAAAAGAGGCTGGCAAACACACGAGAAATCAATCAGTCATATGGTCTCTGTCACACAGCTTTGCCACATACTTTCAGTCGTAGTAGCAAACGTGCACGATGAACTGAGAGGACGGTCGCTGCCAAAAATAGGACCAACAGAATCAGACCTGTTTGATCGTCAGTCTTGAGTAGATGTTTCTTTACAAAACTGCAGCTCCAGCTTGAGAAACTAATCAGCTCAGTTCCAAAATATAAGTAGATCGAAACATCTTAGAGCGTTCTATAATAATTTGTTAGATCGTATAGACTTTCCTGTTTCGTCTTTGCAACTATTTTAGAGAAAAGAGCAAAGAATGCGCTCCTGTGAATAATTATCTTGACATGGGTTTGCTCTTGTCAGTCACACATCGGATCATTTCCAGGCAGCAGTCAAATCAGCCACACTTCTTTCTAGAATCAGGAGAATCACTTCCTCTTGGCATCAACAGTCAGAAAAAGGAAACCGTCAGAGCGAAGGCATTTCTGTTGTTTGTCCTGTGTTGAACAGAAATGACCATACCAAGACAAACGGAGCCTAACAGGAAGTTGTGCTCTGACCAGACCCTGTTTTTATGACAGCAAAATATACCTGGACCTGAATTCTATTGGTTTTGAGGGCAAATAAACTGATAAATCTATAGATGATGCAACAGTCTGTTCTTATCATGGGGTGCTGTTTGTAAAGTTGCACGGTCAAAACTAAACATCAATATTTTGGTTTATTTAGCTTTTAATAAGAAAAAAAGGTGTTTTTTTTCCAAAGTCACATTTTCACCATGTTATTCATACATTTATCCAGCAAATGTCATAGTTCCCAACTAAATATTTAATTTACAAGATAAATATTTAGTTTACAAACTAAATACTTAATTTGCAAGTTAAATATTTAGTTAGTAAACTAAATATTTAGGTGTAAATTAAATAT
>NC_056519.1:22753981-22867790 GCF_014905685.2 Nematolebias whitei | reverse complement strand
TTAAATATTTAGTTAGTAAACTAAATATTTAGGTGTAAATTAAATATTTAATTTGCTGACTAAATATTTAGCTTGGGCCTAAATATATATTGTACAAACTAAACATTTACTATCCAAAATAAACTAAACTAAATATTTACCTCAGACCTAAATATTTAACTTGTTAGCTAAATATTTAACTTGCTAATTAAATATTTAGGTCCGAGCTAAATATTTAGTTAGCAAATTAAATATTTAGTTTTGAAATTAAATATTTAGTTAGTAAACTAAATATTTAGGTGTAAATTAAATATTTAATTCATACCAAAATATTTAAATATTTAACTTGGAAGCAAAGTACTTACTTTGTAAACTAAATATTTATCTTGTAAATTAATTTTTTTAGTTGGGACCTTTGACATTTATAAATGTATGAATAACATGGTGAAAATATGACTCGGAAAAAAAACTTTTTTTTTTCTTATTAATAGCTAAATAAACCAAAATATTGACTTTTTTTTTGGACTGTGCAACTTTACAAACAGCACCCCATACCTTATTCATCATCATTACATTTATCCAAGTTTCTCTCAAGTATCATCCCTACCATTCAGACTAAACGCATACAGAAATCCTAAATGTAAAATAATAATTTTGTTTCAAAAGAATGCTTTTAAAAATCTAACTAATGAAACTGGCATCAACACAAAGGATGGTACCTTAAATTAATATTTAGCTGCTCAACCTTTTGAGAAGATCAAGTGATTTCTGAAACTCTCTCAACTTCCATTCTTTGTTCTCAGGCCTGAAGGGTTCCTTTTCCAGATGTGTCAGCTCCTTCCACAGATGTTCTACAGGATTTAGATCAGGGCTCAGAAGGCCACTTCACATCAGTTCATTGTTTGCTTCTGAGTAATTCTTGGGTGTTTTAGAAGTGCAGTTTGCCCAGTGACTGAGACCACGATTTCTGACTCTGGGCAGCACTTTTCAAATGATTCAAAGTGTTTATTGTCATGTGCACAACTGGAAACATGTTTCTCTGAGCAATGAAATGCTTGCATTGATGTCCACGATGAATGCCAAGCTGAGAAAGAACAAAATATTTACAAATAAGAGAAAACTACATATGTAACAGTACAAAGTGCAAAATGTAATGTTAAATAAGATAAAAAGGTCAAATGTGCAAAGAAGTTTGGTTGAGTGACAGGAACAGGAACATTCAGTTATTAAGAGTCTGATGGTGCTTGGAAAGGACTTCTTGAATCTGGAGGTCCTGCATTTCATACGTCTGCACCTCCGGCCTGAGAGCACAAGTATAGTCCATGTTGGGGTTGGTGGGGTCCTGGGGCCTCTGCAGTGGTAGATGCTCTGCAGAGAGGGCAGTGGAGTCCTGGTGACTTTCTTGGCGGTCTTCACCACTCTCTGCAGGTGTTTGCAGTCCATGGCCGTACAGCTGCTGTACCAAAGTGATACAGCTGGTTAAGATGCTCTCAACCACACAGCTGTAAAAGTTGCTGAGGATCTTAGATGGCACAGTGCAGGTGATGTCCTCACTGTACGCCCAGGTGTTCGTTGCTCACCCTCTCTACCTCAAGTTCACGGATGAACAGTTGATGCGGTTTCCTCTCCTTACTCGTGTTTATCAGCTCCTTTGTTTTGTATGTGTTGGGGGTGAGGTTGTTGTTCTCACACTATGAGACCAGGCTGCCAACCTCACAGGTCCAGATGACATGATTTAACTATTTTTGCTGTTATCTACCTGGATGATCGAGCTTACAAAACTTTTTTTTCTGCTGTAAGCTGCTTCGTCCCCCGCACTGATGTCCCCCTATCACTGTGGTATCATCTGCAACCCTCAGGATGATGTTGTCCTCATGAGAGGCAGCACAGTTGTGGGTGAACTGGGTGAGGAGGATGGGGCTGAGAACACATCCCTGTGGGGTTCCGATGTTTATATTGATCCTGACTGAAGTCGTTACCAATCCTGACTGATTGGGGACTGCCAGGAATCTTGGCTCCTGGATGCCTTGCTAGTCTTGAGATTTCATTGTACCCTGCAGAGAGTCAAAACACCTTTGTCAGATTCAGCAAAGCAGCCTGAGAACAGAACTGAACCTCTTCTATGTTTCACTGTAAGTACTGTGACCTTTTGTACTAAGTTCTGTTAGAACTTCTGAATAACCTGTGCAGCTGTAGTCAGAGGAACATCCAGCTGTTGGAGATGCTCTTATAGTATTTATCTGATGATGCACAATGGTTTTCTTTCTGAGACAACTCTGTTCTCAGCTTTCAGTGTGTTACACACCATGACACCAAACAGCACAGTGACTACCTGTTACCTATATATAGGCAGACAGGACTGAAATCACCTGTGATGGTTGTTACAGGACACGTCTTAGTTTAACATGTCCCTGTGGTCAAATTAGTTTCAATCTTTTTTTGTTTTAAATTTTAATTTTGAAAACAAATATCTATGGGGTGCTATTTGAAAAGGTACACAGTCAAAAATTAACATCAATAGTATGGTTTATTTAGCCTTTCGTAAAAAAAAAAAAAACAAGTAGTTGTTTTTGTTCAAAGTCGTATTTTCGCCAAGTTATTCATAGATTTACAAAGTATAAATGTCACAGTTCCAAACTAAATATTTAGTTTACAAACTTAATACTTAACTTGTAAGTTAAATAATTTAGTTAATATTTAGGTGTAATTTAAATATTTAATTTTGAAGCTAAATGTTTATATTCAAAACTAATCATTTAATTTCCAAACTAAATATTAAAGTCTGAACTAAATATCTAGTTTGCAATTGAATATTTATTTTGGAAAATAAATGTTTAGCTTGGAAAATAAATATTAAGGTCTGAGCTAAATATTTAGTTAGCAAATTAAATATTTAGTTTAGGAATCAAATGTTTAGCTTAGAAATTAAACGTTTTGTTTGTAAATTAAATATTTAGCTTGGACAATAAATATTTGGTTTAGAAATTTAATGTTTAGTTTTGAAAATAATTATTTAGTTTGGAAATTAAATGTTTAATTTACACCTAAATATTTAGTTTACTAACTTAAATATTTAACTTGCAAGTTAAGTATTTAGTTTGTAAACTAAATATTTAGTTTGGAACTATGGCATTTATAAATATATGAATAACTTGGTGAAAATATATATCAAATATATATTTTGAAGAAAAAAAAACTTTTTTATTATGAATGGCTAAATAAACCAAAATATTGCTGTTAATTTTTGACTGTAACTTTACAAACGGCACCCTATACATATCACAATTATTCATTTTCATTTGTTGATTATTAGTCTCTTTTTTTACTATTTATTACTTTTGAAAGATTCAAGTGAATTCAGTGAGAAATCACTGAGCTTTGTAGGTTTTTCTTTCTTTAACATGAAGTGTGCAAGCAAATTTGTCAGTGCCTGCAAAGGTCAGTCAGGTCACTTTTTTTGTAAGCTCCAGTAAAAATAAACTTTTAAACTCAAAGTGGAAAATTTGTGTCTAAAGCGTGAAATGATCTTAAGTCTTCTATAGATGCCCTCCTGTGCCATTGGAGTGCCCTAACTTTACACTGTGAAGTGAACTGAGTCACCTCTGTTTTTTTTCTTTCTTTGTTCTCTCCCCACTGGTCCGGTGAAATGTTACCATTGGATTTATGTTTTAAGAGCTACACTATCATGGACGGATACTCAAACACACATGTACAGCAACACAGAGCCAAGCAGCGGGAACCGTGTGAGGAGCGAACCTGAAACAGCTGATTTCATCATTTCTACCTCTCGTTGCCAGCGTACCTTTTTAAGTTACACCAAAAACACTGCTTCTTCTGGGTAAAATGAAGAACTGGTGTTTTTACAGGAAAACAATAGTAATGGGTTATTCCTACAATCTGAGCTTGGACAATCAAAGTTTTGCAGAGTTGCTAAGGAGGTCATGGGAGTCTGTCCTGTCCACACGTGTTAGTGGATCTTACGGCCATGTCCCCTGAGATTTTATGTGAGGTGCAGTATAAGGTGTCCAGGTCACCTCAAAAGGTCAACATAAGGGTTGCATCTGCACTCGCTGAACAAATCTGAGCTTGTTCCCAGTGCCAGTTGGCTGATTCCAGCCTGCACTGGGAACTGCCTCTTGACTCTGATCCAGTTTGTGGTATTCATATACAGAAGCTCAGGGCTTCATAGTGGAGGGTGTCTGGTTTGGGAATTGTTGGATCTCTACTATTTGCTAGGCTGCCTTTAAAGGGGTGGCCAGACAGTGGCTACTGATGATCTTGGGATGGCACATTAAATCCAAAAAGTCAGAACAGAACTTCAGGTTTTGTACGCCCATCGAATGTGGGACGTATTATGGTATGGTCTCCATATATCCAAAACCTTTCTCTTGTCCTGCTCATAACTTCTAACTTACGCAAGGTAATTTAATGAAACTTCATGCGTATATGCATCACTAGACAGAGTGTCACATGAACTATTCATCACTCCAGCGCCAAGGTCAAGTTCACAAATCAAGGTCAAAGCTAAAAACAAGGTCTTTGCCTGTCCAGGCCTTAGATTGCTGTATGTTTGTTGACAGGCGATAATGTGCCGTATGCGCAACTCTTGTTTTATGTTATTGTCATACAAAGGCTCTATTAAAAATACTACAATGTTGGGAGTCAAAGAAACACCTATAGTACTACTTTCTTACAACTCAATTAACTGAGTATACAGCACTGTCTTGATTAAACTCATATCTTCTTCTTGAATAAATGTATATAATCAATGTTTTTGTAGTTGGCAGGTTCCAAGCTGTAGCTAGCTTTGGAAAATTAACAGTGCACCTTCAGCCTGCACTGGGGAACTTCACAGTCAAGTGTAAAGCGACTGGAATGAGTGTTGGCTCCTGTAAGTATGATGGTGTGATTCTTGACCGGAAAAGATTGAATGCTCCCTCTGGGTTGAAGGTGAGGCTCTGGCTCAAGTGGAGGGGTTCAAGTATCTTGGACGGATCGACAGGTTGGGCCTTTGTCTGCGATGCCCCAGTCTGTTGTAATAAAGATAGAGCTGAGCTGAAAAACAAATGTATCCACTTACTTACACTCCAACCCTCACCTATTGTCATGAGGTATAGATCATGACTGGAAGTACAAAATCCTGGATACAAACGGTTGCAATGAGTTTTCTCCAGTGTGTGTCTAGACTCATCCATGGGGACCTCAGTGTAGAGCTGCTGCTCCTCCACATCAAAAAGAGCCCACTGAGGTGGTTCAGGCATCTGATTGGGATGCCTCATGGATGTCAGTCATTTGAGGTTTTCTGGGAAAGTCCCACTGAGACGAGGCTCTGTGCCAGACCCAGAATTTTCCAGAAGGCTCATGATAACTCTCTAATCTGGGAATGCCTTAGGATTACCCAGAAGGAGCTGGAGAGAGTCATTAGGACGAGGGAGGTCTGGGTTTCCCTCATGGACCTGTTGCCTCCATGACCCAGCCTCAGACAAGTGGAAGAAAATGGATGGATTTGGGGCAACTGTGGCTGAGTGGTTAGAGCAGTCATCCTCCAGTGCAAGAGATGGGGGTTCAATTCCACCATCACATGCTGAAGTGTCCCTGGGCAATACATTGAACTCTGATGTGTGTCCCATCGATGTATGAGTGTGATAAAGCTCTGATTAGTCTTTGTATAGGTATTGTAGTGCTGTATGAATGGGTAAATGAGGACACAGATTGTGTTGTAAAGCGCTTTGAGTATCTCGATAAACTAGACAAGCAATTTATAAGTACAGTCCATTTACCATTTATACCATAAATGGGAAAAAAATGTAGCTAGGTTTTCTGTAAAATGTGACCATTTAAATATCCGTCAGTCATGAAGTATCTTTGTTTAAAAATAGCACTAATTACCACAATTACATTTTGCCTGTTAAATTGCAGCTAAACTGCAGTTAAAGTTCATTTTAAAATCTTTTCATCAAATAAAACAACTTTAACCTCTAGAGTTGATAGAGGTTTGAGCATCTTAACGTTTTAACTTTGTCATCAAATTCTCTCAATAAATGATTCAAACTAATCATACTCATGTTGCTCTTTTTTATGTAACATATGTATTACAATTATAAATTACCACAAAGATAAAAAGTTTCATTCATTCCAACAATTTTCAGGCAGGTCATCTGGACAGTTTCTGGACATGTTTCATTCATTATTGTGCTGTTTTAGTACATCACCAACAGAAGAACTGTAAAAGTATTAAATAACCTAAAAGTAGTCTTTACCATACGGGTCCTACCTCTTTATGTCATAGTCTGTGTTTTTCTGTGATTTATTTAGGCCCTTGTGTTCATCCTTTAGTTTTATTTCTAGTTTATGTTTAATTGTTCTGTCCCTTATGTTTTCATTTAGCCCCTTGTTCTCTGTGTCAGTTCTCATGTTCACCCTCAGTCAGCCTCCCCAGTTGTTCTTCAGTCAGCTTACCACTATCTGTGTTCAATGAGTACAGTAATCATTCAGTGCTGCCACTTTCCACTGTCCCCCTGTTCTATTTAAACTATCTCTGGTCACCACTCAAACAGCGTGACCTCAACAGAAGTGAGGAGGACCTTCAGGAGGATTAATCCTCACAAAGCCACTGGCCCAGACAACATCCCGGGGAAAATGCTGAAAGACTGTGCCGAACAGCTCTGTGAGGTGCTGGCCAATATCTTTAACTCCTCCCTCACCCTGGCAACAGTTCCCACCTGCCTGAAGACCGCCACTATCATTCCAGTTCCAAAGAGCTCTGCAGTGACTGGTCTGAATGACTACCGGCCAGTAGCCCTCACCCCGATAGTCGCTAAATGCTTCGAAAGACTGGTCATGACCCACATCAAAACTAGTATCAACATCAGCGAGGACCCTCACCAGTATGCATACCGCAAGAATCGATCAACTCCTCTGTGGTCCACACTGCTCTCACCCACCTGGAGCAGAAGGACTCCTACATCGGTATGCTCTTTGTGGACTTCACATCTGCCTCAACACCATGATCCTCCAAACCCTGATGGACAAACTACTCACACTAGGACTAAGCCCCTCCCTATCCAACTGGGTCCTGGATTTCATAACCAATAGACCACAGTCTGTGAGGAGCAACAACTTCTCCTCCTCCACCATAACCCTCAGCACTAGGATGTGTGTTGAGCCCCCTCCTGTTAACTGTGCTCACATATGATTCTGCATCTACCCATCCAGGCTGTCACATTGTAAAGTTTTGCAGATGATACAGCGGTGGTGGGATGCATCACAAACAATGATGAGTCCAGCTACAGGCAGGAGGTGGAAAACCTGGAGAGCTGGTGCAGGAAGAACAACCTTCACATCAATGTGAAGAAGACGAAGGAGATGGTCGTGGATTTCAGAGGGAACAAATACATACGACCCCCCCGAACATAAGAGGATCTGCGGTGGAAGTGGTCTCCAGCTACAAGTACTTGGGTGTGCACCTGAATGACAACCTCAGCTGGGGCAACAACACCACCAGCTTGATCAAGAAATCTCACCAGAGACTCTACTTCCTCAGGCGGCTGAGACGAGCTGGTCTGGGAAGCTCAGTCCTCACCTCCTTCTACAGGTGTGCAGTGGAGAGCATCCTGTGCTCCAGCATCAACGTGTGACATGGAGGCTGCACAGCTGCAGAAAGAAAAGCTTTGCAGAGAGTGGTGAAGGCTGCACAGAAGATTGTTAGAGTCAGCCTCCCCACCATCACAGACATCTACACCTCCAGATGCAGGAAGAGGGACACCTGCATCATGAAGGACCCCACCCACTCAGCACACACACTTTTTGCACCGCTCCCCTCAGGAAGGAGGTTAAGGAGCATTAAGTGTAGAACCACTAGACTGAGGAACAGCTTCTACCCTGAAGCTGTTAGGCTCTTTTTTCATTCAACCTTTATTTATACTATATGTTTGTGTATATAGTACCGACAACAATATCAGTAAACAATGACAACAATAAACTACAGTAAAAATGCAGTTAATGTGAGAGTAGTGTATAAAACAATAAATCGGGGTGCTGTTAAACAGGGTGAAATACTAAAAACAAGAACATATTTGCTTTGATTTTTCTATTGACATTATCAAATGTTTGAAACCCCTTAAAGAAATCAAGATGGACTACTTTAGTTCCTGTTGCAAGGTGTCGCAGGAGCTGAGTAGGAAAAGGTCTTTTTGCTAATTTCAGTCCGCACTGAGGGGACACTGCAGGTAATGATGGCCTAAGAGCGCATGTTGTAACTGCACTGACGGCGTGACATGTTGGAGGAGATATAAGCAGGTAGCAGACCAAGGAGGGATTTATAGATAAAGATGAACCAGTGTGACAGCCTACGTGTAGATAATGATGACCAACTGATCAAGGAGTACAGGGTGCACCGGTGCAGTGATGGGTACAGTAGTTACAACAAGTTATGAATCTTAGTGTGCCATGGTAAACATCATAGAACATCTGCAAGCAGTTGGCAGGGGCATTCATGTAAATAATGTCACCATAGTCAATGGCCGGTAGGAAGGTAGTGGTTACAAGGTGTTTTCTGGCATTCAGAGTTAAGCAAAATCTATTTCTGAAAAAGAAACCCAGTTTTAATTTCAGTTTCTTTATCAAGTTTTCAATATGTGGTTTAAAAGAGAGATGTGCATCGACCAAAATTCCCAAATATTTGTAAGAATCTACAAACTCAATAGGAACACCATGCATGGATGTGAGAGGAGGAAGAGTTGCTGGCACCGACTTTCTGTTGGAAAACAACATCCCTTTGGTTTTACCAGCATTTAGCACCAGCTTGAGGTGTAATAAGTCTGACTGAATGATGTCAAATGCAGACTGTAGAAGCTGGAAAGCTTTGGCAACTGTGTTAGCTCGACAATAAACAACAGTTTCATTGGCATAGAGATGCAAGGATGAGTCAAGAATGTTTTGACCTAATTATTTATATAAATTGTAAAAAGAGTGGGACCTAAAACTGAGCCTTGTGGAACACCATTGGTGGCCGTTAGGTAGCTAGATGAAATAAATCCTGATAAATCCCTAACCAGGAAAGTCACTGTAATGCCACTTTAATTGGTGATATGTCACTTTGTGTTGCTGATTATCCATGCTGTTGAATTCTTGCCTTTAAGCTGCTGTATTCATGCCCATCTGCTCGCAACAGACTCATGTTCAGGCTGCTGTTTAACATACATTATTATTTTACATTATTAGTGTTTATATCTTAGATCCTTGTATACCATTTATTTTTATACTTTATATTTTTGCTATTTTTGGGTGTAAATGGGACCTCGAGTACACAATTTCGTTCCACCTCATGTACCACCTGTGATGCGAATGACAATGAAGAACCTTGAACCTTAAACAGCGGTTTATTGTCCTGGCTGCTGGCAGGTTGTCTCAGAACTGCTTGTGCTCTCCGGTGTTTGCCTGCATCTGGGTGCAATCCCATCACCGACCTTGATGTTTTAGATGTGAATTGTGTCTTTCTGCAGAAGCCTTACACCTGTGTTATTATTATCTTTATCAGCGAATAAAAACCGGAGCCATTTCTCATCATTTGGGTTTTTGTAAAAGAAAAAAATTAAATTAAGATTGAAGGATTGGAGAAATATCGCCATTTTTATTAAAAAACTTTTTTATGCTTGCATGGTGGAAGTATAAATTTAACTAAAATTAAATGGTAGTAAGTTTAATCCTTTAGTTGAGGCATGACCTCTGATACATTTCTCTCACGTGTATTTGCCTTTTTCATCTTTGTAAATGTAAAAAAAAAAAAACAATAGCATCTCATATCCAACAGCGGCAAGCAGGGAGTCAGTGGGTTTACCGAGGTTCATCCTGGGTGGAAAGTTTTGGGAGAGCTTGATGAGAGGCCTCCCCTCTGAGGCCCCTAAGACTAACGTGATCCCCCATTTGTATGGCTGTCATAAAGAATGGGCCGCTAAACCACTTTCCCACCACTAAGAGGATTACGAAGGTAATGCTCTCGATTCGATAGATGCTTCAGCACATTTAGACGTGATAAAGCTGAATTTAATATTTCATGTATTAAGTTAGATTGAGATTTTGACCAACAGATCAAAGCGGCATCTTACCTCACATTTATTTTTGATGTTAGCCTGTTTTTTTTTTTTTTTACTTTGGAAGGTAGACAAAATAAGCATAGATAATTATATTGAATGAAACACTCAAATCAGTCTGTGTTTCTCAACAAGTTTGAAAGAATTGTTTTTAACTGTTGTTTGGAAGATGCCTGAGAGTTTTGGAACAAGGTGTTATCTGTGAAACGCTAACCTAAAATTGTCTCCCTGTTCCAGACATGGCCAGCACAGTGCCACAGTTGGTAGAGATGTTGCCTCTCAGCAAGGTTACCGGTTTGAGTCCCAGCTGGGGGCCTTTCTGAGTGGAGTTAGCATGCTCTCCGTGCATGAGTGGGTTTTCTCTGGGTACTCTGGTTTCCTCCCACAGACCAAAAACATGCATGTTAGGCTGATTGGTAACTCTAAATTGTCACTAGAGAGAGAGAGTGAATGGTTGTTTGTGTCTTTGTGTCCCTGTGATGGACTGGAGACCTGACCAGGGTGTCCCCTGTCTCTCACACCATCACTCTTGGACATGGGCACCAGTGACCCCCACAACCCAGAAAGGAAGAAAATGGATGGATGGATATTCCAAACTTGACAGGAGAAGTATGTTGTATTTAATTTTAACTCTAAGGTCAGTATTTACAAGGTCCAAGACTGAAAAATTGACTGGAATTCCCCTTAAAGTTAAAACTCCAACTTCAGTTGTTCTGGTCGATGTTGGCTAACCTTAATCTACAAATCCAATATGGCTGCTTTGAGCGTGAAAAGTTGTGACAGCTGCAGTAACGAACGGTTTATTTTCATTTCTTTTGGCTTGTATCTCATTTATACATTCATCACGTCACCATAACACAGCACTGGCTCCCTTCAGGGATGTGTGTTGAGCCCCCTCCTGTTCACTCTGACACATATGGCCCATCCAAGCTGTCATATTGTAAAGTTTGCAGATGATACAGCAGTGGTGGGATGCATCCCAACCAGTGATGAATATGGTTACAGGCAGGAGGTGGAACACCTGGAGAGCTGGTACAGGAAGAACAACCTTCACATGAGTGTGAAGAAGATGAAGGAAATGATTGTGGATTTCAGAAGGAGCAAACACACCTACCCCCCACCCTAGGAAGATCTACTGTACAATGGAAGTGGTCTCCAGCTACAAGTACTTGGGTGTGGACCTGAATGACAACTTCAGCTGGGGCAACAACACTACCAGCCTGATCAAGAAAGCTCATCAAAGACTCTACAGGTGTGCAGTGGAGAGCATCCTGTGCTCCATCATCAACGTGTGGCATGGAGGCTGCACAGCTGCAGAAAGAAAAGCTTTGCAGAGAGTGGTGAAGGCTGCACAGAAGACTGTTGGAGTCAGCCTCCCCACCATCACAGTCATCTAGATGCAGGAAGAGGGTGAAACGTTATTCTAAGGTCTGAAGCAGGCTCTGAAACAAATGTGCTCAGTATAATTGCAGGTTTATTGTACAGGTAAGTGGAAATCACAAACTCACATGACGTCTGCCCCCTTTCTCTTGAACAGCCGCCTCGTTAACCGCGCGCACCACACTTTTCTTCAGAAACTGGTCACACCCCTTGGTGTCGTCATCTCCGCTCATAAGACAGCCTACTCTTACCATGTGACCAGCCTCTCAGCCAATAATACTTCCATCATTGATGTAAACAAACAAGTGTCAGGCTTGTTGCAGAGTGCAGGCGTGTAACTAAAACTCCTTACTACCTGAAACAAAAACCGGAAATCAAGGTTCTGCATCGGTTTAATATGCATTTATATTGCAGACCGTAGGTATACACGACTTTCAGTAACATAACAAAATATAATACTGATATAATACTGATATTTCAAGGACCACCTACATCATGAAGGACCCCACTCACCCAGCACACACACCCTGCTCCCCTCAGGCAGGAGGTTGAGGAGCATTAAGTGTAGAACCACTAGACCAGGAGTCTGCAACATTTACGATCAAAAGAAACATTTTTGTGCTTTTGTTTACTAAATGAAACGTGTCCAGAGCTGCTACAACTGTGGTTATCAATTGGTGGCCCATGGGCCGCTTTAGGATGGTTGGAGGGTTGTTGTTTTTTTTGTGGCCAGTAGAGACTACATATTATAAAGCTAAAAATATTTAATAATTTTTAACGTTTAATAATATTTTTACAATTTAAAACGGAGAAAAAAACTGATTCTTGTAAAGAAGGAAAAAACATTTTTTTAACCAATTATTAAAAAAACAAAAAAAACAAGAACTATACAGTCCTGTGATTTTTTTTATTTTATTTTGGACAAAATAAGTATAGAACTAAAACAAAGTGACTATGTTTTACTTCTTGTATTAGTTCTAGGATTCACATATTTGCAAAATAAATTACCAAAAAGCTTGAAAGAGTCCCTGCAGAGGAACCAAAGAGTCGCATGTGGATCCATCGCCGCAGGGTGCAGACCCCTGGTCTAGACTGAGGAACAGCTTCTACCCTAAAGCTGTTAGACTCATAATTCACTAACCAGGATAATCACTGTAAGAAAAAAAAATCACCGTAATGCCATGTTAATTGGTGATATGTGACTTATCTGTGCTGCTGATTATCTCATGCTGCTGATTATCTCATGTTGCTTTCTTAATTCATACCCATCTGCTCACCAAAGACTCATGTTTGGGCTGCTGTTGTTACACCGTATTGTTTTACATTATTAGTGTTTAGTGTACCGATAGATCTTTTAGTGTACCATTTGGTGTTTGTTTAGCGTATATCTTAAATCCTTTTTTACTGTTTCTTTTTATACTTTACATTTTTGCTGTTTTTGGATGTAACTGGGACCCTGTGTACACAATTTCGCTCCACCTCATGTACCACGTGTGGTGAAATGACAATAAAGTCGACCTGAACTTAAACCTTGATTTAGGTTAGTACAGTACTATCTCTGTTAGTGAATATGATGGTACAGTTTTATCCATCCATCCATTTTTGTCCCTCGTCACAGAGAGAAGTGAAGGAATTGGAAAAACTCTCTGTCCGTCCATGTGGTGAGCATGATAACTTGAAAAATAAATGAGGTAGTAACGTCCATTTTGGTGAGTAGCTGTATCCAGGCATAAAAAGGTCTCTATCAAAAATTGGGTTGCCATGGTAAAATTCAAGATGGTCACCACCTTTTATATATATTTGTGTGTGTGTGTGTGAGGGGGGGGGGGGGGGGGGTGTAATCCAACCACCCCTATCATTTGAGGAAACTATGCTTTCTAGTTTTTATCTTGCTTAAAAGTATAGTTTCCTCAAAAGATTGGGGTGCCTGAAGATTAATCTATAGTGGTCAAGGCCACCATTGGCCACCACCTGGCTCCACCACTGTGTCTGGTGGTGGATACGTTTGCTCCATCCACTCACCATGATCTGTCATTCTGCGCTGCCTTGGACAAGCAGATGTTTTTAAAAAATCTACCTTTCTTCTTCTACAAAATGAAACTCCTACCCACAAACACTCGTCTCAAAAACTACAAACGTTCACTATTCAAACCCCTCAGCGACGGAGCTCATTGGTGCATCGCTTCAACACTTTGGAACTTGGTTTCTGGACACGTTTAGGAAGATACAGAGCAGGCTTGAGAACCAGCATGAAATAATGAATTGTGATTTTGACACTAAAAAAAACAAGAGCAATGACTTTTCTGTAAAAAGTCAGTGATGGTTTTTGAACTCTGTGGGATTTCCCTCTGTGTTGTTTAGCTACAAAGTGTTTCGGTAGTGACTGTGATCCTGCCGCAGTCTTCATGTCCCATCAGGATCAACCACACTTTTGTGTGAACACCAGTGTGTGTGTGAGAGAGAACGACAATATAAGGTTTCCAAAAGATAACTGACTTCCTCTTCAGTGGATTGTTTGCTTTTCAGTCTGATGGCCACCAGCCTCCTTTGTGTTGGCAGCGTCCAACGGCAGTTGTATTGACGCACCCGACGCCCAGCGAAAAAGGACACACATATTTTAAGACATGTGCAACAGCAGCTACAGAACATGTTATGCAAGATGAAAGGACAAGTTTATTTAAGCAAAATCCCTATTGTTAAAAAAAAAACAATAACCAACATATTTTGGTTCCATAGGAACAGATGTAAACAGTACTCTTCACAAGCCGCCTCCTGAATCTACGGCTTGGCTAATTCCATTTCATTAAATGCTCTTCGAATAAAACTTCCACCAGTAATCATTTATGCTCTTGCCAAGACCTAAGGAAACAGAAACCCATTGACTTGTATTTTTTTAATAAGGTTCGGCTGATCGTGTCTCTTACTTGGAAAATAAAAACATTTAAAAAAAATGCTGCTTGTCTTTTTTGTAATAAAGATACTCCTCTGTGGCCGACTGTTCCAAGAACACACAGTGGGGATGAGGTAAGTAAGGCTGAGGAGCAAGAAAGCCCCTGGTTTAATGTGGGTTCATGTGAAAAAGTTAATAAATATACTTCTCAGAGGGTAGAGGTGCCGTTAGTGATCCAGCCTCAACTCAGGAGGGGGGCTTGGTGGGATACTGGTAAGGTTAAACATAATGTGCTCCGAGTGATGAACTCCTAAGAACATGGGCAGTGATTAACCCTGTAGGTAATTGGGTACAGTCTTTGTGGGTCAAGGCCACTTCTAATTAGACTCAGTGTCTCACAGCTGAAACTATGGGAAACGTTACACTAAACCCATTAATGCTTGTAAAGTTACAAACTGTGTCTAATTTTACAAGAGTATCACGTATGGAAATGTATTGAAATGGCAAGGACAAGCAAAGACCTTGGATTAGCTTTTGGCCTTTTTTGTGACCTTGAAGCTGGGGTAATGAAAAGTGTGCACAACACTCCGTCTAGTGATGATGTGGGACCAGAGGAAGTTTACGGACATACGGACAGAGACTATACAATAATATGTCTTTGCTCGGCGTATAAAAATACATGTATATTCTAAGGTTTGGAACGTGCATATATGAATGTACTGTAGTGGTGCCGTGCAGCCACCAAACACTTTAATGTAAAATGTTGTTAACCTTGTTTTACCAATCTTTTAAAGGTTGACTCAGGTTGCTCTGTTAATTTTGTTATTTTAGATTTAGCCGCTGCCTTTGATACAGTTGATCCTTTTATCAAGACTTGAACCTTTTGTTGGTCTTAAAGGCTCAGTTTTAGCATGGTTCAAGTCTTATTTAGCAAAGTCCTTTTCCATTTTCATGGAGGAATACTCTTTTTCATTGACACCTATTCATTGTGGTGTACCTCAAGGGCCTATTTCTGGTCCTATTTTGTTCTGTTTACTTGCTGCCTTTGAGAGCAATTTTTAGAAAGCACAATATTTATTTTCCTTGCTACGCTGATGACATCCAAATATTTTTCAATTTAAATCGAATGTCTCTGCCCTACTGCAGTCTGTTTAACTGTCTAAAGGACGTTAAAGACTGGCTATCTCACAACTGTCTGACACTGAATGAAAATAAGACTGAAGTTGTTAAATGTGGAAATCAGATTCCTGTGATAAATTCTCGGTCCTCTTGCTCCTAATTGTTCCTTCATGGTCAAGAATCTTGGGGTGTTTTTAGACAGTTCTTTTAATCTTGAGAAGCAAGTTGTCAAAACCAGGTTTTTATCAGTTACGAAGACGAAGTCGTTGACGTTTCAATTTAAAGTTTTAACTTTTGAGCTAGCATGTTCTTGTTTTTGAGTGGAGTTTGACTGGGAGCTCCGGTTTTTCCCAGTCTAAAAACATGCATGTGTACCCTGCCTTTATGCCGACCTCCCTTGAGCAAAAGATCTGTGATCTCAGTGGGATTTGCCTGGTTAAATAAAAAATAAAGAATTCCTTTAAGCTCCATGTAGCTACACTGTAGCAACATGTTTTTTTTTTTTATTTTTTTTTTTTATCAAACAGTGCGTGGGCATTTGATTTATTAGTACACACACCAAAACAAGTATAACGGCCTGTAAACTATAATGACTTTACATGCACAAGGTAGCCATATTGGTTTTTGAAGTTAGGTTTAGTCGATAACCTTCAAATAATCTAGTGGAAATTTTGGATTCGGCGGCATCTCTGGTTGATTTTCTCATTAAAAATTCAAAAACATCGACTCTGGCCTCAAATGTATCGTGCTATTTGCTTGGTAGCATGATCTGAAAGTAGAATTATTAACCATTTAAGACCTTGTCACAATTTTTGGAATCAGCAGGAATCAAGCAGAACCAGCCAAAATGAAGAATTTTTCTAAATTTGCACCACAGTGCTGTACCAGCTGACACCAACATCTTATCAGGACTATGGACTATCTGGAAGTGTTTCATGGACAAATCTCAGTGTCTTATCATCAAATGCATATGTAATGTGTTTACAAATGTACCTGCTGGTAAAGTTTTTTGATGTCTTAAATCGTGTCCTGAGAGATCTTTTTTTAATACCACTATTCATGGCTTTTTCCCCTTTTCTATATAAAAAGTATTCTGAAAAATTATAAGAGGCTGCGCTTCTGTAGCAGCAGCAACGTGCACTTGGCCCATCTTTCAGACGACTGTACGAACATCATCTCCGTGTATTTCAGTACAATGATAATAAATCTTATACTGAGTCTGATAATCTGGCAGAAAGTTTTTTTTTTTTGTTTTTTTTTGCACATTTCAGTTGTATTAGCTCTCAAATGAATCGTAGCTGGAACAAAGTAGGAATATTTACTACGAATGTTGTCAGAATATTCAGATTGCATATTGAGATTTCTCCACTTGGAATACACCTGGAAAGTTCTGAACACGATCAAAACATTGAGCCGACCACAAGAATGGGCCTAAATGTTTGGAATGCAGCCAGTGTTGAAATATACTTTGAGTATCCTGGAATATAAAAAAATATATATATTCCAAAGGCATTCCAGTTCATTCCACCTCTTGTGTGACGCTGGTGATAGGTCAAGTTTAAAACGGTCAACCTTCTGTAGTTTGACAGAGAAAAATAATCTGAGCTCTATTGGTGCGTTTACTCAGAAGTCTAAATTTTCTGAGCTACAAGTCAAAAAAATCAACTGGATTTCTGCTCCAAAGATGGAAATTTAACTGATAATTATCATATTTACACAAATGATTTAAAGGGATCCATGATTAGTTGTAACAATAGACTTTATTTGAGAAATATTAATTTTAGATGTAAAAACAATACAGTAAAAATATTGTAGGCTGTTTAGTTTTTATAAATTTAAATAAAACATTTTCACACGGATGTCGCCATGTTTTTTACGCTGCAATGCATTCTGGGTAAATGACTAGTTCCTGTAGTGCTAGCTCCGTCCAGTCATTTTAACCATATTGTACTAACAAATCTTTAACAAAATTTGAATCTGCACAAAAATTCTTCTGAACTGTAATAATTTATAAACCATTCAAACGGTATAATTTAGAACTGACTCCAGGCTATGTGTCACATCTGGCCTAGCTTCAACCTGTTAAAAAGACAAATTACATAGTTTTTTTTAATAACTTCTGTATACATGTTGGTATATTATGAGAAAAAACAGTTACCTTTGAGCTGCAGCTGGTAGCATTAATCAGAGCTTCTCCCACTTTGTTCTTTCATGGTGAAGTTGTGGTGCTACTTTATCGCTAAAAGCTACGTGAAGGAATAATGTACTCCAGCGTATTGAAAATAAGCCTAAACCCCTCGCCTTCCACTGAGCTGTCTGCTCGTAAATCTTTGTGATATAGCAGGAGATGGAGTGGGAAATCTTCACAGTCCTGTTTGGGGAATTAGCTGGAAGTTTGTTGCGGAGTTCGTTGGTCGGCTGCTTCGCTTTTCATCTACCTCCCGCGCATGTGTCGCATTTCCAAAATACAGTACCTCATTTTCATTTTACACTTCTTGCAAACAACCGTGCCCTTGTCAAGCTCCGTCTTCCCCGGAACATTGTAGGATCTGAAATGACTTTACACCGACTTTTAATGACGGAGCGGGTTGAATCGCGCTGTCCTCCGCTTCATGATAGCGGTCTCCATTCAGATAAAGGGAGCTGGCTAACTAGCTTGCTGTACGGTGGCCTACAAGGCCAAATTCTACAGTGGCCAAGCGAACACGTAATGCGATATGCAGTATGCTCGGGAGTAAAAGCGGGAAAAAAACTTAAACGCATTTTAAAACCGATTTATGGGCCTTTAGAATCGATTCAGAATTGCCAGGACTAAGAATCTAGATTATAATGTTAGCCTTCCTGTGTTTACTCTGTAGATTACAGTACAGAAGGGACCTAACCGCATCATCAACCCAGCATGCATTGCGCAGGTGAAAAAATGGCGACCTCCATGAGTGAAAAATATGACAAAAGATATACCGTTTTTGAAATACTTGTGAGTTTTTATATATCACAAACAGCAATTTTTAAGCTAATAGGAAAATTACAACATATTTAGGCTAACATGTTCAACTAATCATGGATCCCTTTAAGGTCTATATGACGAGATCAGTTGTTTTTATTTACGTGACCATCCGTATATCATGAGAAAGTCCAACATGCACCTCATTTTATCCCCTCCACCCCCCACAGCCAAGAAAGTGTGCCCACACTCAGCTCATACGAACGTTTGGATGAAAATATGGTCATTAAAAAGCAACAGCTGGATGTTTCGTACCATCCCTGGAGAATCCAGATCAGCCCAAACCCAACAAAGCTGTCTCGAGTGGTGATCACTGAGTTTTATTTTCACTTCTGTTGGTTTGTGTAGTCACTCACACACACAATCCTATACTCGCCGTTAGGAAACGTTGCATTTGATTTGATTCCAGAGAAATGGGTGTATCGAGCTTTGACTCGAGAGGTAATTAAACGCACACGCCATGACGTTCATCTGTTACTTAATGTTACGTAAATCATAATAAAATGTTACTTTGACTAATTTTTATCTGCTCTAGCTCATGTCTTAAAATAATAAGCATCTAGTTGTGCTTTCACCAAAGAGTTTTAAACATATTTTGTGCCTAGAATTACAATATATATATATATTTTTTATTTTAAGGCCTAATCAACTATCTTTAAAACAGTGTTAAATTTTGAGCTTTTGTTGACATGTAAGTTTTTCACAGACAAACCTTTTGGAAAACTTGATCGATGGCACTAACAATCTTTATCCCAACAAATTCAGGCTTGTTGGTGTTTTATGAGTTATTTAAAACCACGTGTGTGCACAAATGCACGTGGATTAAGTCTGATACGGGATAAAGATCAAAAGACAATTATTAGTGACTGCATTCGTTTGGAGAACAGATCGTTTAGTTCTCTTTGATGCTTCGAGGAATTGAACACAATTAAATTAATTATGTGTTTATGGTGCTACAACCTGAGACTGTTCCTGACCAAAACAATAAAATGTTGGCTTCATTTTGCACTTTCCACTCATCAACTGTTTTTTTCTACTGCTTCTAGTGTTTTTCTCTCGTTTTAATGACAATCATTACTAAGCAGAGCTAATAAAGGTGTTTTGACTACATGAAACAAAGATCAATAAGAACATTTTTTGTGTCTGAGCAGAAAGTGCTCTCTTCTTTTTGATGCTGTGGTTTCTTTATCTGATAATTAAAAGGTAAGTCTGACTCTTGCATCATTTCCTCCTGCAAGCCCACAAGCGCTGACAAAACTGCCTAAAAATGCGACCAAGTCATGCCATTTTCTTCTAAAGGTGGAACTAAATCTTCAGTCCCCTCTTCAGTCCGTCCAGAAGAACTGACTCAACCTCGTTAGATTTATCCACCTGGATAATTGAGCATGGGTCAGGACGTTTTGTCCTGAAGAAAATGTTTTAAAGTCCACATTCAAGCACACACCCATACAAGTTTACTAAACAGCCCTGTTGAGGGCTTCAAAATCTCTGTGCTGCGCAAATCCAGACCACGTTACAGTGAAAGCCTTGTTTCTTAAACTTCTTACGGAGGCTCTTGGTGTGCTTGAGCCAACACTTGACAAAGTGAGCTTTATTAGAAGCAGTGGCAGCAGTTAAGAGTTTATGGGTTGACTGTTAAGAGTAACTGTGGAATGCAGTGAAGTAACTAATTACAGTAGCACTTTCAGGCTTGTTACTAAGCTTCTTGTTTCACTCTGCACTTATTTAACTTACCACACCTTCTTTCACTTGTTTGTCTGCTTGGATTTATGACAAATGTTCTTTCAGGGTTTTTGTTTTTCTTCTATATCATTTGTTAATATCTAATTTGTCTAATATATATATATATATATATATATATATATATATATATATATATATATGATTTGTCAATTTGTTTTGATGCATAACCATAACAACAAGGTGGTTTTCTACAACTGGGAGCAGCTGATTAACATCTCAAAAGCTCAAGTAAGACCTCGACTACAGCCCCAAATCCCAAATGAGTTGAAAAGGAGGTGCCGTGGATGCATTACCGTATACCTGGAGGCGGTGCTCGAGTGCCTGACCGCCGAGGAGGTAGCGGAAAACACGGCTCGTGGCAGCAGGAGGACCGAGATCGTCCCCGGCACCTGTTGTTAAATCCGCGGCGACAAAGGGCTCGGCAGGCTGCTGGGAGAAATGGCCATCGCTCATAGAGGAGTTCTGCCTGGTATTCAGAGTCAGACAGTCTTACTGCCCAAGAGGACCAAGTGGTCTGCTGGGTCTGGGTGGATGGATCGGCATCTGCAGCCAGTTTCTTAAGCTCCGCTGTGGGACGGACTGCTACAAAAAATCCTTCCTGCCCAAAGCCATCAGCATCTATAACAACTCTAATGAAACCAGGATGAGCTACAACAATTAATTTCCCTTTGGGATTAATAAAGTATTTTTGAATTGAATTGAATCATGTGCACCCACTTCATCCTGTTCTAAGTCACTGTGGAGCTGCATGGAGTCTCTCTAGGCTGTGTACTTGGAACCATAATCTTTATCTGTTTATGTATTTTATTAACTTTAATTTCGGTGTCATAAGCTATTGGGTCACCAATGCTTAGATTACTCTGATCCCTGCTGATCCAGTTTCTTTTATCTTTATCCGTCTTAGATCTGCAGTCAAGCAAAACCCTCAAAGACTCACAGTGAGGCCAGTAAAATCCAAACGTGGGTGACTGAGAGAAACAAAAAGTGTGATGAGATAGTAAGTGAGTGAACTTGCTGTTTTTCTTTTCTTTACTTGGTTACATGAGACATATCCTGAAGAGACAAAGATATTTCATAAAAAAAATTAAGTGATTATTTCTATTCACAGCTGCCGTCAGAAGTTTACATACACAACAACATGGGTATGAACTGTATTTTATCTTGAACTGTTCATTTTATTTAAATCCATTTTTTAACCCAATGAAAAAAAATATGCAATTTACTGTACAACTTCGGCTATTAAGTTAATTAACACAGGGTCAAAAATATACATACAGGCCCAAATACTGTAATTCAACCCAATCTTTTATTACGAGGTGGTGAAGGTTCTTGAACTCGTTGGGTTGACAAAAATCAGTGACGATCTTACAAGGAGAGTCGTTTGGGATGTTCGAGAAGAGAAACCAAGTCAGTTTTACATCGTCATGCCGACCAAGGACTGAGTCCCAGCTCCAAAAGTGACGTCATCTAGTTTGACTGAAATTTGCCGGTGTCCACATGGACAAACGAAAAGTTTCACATTGAGACAAGATTACGTTTGAAATAACTGAAATAATAATAAGCCTCAGATGAAAGCAGTTCATTTTCGCGTCTCCATTAACACGATGAAGCCGTGCGGTTTATCCGGCTTTAAAAGTGTATTTTAAGTACCGTACATTAATCAATCAACCTTTATTTATACAGGTAAATCCCATTGAGCCTCGAGGACTCATTTACAAGAGAGACCTGAATTAAAACGTGTCCTTCCAGATTTCCAAAGTCTGCCTCGTCATGACAGAAAACTTCGGAATGTGTGAACTCATGTCGAACCACAACAAAGCCTATACGAACATTTTGTAGGGCGGTTAAAGATCGACAGAAATAATAATGCTGTGGAACGTGTCAACAAAGTAAGACGCTTTAATTAACGGAAACATTTCAAGGGTAAAAATACAACTCTTGCTTTTACGCTGGACTCTGTCGTCGTCGTCACGTGTATCAGGTGAAAGAAACGTGTTTTCTGAATGACTCGTGTGTAAAGTCGATCAATTATTTACAGTCTTCGAGCATTACTCACTAATGTAGTTGTAAAAGTCCAAGCAGCACTTGTTGGAGGATTTAATTATGTGAGTTGTTCAAACGACAACAAAAAAATGTCAGCTATTTCATTCACAGCTGATAAAACATTTGCAGAAGTTGCATCAGATGGAAGTGTTTAATCACCGATGAGTGGCCATGAGCAGCAGCTGACAGCGTCCTGATCTCTTACTAACACCAGCATTAATAATAGAGCTGGAAAAAAAACACTGGGCGCTTTAACTTACACATGCACACGCACATGCACACTGCTAATGCAGCCGGAAGAGCCAGCACCGTGAGCGATGATCCAGATCATCACCGTCACATGAGTGTTAATCCCATTCAACAGGTCTGTCGTTACTCATGATCAAAACAAACAAATCAAATTATCTTCCAAATAAAATTAGAGCCTCGTTAGCTGGAGAGCTAACTGGTTAGCTTCAAGGAACGTAAACAGCTTATTAAAAAGGATTAACTACCGGTAATAATTTTCTATTAAGAAAGGTTAATTTGAACATTAATTTTGTCGTAAGAGCTTCACTGGAGGCGCAGCACGGTGGCGCAGTGGGTAGAGCTGTCGCCTCTCAGTAAAAAGGTTGCAGGTTCAAATCCCGGCTGGAGGCCTTTCTGGGTGGATTTTGCATGTTCTGTCCGTGCATGTGTGGGTTTTCACCCACAGAAAAGGCTGACTGGTAACTCTAAAGTGTGAATTAGGGGTGCACCAATTGCAGTTTTCTAGTCCTGACCTGCCGATTCCGATTTAGTTTTATAAGCAACACTGTCAGGTGTAATAAAGTCACAATGCACCTTCAATTTTCTAATATTATTTTATTGAAAAACAGCTTGAATAATATCTTAGAAACAATACAAACTTGTTTTAACTGGCCATGAGGTGGTGCTCTGAAACATAAAGGAAGTTCAGACAATTGTTGTTAAAGCAAAAAAAAAAAAAAAAAAATCGGTAAAATCGGTTTCTCGTGTATCGGCCGATTTCCCAAAATTAAGAAAATCGGGGATCATAAATCGGTTGGCTGATTTATCGGTGCACCCCAAGTGTGAATGGTTTTTTTCTCTATGTGTCCCTGTGATGGACTGGAGACCTGTCCACGGTGTCCCCCATCTCTCACACAGTGATTGCTGTATATGGGCACCGGTGACCCCCACTGCCTGAAAAGGAAGAAGCGGGTGCAGATAATGGATGGATGGATGGAGCTTTACTGGATCATATGACAACCTTAAAGGACGGTTAAAAATGACATTATCCAGGACTGGTTACCATCAAGGTGCAGCTGGAAAATGGACTTTGAGGCCAATGATCTGCTGCTAACCCTAACTCAGTGTAGTCCACGTGATACTCGAGTATACGGAGTATACTCACATGAAAAGCTTAAGAATTTCAATATACCCACTTAAAATTGCCCAATGATACATGACATATCATTAGGCACGTGTCATTGATATGTTAAACAACAGTTAAATTCTTCCGTAACAATCTGTCTGTATGCAGCGCTTGTTTACTACATTTGTTTATCCAGCTAATTATTGTATAATAATACTATATATATAACACTTGAACATGTTTTGCTTCGATACTGTTTGCTTTTAATACAAAACCAACTTGTACAAAGTTTGTTGTGCTTTTAATCAAATATAAGCATCAGAGAAATTAGGAAATGTTCAATATGCTTAAAAATCCAAATAAATTGACGATACATTGTACTAACCGGTGTACTTTGGTTTCTAAGCACAGTATACGGACCAACCGCGGTAAAGAGAGTTTTATGTTTGACGATCGCGAGCCGTGGCTTCAACGGTGTCCAACGTAAAACTTAACTTTTCATTCAACCTTTATTTAGACAGGTTAATCCCATTGAGCCTTTGGGACTCATTTACAAGAGCGACCTGATTT
This sequence comes from Nematolebias whitei, assembly GCF_014905685.2. NCBI lineage: Eukaryota > Metazoa > Chordata > Actinopteri > Cyprinodontiformes > Rivulidae > Nematolebias > Nematolebias whitei. The sequence continues at coordinate 22,843,617 of NC_056519.1, read as the reverse complement.
TAATAGAGTGATGACAACAATGAATAACAACGACAATAGACAATCACAAAAGAGGCATACAGATTTTTTTACCGCCGTATACCTGCTACAAAAATATGGACTACACCACTGCCCTAATTTCTCCTGATAAATAAGCAGTGGAACTGAAAATAAGAAAAAATACTGTTGAAAACCTCAAAAAATACTCAAACCTTTCAATCCAGGTCAGTTTATTCATACAGTCACGACAGAAGTCGTCTTAGGGCGCTGAACAAAAACCTTCACATACATAAAAATCCAGTGAGTAAAAGTTCTGTATCTAAGGAAGCAGCAGATTGTGTCGACTCCACTTCATCACAGTCTCTCATCCTGAGCGAGCACAAAGGAGACAGTGGGAAGAAAAAACTCCATTTTAACAAGAAGAAACCTCCAGCAGAACCGGGCTCAGGACGAGCGGCCACCTCCTTTGATCTGGGGTTTGCGAGGACAGTTTGCTGAGACAAAGACCACGGGGAAACAGACATTCAAATGAATGCAGAAACAAGGAGCAGCTAAACACTTCCTGTATGGTAAGATAAGAAGCAAATAATGGGAATGCAGTCCAGCAGGTGCACGAGTCCCATTAAAGCCAGGACTTTGTCTTTATAATGAGTCAGTCTGTAAAATGTTGTGAATCAAAATATACAGAAGTTTGATCAAACTGCATCAGATGACTCTGAAAGCTGCAGACAAGTCAGTTTTACATGTCTACCATCACACCAGGTGTTTTAGCCAAATGAGTGTTAATCACTTTAAACTTGTAGCACAGCGACACAGACAGCCTTGAAGCCTAACCCCAAGCGTGTGTGACCACAGTAACACGTGCAGGTCTTTCACTGAATCTTCACAGGACGCTCAAAGGGCATCTCCAACATCCATTCTGGCCCAGTTCTATGAATCAACAGGGACAATTTGTTTCAGTCAGTAGACATCATTCTACATGTGGGCAGCAGATACCTGCGTACAGATGGAAGCAACCTGAACTCACCATGGAGTGGTGAACAGGATCTGCCAGAATCAGCCTGGTCTTGTTCACCAGTGAGGTTCTGTAGGTCTATGCCAGCAGTTTTGCTGCACATCCTGACAATCCCTGAGAATTTGTTCCTGTTTTTGCACGTGAACAATCCAAAGCAACGGATGAAAGTAAAAGTTAAGACTCAATAAAACATTCTCATAGAAGTCAAACCAACAATTAAACCCACAGAGCGTCTGATAAAAATGCATTCTCTGGTGGACCTTCTTACAAAGTGAGTTGGCCTGGGGGTCAAAGGTCAGTTTGTCATGGAGAACAGCTCCCAGATATTTATATTGATGCAGCACCTCGACAGCTTCACCGTTAAGAGCTGCAACTGATGAGGCATTTCTAAAATCAGTGACCCTTAATCTTAGAAACATTTAACTTGATAAAAAGAAGACTTAGTCTTTTGATGCTTGGTCATGAAAAACAAAAATTGTATTTTTTCCACGAGATATGCTGCAAAATCAAACGGGAATCTTGAGCAAAATGTGATGGCAAAAAGTAAATAAATGAATTAACAAATGAACAAACAGGTTGTAAATGAGTCCTCGAGGCTCAATGAGACTAACGTGTATAAATAAAGGTTGCGTGACAAAATGAAAGGCATTCTAAGTGAATTAAAACAAAAGAGTGTTCTGAACTTCTGTAGGCTCCACTCATCCTCTCTGCTGGATGAAGACAGCCTGAACTGCTCTCTGCTGCTCTTTTGTTTTTTCTCCCTGGGAGCTGCTCTCTGGCGACTGCCCGCGGTTTTCCCGACATCCTCCCCTCCCTCTGTGGGCCAGCCTCTGTTTGTATACAAAGCGCGTCACGTTGTGCGTAAGTACGTCATCGTCTTAGCCCCGCCCCCGCTCGCGCTCCGGTGAATCTGATGCAATAAATTCAGGACCTCATCTCGTCTCCATCAGACTCCACCGGCTCTTCTGACTGACACATCTCCGGGATTTTAACCATTTTTAAAAAATATATATAATTTGTAAATTAATCCAAATTATCTTCAACTCGTTTAGCTCTTTTATTTTTGCCACTCAAACGGTTTGTTGTTGTTTTTTAACCCGTGGTTTCATTCGTTTTAGAATCAAAACGTTGATTTTCTCCAGGATCTGTTGAGGTTTTTGTGAAGAAAGTCCTCGGATTTGTTCGTTTTGATCCTTTTTTCCGACCTCTGCAGGATTTCGAGCCTCTCCCTCCTCAAAGGTAAGAAGCCGGTTCGTCGTTCAGGAGGATGGAAAATTACCAGCTGGAGCCTCCACACAGGAAGCTGCACAAATAAAAACACTCATCACTGAATCATCTGTCCACTCCCTGGTTTTACACGTGTTCACTTAGGGTTGAACGTCTTGTGTGGACTTAATTGATGTCTCATGGTGATAAACATTTACACTGAAATGAACTGTTTTTATTCAGCTTGTGTGTTGTTTCCTTTTGGCTTCATGTGACTGATGGTGTAACAGTGATGGTGCAGTTCTGGACACATTGCTTCATATTTGGCTCTTAACACATTGGGGTGGAAAGTTAAAAGTGCGTGTGTGCGCGTGCGTGAGGCACAGACATGTCCATAACGGGACAACACGTGTCTTTGTTTCTGTCCGCTGTGGAAAGAGTGACCCTGAACGCATCAGGCGTTGGGCTCTCTTTCTTGTTTCCAGCTCTGTCCGAGGATAAAACACATTCTTTATTTGTTGTTGTTGCTAAATCTTGAGGATGTTTCCGCCCGTCCATAAGACGGCTTTAATAAAACTTCACAAAGTGTCAGCCATGTCTGTAAAAGGCCCCATGTCTGGTGGTAAAAGTGTCTGAAGCGCACTGCAGATTTTTGACGAGCATCCTCAGATGGTTGATGTTCAGGATGCAACTCTGGTATTTTTCCACTTACTGATGCGTCACCGCCCCTCCCTCCCCCCTCCCCCCTCCTCCCTCCTCCCTCCACAGAGAAACAACCATGCGTTAAAAAGCGCAGCTGAATGGGCGCGCGCAGGTTGAACAATAAAGAGGCCAACGATCTTAACCGAGCTCCATTTTTCTTTCCCCCAGCTCAGAAGATGCCAGGTGACAAACAGCCGGGAGCCGAGATGAGGTCCCTGAGTGTCGCTCGGGATGATGACAGCAGCAGCATCAACAGCAACGACTCTCCGTACTCCGACTTGATGAAGAAGGTCCCTCTGGATGGGTGAGGCTCGCGTCGCGGTACAACTCCCTAATCTGACCCCGGTGCGCCCGCGCGGTCTCTGAAGGCTTTGCTCTTCCTTTACAGCCAGTATCCAGATGTGGATGCAGAAAGCCAAAACTTCCTCCCAGAAGTGAACCCGAACAAGAAGAAGTATGAGGCGGAATACGTAAGAGCTCGTTTTAACCTTCTATACGTATCAGTGCAAGTGTTTCCCTCCGTCGTTGCTGAGTTTCTTGTGTTCCCCTCTTCAGCATCAAGGCAACGCCTCCTTCGGGATGTCCGTCTTCAACCTGGGCAACGCCATCATGGGCAGCGGCATCCTGGGTCTGTCCTGGGCCATGGCCAACACCGGCATCGCCCTGTTTGTGTAAGCGTCCCCTCATCCAGAGCACAAATTCATAATTAATGCTTTGAGTTACCGTGAACTCTGCTGAGAAGCAGCGGCGGTGGTTTAGTCTTCAGCTTCAAGGTCTCAGGTCCTGATGTATCTCAGGGTTTCCCGTCAGCGGCGTGTGTTGATTCAACAGCTGCTCGACCCTGAGAGCGAGGCAGATGACGCCGCGCCAGGGGGTTGTTGGTGTCTGCAGTTCTACTCCTTTGCTATCGTGTTTGCTGTAGATAAAATCGAGGAGAGAGTTGAGCTTTTAAGGAGAATGCGAGTTTTGGACGAGCGTGCCCTGTCGCGTCGTTCAGTGCACCAAATTATATGAACTGAAGAACTTTGAGATGTTTCCGGTGCAGCACATTTCGTGAGCTCCACGTCTCATTTGGTGTGGGCCGTTTCACGAACACGGGGCGTGGCGGGGGAAGCAGATTAGCCGTGCTAATCCTTCTGCGCCAGTCGTTACGTAAACGTAGACGAGAATGCCGGAGGTCATGAACGAAGCATAGCGGCAGCAGCTGACCAATCAGAGCCCTGTATCTGCAGGAAGTCAGGGATTTCTACAACCTAATGCCACTCTGACTCTGACGCAACAAACAATCTCTTGATTGAACCGATTCCCCAAAAAAGGCCCTCTGAGGTGTAAATGTGCTCAGCTGGAGGGTATGAAACGACAGAAAGGATGAGGTACTTCTAAGAAAAGCTGGTATGCAGATGGAGGAGAGGCCAGTAAGTCTTCTGGGCAGTATGTCTGTGAAGAGGCTCAAATGGCGGCGTTGGGGGATTAATTTTCACCTGGACTATAAATACCCCAGGACACCCTGTACTGTCTCAGCAGTGTCCCAGAGGCTTTAAGAGGATCTCGTACAGGGGACACCTTTTGACCTTTACAACCCTGCTAATGCTAAAGAGACTCTTTGAACAGAGTTGTGTAAATGAAAGCCAGGAAACGCTTTAAAAGACAAGATCTGAGTGTTTGTGGGATCAAATGAGTGTGGCGTCATCAGCAGACGGATCCTAGCTCTTAAAGCTCAGCAGTTTAGCCCTGATCATATCCTGGTTTCCTCTGCACGTTCACTTTGGTTCAAGCTCCTTCCTGTGTGTTTACAGGGTTCTCCTAGTGGCCGTCGCCATTTTCTCTTTGTATTCTGTCCACCTGCTGCTGAAAACGGCCAATGAAGGAGGTAAGAGAAGCAGAACTTCCTGTTGGCCTAGTGCGGTCACATTTAAGCGCCAAAGCTGAAATTTCATGACTGAATCCCTTCAAAGGTGCCCGCGTTTACGAGGAGCTGGGCCACAAAGCCTTCGGGATGCCCGGCAAACTCGCAGCCTCCTGCGCCATCACCATGCAGAACATTGGAGGTGAGGAACTCGCACTTGAACCATAAACAATTGATTTATGTTTGTTACTTGTTCCAACTCTTGGTTGTCTCTGTGCAGCCATGTCAAGCTACCTCTACATCATCAAATACGAGCTGCCCATCGTCATCCAGGCTTTTACGGGAGCTAACAACGAGTAAGTGGCACCGTTTATATTCATCTATCTAAAGGTCATGGGGGGTGATGTAAGAGTAAAATATCTCACTGAGTTATGTGTAATTGTATGGATTACAAACAAAGTCGGGATCATTTCAGGATCGTCTCAATGATCTGTTGCGCCCACTAGTGGTGAGAAGTGATAATGCGTATCCAAGAAAGTGAAGTCAGGTGATTCTTCTTGGTTGAAAGGTTTAGTCTTTCATCCAAAAGCCACAGACTCAGTCCTATAAATAGCACCTTCTCAGAGTTTGGAGACCTCCAGAACCAGCTTGTCCCATGTAAAAAGGATTACCAGTAAGCTCACGATCGATGGTTAGTGCCTGAAGGCCGCCTGCTATTTACAGAACCAGCCTGAGGCAAACCTGGCCAGTATATTTACAATTTTCCATAAATGGAAACAACTGTTACCTGTTTGCATCCTGAACAGGTGTTTTTAAGAGATAGTTTTTTTTTTTAACAAAGAGGTCAAAGTATTTGTTTAAGAGCTGTGTTTATCCAGAGAATAAATGGGATTATCGGTAAGAGGGAGGGATGGACACTGTCCGTGGAGGTTTGGTCGTATTGAAAGGACGCCAGGACTTCCACGGTTCTGAACTTGGAAGAGCTCCTGCAGAAGATGAAGCCGGTGCCGCGGCGAGACGGAGCTCACTCTGACTTTAAACACAGATCAGACGTGGCCGGGGCCGCTCTGTGCCGCTCTGTGCCGCTTTGTTGCGCCGTCGGTCCAGATCACGTCAGCTGTTCGTGGAGCCTGCCAGCAAATAGTCCGCGCTCGCTCTGGTTATTTAGCTTACTTTAAAGAAAAGGGACTGTGTGAGCACTGCTTTTAACAACGTATTGACCGACTTTAATGAAGCCTCGTCACTGACGTGGTGTTTTTTCTCCCGTGGCAGTGAGTGGTACATCAACGGAGACTACCTGGTGCTGCTGGTTTCACTCAGTATCATCCTGCCCCTCTCGCTGCTCAGGAACCTGGGTAAGGAGCGTGATTTGTACAGCCACGTGATTATCCAGCTTCAAACCAAGAAGCAGCTCATGGGTGATATTTGTGTTTTGCCTCCGCCCTCAGGTTACCTCGGCTACACCAGCGGCCTGTCCCTCCTCTGCATGGTGTTCTTCTTGATTGTGGTGAGTACGACCCCACCTTGTTTCCTCATTCCTCGCATGCCAGCGGATTTCCTGCAGACGAGTTTACTTCTTGCGACACTCGGAGGTTTAATATCAGTATTCCAGAGAAGCGTGTTTCATCCTGCAAGGAAGATTAAGGAATGGAGAACAAATGGTGTCAGATTAAAAAAAAACCCCACATAATCTGAGCTTGTGCGCACACGCTATCAAAGCCTTTCATAAGGAAAGTCTCAGTGTTTTCCTGCCTTGTCCTTTAGGTGATCATCAAGAAGTACCAGATCCCGTGCCCTCTGCCAATTCCCGACTCTTTGAATAAAACCATGCAGATGTTGAACGGCACCTCCCACACCGTCAACTCCACTGAGGACGAGGACACCTGCACACCAAAATACGTCGTCATCAACTCACAGGTACGGCTCTTTTGCATTGTGGGCACCCTCAGGACTAAAACGCAACTTGTGGGAGGGTCAGCTGTAACGTTTGCATCGCGCCTTTCTTTCCAGACGGTCTACGCTCTGCCCATCCTGATCTTTGCCTTCGTGTGCCACCCGACCATCCTGCCCATGTACGAGGAGCTCAAAGAGTGAGTGCCTCTCCCGATGCTCGACGTTTCAACGTGACGAACTATGAACTTCTAAAACTAACGCGTTCCCCGTTGTGTCTCCTGAACAGTCGTTCTCGCAAAAAGATGCAGAGCGTTGCCAACTTGTCCTTTCTGGCCATGTTCATCATGTACCTGCTGGCTGCGCTCTTTGGATACCTCACCTTCAACAGTGAGTCCTTCATTTTCTGACTAAAACGGTCAACGATAAGCAAACACAACGCCAGGACAAATACAGATTTAAGTGCTCGAGGCCACTGAAACAGCAGCGTGAGAAAAGCCCACCTGATTCAGCCGGTGCCAGCATGTTCCCGTTGGTCCCCACGGCTGTACGGAAATGTTCGGGAACATCACCCCACCTGCATAAGAGCGTTTTTAAACAGCTTGAGTAACACCAGGAGAAACACTTTGAGTACCAACAGAGGCACATCAACACTGTGAATCAATCTGTTGTGCTGTTTTTAGGTTGAGAAAAATCCAAAAACATTTAGGTTTTCTCATCAGGAAGGGTCATCGTCATGCCAGTTATCAGTGGTGGGCACAGTTCGGCTAACGACGGAAATTATTTTTCACTCAGCAGATTAGCGTTTTCGCTAAATTTGGAAGTTGAAGGATTAGCTTCCGCTAAATTAGGTTTCGCCAACTTTAAGTCTGCCAACGAAATTCACAAGCTTGTTCCCATCTGTTGTGGGCGTGTCTTAAGAGTCCGTTAAGCACGCTATTGGCTGACTACGTGTAGTGTGACATGATTGGTCGACGCAGCGTTAGCTGGAAGGAGACAAAGACAAATGACGCAGACTGACAGTCGTCTTAGTGGTTAGCGAAGCTAACTTTTTGGTTAGCTGTGCCCACTACTGCTAATTATCCAACACAAGTGTTCAAATTTACCCCATATTTGTAAGAAATTTAAAATATTTCACACTATTTACTAAATTTAACAAGCCAAACTTGAAAAATAACAAGAAGTAGCATTTACATGCTAACATGCAACGAGGTTTGTCTAAAAAGCATAGCATTATGCTACATTAGCATAACGCTAATGCTAATGCTTTAACTACCATATTGTTTCAACTTGCAGTTTTAAAACAACTTTTAAACAAAGTACAATTTTTTAATGTAAAAGTGTATTTATTTGCTATTTAAATACAACAAAGAAGCTGCGTTGCATTAAGTTGCAGCTTGCAGCAAAACGCTAGTGTCTGTATGCTAACATGCACATTAGCATGGCTAACAAGCTGGTGTTTAGCATTGATGTTGACCGTAACTTAACTTCTCATTTTAATCTGCTATTGTTGTACAGAAAAAGCAGCTAATCCAGATAGTTTTTTAGCCCGCTAGTAGCACAGCCAGTCACTTAGCACAGCTCTCTAAAGTAGCTCAAAGCAATAATCTGCTTTTATTCCCACTGATTTGTAAAAAAGAAGACGTGTTGACGTTTAGCAACGTTTATTTTCCTAATTAGTTCCAAGTCATTATTGTTTGAAAGCATTAAAACATGTTAGTCCTTTTTCGCGATTTGTTGCTAACGCCACAGACCTTTTTATATTTGGACCTTTTTATAAATGTGTCAACTTCATCGTCTTTATTATTTTTCTTCACAGTACACGTGGAAGCTGAGCTGCTGCACACATATTCCAAAATCTACAAGAAAGATGTTCTTCTGCTGGTGGTCCGTCTGGCTGTGCTGGCTGCCGTCACGCTCACCGTTCCTGTTGTGCTCTTCCCTGTAAGTATCCACCAAGTACTTGTACTTGGAGAGCGTGCCAGCAGACATAATTTGTCCTACAAGTTGACCTCTTTGTCTCCTGTATAGATTCGTACCTCGGTCAGCCACCTCCTGTGCCCCAAGAAAGACTTCAGCTGGATCCGCCACATCATCATCACCGTGGTGCTGCTGGGTAGCACCAACCTCCTGGTCATCTTCGTCCCCACCATCAAGGACATCTTTTGCTTCTTTGGTTAGTATCCATATAATTTCATGTCTTTACAGCATGACTTCAAGAAGCTTGAGTGACCAGAATTATTATTTGTTCTTCTCCTCAGGCGCCTCCGCTGCCTCGATGCTGATCTTCATCCTGCCCTCGGCTTTCTACATCAAACTGGTCAAGAAGGAGCCAATAAACTCTCCGCAAAAGATTGGGGTAAGGCGTTCTAAACAGAACAGTCCCATGAGCTTTGCATGTCTTTAACGTGTAGCTGCCTCTCTTTAGTTTTAAGCTCCGTCTACACTACTTTAGATGTTTTAGAAGCACGCCTTCGTGTGGATTTGAGATATGAAACTTTTAAAATAATTATTGCACAAGGCCCTGCTTTGTGCATGCTCTCTGTTAATTTGTATCCTAGAAACCAAAACAAAAATGGAGCAGTTTTTACCAATTTTTTTTTTTTTTTTTTTTAGTCGAGATAAAATGTTCTTTGTTTCTAGTTGTATTAATATGGACATTCTCACCACCTAGTTTCAGCATTGTATTTAAATTGATTTAATAAAAACGTTCTCATGCAAACAAGAACCTATCTGGAGTCTTTTGGATGGAGCCTGAACCTTTAACTTGGCTCTGGTCAAAACAAAAACAAAAAAAAACGTGCTGGTATTGGTAAAAAAAAATAAAAATCTTAGTTCGTGTTAAAATCTGAACCCTGTTAATAGTGATTATTTTTCCTCGGCAGGCCGTTTTGTTTCTGGCATGTGGAATCGTGGTCATGGTTTGCAGCATGAGCCTCATCATCGCCGACTGGGTCGTGAACAGCGCCAAAGACAACGGACACTAGAACCACGGCTTAACCAAAGTTCTCGGAGTTGGACTGTAACAAATGCACGATCAAGATGAAAACCAGTCACGAACGAAGAAAACCATTAAAAAAAACTCGCTCTATGCTCAGTTGTGATCTTCTGAGCAACAGTCCGTACCATTCCTAGAGAACATCTTAGAACGTGTACAGTATGCTGTCGTAGACCACGAAGATGGTGTTTTTTCTTTTCTCTCTTTTCATCATAACTTTTGACAAATGTTTTCGTCTTTATGTAGTTTAGGGTGCAGCTGAAAACGAATGCAGAAACGTGCCTCGTAGCGGTGGAGTTAAGAACACGGCGTACTCTCGGGTGCGCCGGTGTTTGTGTGGCGGTAACCTCCGAGCTCAGCGTCAGCATCCTGCTGAGAGAAGGGCGGAAAACTCCCGGAGACTGACCGGAGGCTACGTGACTTGAATATTTATCCCACGGTTATTTTTAAAATCTTTTTTTTGTTTTTTTTTTTTACTTTGCCAAAAATGTATTTGTACAGCGTTTTAGAATGTTGAAGAGCACCAGAGGTTCAGCACACGTCAGCGGCGTGCCCTAAAACGTTGCTTTTTCAGTGTTTCGACTAAAGCTTTGTGACGTCGTCGTCGTTGTCGGCTCGTGTGTCCGTTAACAACCCGACTGTGAGAACCGCTGTTGCACAATAAGAGCACGACTTACACTGTACTTTATAGCTTTTTAAATATCTTGGAGCAACGTGCACAGCAACACTACAGCTTTGAGGAGGCCGCCGATTTCACAAAACAACCGGAAATCCACCGATTTCCGGTTTTTCCACCTCTCCACTCCAGAGCGGAGAGCAGGAACACGAACAATTTTTTTTTTTTCTTTTTGGGAGAATACGTCAAATTTGACCACGTGCAGTGGTTGTAATATTTACCTGTTACAAAAACCCAACGGTTATCTGAAGTCCAGCTCTTCACTTTGCCAGACGAACAGAAGAGCGTGGACTTTTCGTGTTTTTTTTTTTTTTTTTTTAAACGTTTCACGTGAAGAACGCGGGAGCTCGGCGAGAACTCGCTTCCCGCCTCGAGACGACGCACGGTGTCCCCGACACGAACGCGTCGTCAAACTGTCTTCTATTTATGGGAGAACGTAAAATCAGTGTAATTATTTTATTTATGTACTATTGTGTATATTTATGTGTGTATGTGTATATATAATCTATTGCGTTCAAATGTAAATATTGTTTGGTTACTTATTTTTTTTTTTAACCAAGAAAACATTGGCGATGTATAACCAAAAAAATTCTAATTTTTTTTTTTTAAAGCTCCTAAATACAAAGATGATGGATCAAATAGTTCTTTTTGGCACAGCACGGTTGAGAGGACTAAACCTCTCCTGACCTCAGGAGCAAAAAGGGCTTTGCCCGTCAGTATTAAAGTCTTGTTTCAGTGAAACACGTGTATATTTTGTAATTAATGTCCAAATAAAACCAACTACACTCTACAACCTGGACTTTCGCTGTCTTTTGTGGACTCTCGGAGACCTGCGAGGTGTTGGTGGGTCAAACATTTTGGTTGAGCTACACTTGACCTAACAGATACTGACACATTAAAATAGCTCTAACCTTGTGAATGCTATTTTTGAAATACACGCCATCAAGTTCATATTACATTTACGTGCAGAGTTATTCGCAAGAGCGAAAACCAGACACTGGGGAGCACAAGCCAGTGTATCTCTGGTTCTGGTCCCAAGCCGGGGTAGATGGTGAGGGTTGTGTCAGGAAGGGCATCTGAAGTGAAACATTGTCAAAACTATAATGCGTGTTCATCAAAGCTTAGATGGAGAAAGATAACTGAAGAGAAAAAAACAAGAAGTTATTCGCAAGAACTTGGAGGAGTTGTTTTTTTTTGGCAGGAATTTTGTAATTTTTCAGCACAAGTAATGCATCATAGATGTTTGTGTGATGGTCTGAAGATTGTATTACCCAAAGAACTGGTGGGGGACCCAAGATAACCTCCAGCCTTTCTCCTGTCCGTTACTGGCGTGGACGTAGATGGTTCTGTATCTGAGGCACTGGGACAGCTGGACTGGTCAAGCAACACGAACAGGGTCAGAGTCGACTGTACTTCCTGCTCAGACTCAGATCCTTTAACATCTGCAGATGTTCTGGAACCCCGCGGTGTCAAAGAAGCTGGTTCAGTTGGTCCGATGGGATCTCACTGTTCAAATCTCTGAACACCCGTGGCTCCTAAACTAAGGCTCAGAACTAAACTGGATCATCCCCACAAAAATAATGTTTTATGAGCTAGTGAATAAAAATGTGAGTCTGTACTGATGATGCAGAAGAAATAAACCCAGGATGATCTTCTAGTCTCCACAGCGAGTCGTCCTCCATCTCTCTCTGTCCTCACTCCATCTACCTCCATGTCTCTAACTGCATCCATACATCTCCTCTTTGTCTTTGTCCTGGCAGCTGCATTTCTAACATCCTTCTACCAGTATACCCACTGTCCCTCCTCTGGACATGTCCAAACCATCTCAGTCTGATCTCTAACTTCATCTCCCAGTTGTTCAACCTGTGCTGTACCTCTGATGATCTCATTCCAGATCTTATCCATCCTTGTCCAAGGAGAACCTCAACATCTTCAAAGATAAGTTTCCTGCTAAACTTCTTTTTTTTTTTTGCTTTCCATTTATTTAAAAAGCTGGATTTAATTTGGTGGCTCACCCACTTTCTATCGGGATCACCTGAAAACTCGTTTTTGGCTACACCACTGGTTGGAACAGCAATGTCCTGTTGGGACAAAAAAAAAAAAAGAAATCCTGATTCGCTGTGGAACTGGTCCCACCTGAACCAACAAGCAAATGGATTATTGGAGCAGACCCACTTCTCAAGTACGGTAACCTGTTGTCTCACAATCTAACCAGACTGAGTCATGTCTCTGGATGGGTTCTTAGAAGCTGCACCTTCTCATAGTGGATCCATCAGTTTGTTGGTGACAGCTAGAACTAATTGTGCACGTACAAAAGGGTGGACCATCGATCGTTAGTGCCTGATGACAGTTTGCCATCCAGAGGGCTGACAGGTACTTGTCATTGTAAGCAGGTGACATGAACATGGAGGACCCCGCCCGTTCAACTTCACTTGTTAGGTGGATGGTCCTCCCTGCGCTTGTGAACAGCTAGTTCTAGCTGACTGATCCGCTTTGAGAACCGTTTATAAGACTGTTTGCTGCAGCGCCTGAGGCTGAAGGTCTTTTGGATAAAATACACAATATTTCAACAAAGAAACCGTCCAGAGGGCCCGACTTGACCTTGTTAGATGTTTCTACCTGGATGCATCAGGACATATTGTTTCGAAATTTCACAAAAAATAAAAGCAACAGTCATGATGGAGGGTAAGAGCATTATTGTTGCAGGGCTATTTGTCATTTTGCCTTTGTTTAATTAACTTATTAGTAAGTTGTTTATCTTAACCAGCAAAACTGAAGGCCCACATTTTCCACTGTACAATGTCGCCCTCGAGTGGTTTTCAGTGGATCCATGTAACTGGATCACCAGAACAACCAGCATGTGAGAAGTTTGTTTTTAATCTTCCAAACGTTAAATGGCCAAGAATGACCTGTTTTAGTCACACAGTTAAAATACAATTTAATTACCTGTAACTTTAATAGTAGCTTCAGTATGGAATCATGTGCTCCTTCTCCGGCCCGGAGATCTTCTGCTTTTGGTTGAAGCTCAGAGGAGATCAGCCATTTTCAGTTATAGGTCCCAAACTTTGGAACAATCTGCCCCCCAGCATTAGACAGACCACTTCACTTCCTGTTTGTAAATCTCTGCTAAAAACACACACGCTTTCTCTGACTTTAAACACAGTGTGATCTGATTTATATTTTGTTTTTATTTTGATGCTTTTCATTAATTTGTTACTATCATTACATCGTACATATATATATTACATGCATGTACAGAACCTTTCCAAAAAATTAGAATATCATGGAAAAGTTGTTTAACTTCCATAATTACATTCAAAAAGTTAATCTTTAATAGATGATAGATTCAGGACCCACAATTTAAAGCATTTATTTGTTTATTTTTACATCATTTGGGCTTCCAGCTCATGAAACCCACGAAAACGATAAAAAAAAAATTAGAATACTGTGAAGACATCAGCCCACACGTGTTTTTGCAGAAAAAATAAAAATAAAATAATCAGGATCACAACAAATCAATCAAAATACGATACTTTCAAAACGATATGTCAATCTTCGATATTTGATTGAGAATCTCTTTGTCTTAATCACTGCCTCGATGTGACGTGACATTGAGTCAATCATCCTGTGGCACTGACTGGGAGTAATGGAAGCCCAGATTTCCTTGATGCTGTCAGCTCTTCTTTGTTGTTGGTCTGGTGCTCCTCATTCTCCTCTTGAGAATACCTCATAGATTCTCAATGGGGTTCAGGTCCGGTGAGTTGGCTGGCCAGCACTGTGGCATGCCACATTTTGTCTTTCCACTGATATGCTTGATATGCTTGGACACAGCACTCTATGAACAGCCAGCCTCCTTAGCTATGAACTTCTGTGGCTCACCCATCCTATGGAGGGGGTCAATGATGATCTTCTGGCCAGTTATGTCTGCAGTCTTCCCCATATTGAACCGAACTGAGACAATTGATCCAAACTGAAGAAATTAAATGACACCTGGGGAAACCTGTGCAGGTGCTTTGAGTTTGGTAGATGATTAGTGTCACACTCAGTTTAAAACATTCATGTCCTGCAACATCTGAGCTGATTTCTCCACAGTATTATAATTTTTTGAAATCCTGTTTTCATGCGTTTCATGAGCTGGAAGCTCAAATTATGTAAAAATAAACAAATAAATACTTGAAATTGTTTAAATTGTGGACCCTGAATCTATCTTCAATTAAATATGAACTTTTTGAATGGAATTATGGAAGTTAAACAACTTTTCCATGATATTCTAATTTATTGGAAAGGGTCTGTATATATAGTTAATATATATATTCAATTCAGTTTATATATATATATATATATAAAATATATGGGGCTGTGGTAGCGGTCTTGTAATCCTGAGGTTGCGGGTTCAAGCCCAGGTTGTGTCAGGGTATCCGGCGTAAAACAAATTACCAAACTTTTCACTGTGGTGACCCCTGAAGACAGGAGCAACCTAAAGAAACATGTTTTACTTTATATTTAAAATTTTCCTTGTCTTTAAAATTAGGCCTACACGTTTTGTTTCCATACCTGCCTTTACCCAAGGGTTCAAAGGTCAGAACTGAACCTTCTATGGTTCCAAACTTTAAGAACTTTGTTTTCAAGTGCAACATGTAAAACACCAGGCTGAAGGCTGCAAACAAAATTAAACCATCGTTTTTATTCAGCTCTTGTCTTTGGGGATAAGACCTGTTGTCAGAACGTGGGGGGCCGAAGCCACCTGAGAGGAAGTGGGCGGGGCTTTAGAAAACGCCTGCGTGGGAATCCAGTGTCTTTGATCGTCGCCGCTCGTCAGGCTTCTTTACAAACGTAGAGCAAGCTGCACAGGTTTTACAAAAGTTACCAAAATGTCAAGGACCAAGCTTCAAGGTGAAACAGAACATTAACACCAGGAGCTGCACCCCCGCCCCCCCGAATCGTCTCGTCGCCTCATGTACGGTACGAACCAAACGGCACACACAGAAGCAGCTAATTTATTCCACTATTTTCTGGATACTCTGCACAGTCCACACGCACAGATATTCTTTATGCATTCAGCGGGTGGGGGTCACGCCCCCCCCCCTTTAAACATTACCTGATACACTCGTTGCTGATTGGAGCTGAAACTTTGGATCCAGTCAGTGACTGGATTATAATCATCATCAGTTTAATAATAAGGACAAAGCACTTTTGACTAGGATTTCAATTGAACTGGTTTGTTTTAAACATTATTAATAATCAATCACCAAGAGGCCACAGAGGAGACAATGTACCAGCCGGCACCCGTGGAAACTCTCGACTCCATCTTTAAAGAGCGCCGTCGTTCATTCACACCTCCATCTCCTGCAGACACGCTGCTCTCTGTACAGCAGTTCCAGTCCCATGGTTTATGCAAAATAAAGGGCTCTTGCGTTACAATTTACGGTCAGGTCGTTCATTTCTAACAAAATATGAAAATCTGTTAAAAAAAACAAACATCTTCATTCGATAAAAGGTATCAAAAACCACAGGTTCCAGCAGGAGGAAATTGCACTTGAGCAGCAGGGCGGGTGTGAGGGGCTCCTGGTCATTTCTTGCGGGCGTGTTTGTATTTGTCAACGTAGGCTTTGACCAGGTTGGCCACTTTACTGGAGTTCACCTCCCTGCTCTTACTGTGACAAACCTGAGGGAACACAAACACATCCAGCTCTGGTTACTCTCGTTCTGCTCACAGGGAGGACTGGGGGTGGGGGTGAGGGTGTACCTTCTCCACTGCTTTGCGAACAATCTCCTTGTACTCCTCCTTTGTGATTTCCTTCTTTTGGTAAAATGGCTTGATGGCTGTTTTAACTTCATTTACTGCTCTCTCTTGGATCTGCTGTTTCTAGGAAATAGAAAGACAATCTGACACAAGATGCCGAGACTTTTGTCACATCAGGCAGCAGATGGTTGGTTGGTACCTTTTCTTTTTTAGAGCTGTCAGCCTGAGCCTTGCTGTGCTGGCTGGGTTGAGTCGTAGAGGATGGCAGCGCATGGCTGGGGGCTGGCTGGCCCACGCTCCCTTTGGATGGCGTGACAAGAAGGGCAGATTTGCCGTAACCGATGACCGCGCTCACCATCTGGAACAACGCAGATCGTGCAAATGTTTGCATGAGGCTCTTCATTGTAATACACTATCTCAAATTCGACCCTCTCAGATGTTTCATCTTCACCGTGTACCTGAGCTTACGCCTGTCACGATAAATCATTTTTGTTGGGCGATTAATTCTTAGAAATTACTGCAATAAACGATAATGTTTGAAATTTGGGCAATAATTAGTAATTACTGTCAAATTTAAGAAGAAATGTTGGTTACTTTTTGTGTGTAGTACAATTGTTGACCACCGGGTGGCAGTATAAGACTGTTTGAACTGAAAGATGGATAGTGAGGGAGCGAGCAGCGTGTCTCTTTAAGAGAAATGGGAGGGAGGCCCCTTGACATGACATGGGCTGTTTCTACTTCCTGTTTTTCAGTTCTCAAAATGGCAGACGCTCTGTGTGTTTTGAGTGAGCTCTTTAGCATAACATTTGTCACATGACGCTTTAATAAAAAAAATTTTTTTTTTTAATCAGTAAACAAGTTCTCCGCTTCTTTTTGCAGAGAAAAACGACTTTTTACACGAAGGCACAGGTTTCAACCATGAATTTTGGAGCTTCAAGACAAAGGTTTTTCCCCCCACAAGGTCGGCCTGTTAGCTTAGCTCGTAGCTTAGCTGCTTTAACCATCCAAAAACGTGATTTTGGACGATTAAAATGAATTTTTTTTTTTTAAAAGGGGAGGAGTCAGTGAAGAGCACTGGAGGCTTTTGTCATCCAGTGTCTTCAGTCAAAAGCGAGAGAAGAAGAAACAATAAAGACGATAAATGAAAATGAGGTTGATAATTTTCACCATGCGATTAATTGATTTATTGTTTATCGCGACAGGCCTACCTGAGCTGCGTGACCATCAGGCTGAGCTGACGTAACAGCCACCTGGCTTCCTGCCTGCATGGGTGGAGGCGGCGGAGGAGGTGGCGGGAGGCCCTGGGCACCAACAGTCGGCACCTGAATCAACGGGACAGCGCGGTGGAGGTGCACGGGGACCTGGGGGGGCATGACAAAGGGCGCTGCAGGCTGCAAGGTGACCGGTAGGGGTCCCTGCAGGCTCTGGATGGGGTACTGATGGTGGTGAAGAACGTTTAGCTGAGGAGGATGAGGGGGAAGCACATTCATCACGGCTACTGGTGGATTCACCGGGACTACCTGCACCTGAGGAGGAGGAGGAGGAGGGGGAGGGTCGCTTTTCGGGGGATCTGAGAAGAAAAAAATAGGTGAAGTTTAATTAGCAACACAGTAAACAATCATATACATTTTCCACATACTGAGACAAAACGTTAACTTCAAGGTGATTAAAATCTAAAACAGTCTCTTCTGATTATTCTGCTCAGCTGAAATTAATTTCCTCTGACAGCAACATTTGGCACAAGGTCACAAGACACTGTAGTAAAATCAAACCTGCTGTTGCCGGCGGCTGCTCCTCCTCTTGTCGGCTCCAGCTGCTGGACCCTCTATCTCTTTTAGAGTAATAATCCTGCACATCTGCAGGCAGAGTCCTCCTGATGGCCCAGCTGGATGCTGAGGACCAGCCGGACCGGTCAACCATAGACTCTCCTGGCTCCGACTCTTTCTTTCGGCCACCAACGCGGTTTTCATTGAAGCGGCTGTAGGAGTCATTCCCTGAATTGTTGCCTGTTCCTGAGAAGTTGTTTCTGGGCTGCCAGCGTCTGTCGGAGGGTTCTTCCTGTTGGTTGTAAAAGTTACGGTTGCCGCTGCCCCGTCCAGAGCCTCCGCCTCGTTCAAATCCTCCACGGCCACGGAGCTCTCCTCCGCTCCTGCGTTGGTCTTCCCAACGTGAGCCGGCGCTGAAACTAGAGTCCCGGCTCCTGCTCTCACTATCAGACCGAGTCTTTTCTGTAACCCAGTCAGGATTCTCTGACCAACCCTGGCGATCAAGAGAACTTTCTGGAGGAAGACCGTTTTCAAAGCGGCTAGAACCTCCATATCTTCGTCCATCGTGACCTTCACCCCCAGTCTTCCATCCACACCTACGCTCCTTCCTCGGGGGAGACCAGTCTCTGGATGGTGCCCGTTCAGGGCTGGAACCTCGTCGGTAGGATCTTGTTCTCGATCGAGATCTAGATCTCGACCTCGATCTGGAGCGGCTTCTGGATCGCCGCCGCCGTCTGTCACGGCTGCGGTTCCTTCTAGAATGGTCTCGCTCGCCGTCTCTGTCCCTGTCTCTGCTGCGAGCTCCTGAGGATCGACTTGAAGGTGCGCTGCCGTCACGGTCTCTTGATCGTGAGCGTCTGGATGGTTCCCTCTTGGAGTCCCTCTGAGGTGACCAGGTGGAGGTTGCGGAGTGGAAGCGAGAGCGCCGCTGCTTGTCGTTCTTTCGCTCATGACTCCCCTCCCTCGCTTGTCGTTCAGAGGCACTGTCAGCATTGGTGACTTGAGTGTTCTGAACAGTAGCAAGTGTCTCTGAAGCAGCAGGGGAAGTCTTCACACTTGGAAGATTCAGAAAGGAACTGTTCCCATGTTCACTCAGGGGCGAACTGCAATCCATGGGCACAACATTCGTGTCATCCTTAGACGTTCCATTGTCACTGGGTGCACAGTTGCCCTGCGGCATGGGGTCTTCCACCTTGAGTGTGCTGTCCCCATTAGGTGAGGAATCACCCTTCAGGGAGACGTCGCCTTTAGGCACAGCGTCACCCTTCAACGTGACATCTTTTCCAATGAGTGAGGCCTCACCCCTGAGAATGACACCTTTCTCCTCAAGTGAAGTGCGTTCCTCGTGCGAGGCATCCCCCTTTGGAAAGATGTACTCTTTGGGTGAGACATACCCCTTTCCCATGATCTCTACCCCACTGGGTGAGATGCCACCTTTGCCCATGACCATGGCATCTTTTCCATTGGAGGTGGTGTCCTTGAGCATGACATCTTCTGCATTGGGCGAAGTGCCACCTTTGGGTGCGGTATCTTCTTTTGATGTGGCATTGTTTGTCACGTTTTCCTCCAACTCACCTGTCAGACCAGATTGTGCTTCTTTGTCCAATTCAACCTTCGGTTCCTTTGAAGACTCTTCAGTGCTGGATTCTCCTGATTGCACACACGTCTCCATGGTATCCTCCTGCTCCGTGTGATCATCACTTTGAGGAGACGGAGACGCAGAGTCTTTCAGTGGAGTGTCCTCAGAGTCAGAGGAATGTGAAGTCCTTTTCTGAGACTCTTGTTCTCCAGCCAGTCTTGGACTAGCCGTCTCTTCTTCCTCTTTATCGCTCTGAGCACCTTCAGCGCACATACCAGGACTGTGAGCGGAGAGGTCGCAGCTTCTGTCATCAGCTCTCTTTTCTTGAGGCTCTTCACTGGATTGTCCCGGAGCCTCTTCGTCGCTCTGCTCCACACTGTTTAAAGATTCTGGACCCTGTTGCTCATCAGCAGAGTTCAATCCGCTCTGCTTTTCTTTGAGGTCGCCTTCAGCATCAGTTTGCTGCTGTTCCGAGTCCTTCAGATCCTGCTCTTTAGTTTCATCTTCTTGTTCTACAGCCTCACATTTGCTACTTCCGTTACCTTCCTCCTCTTTCTCCTCCTCTTCATCGCTTGCTGCTGGGCAGCTGGCATTTTTTTTCTTGGCTTTCCTCTTGCCACCGGCCTTTCGATTTGTTACCCGTTTGCCTTTCCTCTTGGCCGGCGCCTGAGGCGGTTTGGTTGGCTTGTTGGATTGACCGGCGGCCGAGTCGGAGTCCGACAAACTGGACTGCGTTGGTGACTTGGAATCTGACGTGGGAGTTTCCTCACTGAGTTTACTGTTGCGTCGAGATCTCCTGGAGGGTAGAGACACTTGTTCTTTGGTAGGTGCTTTGGACGTTGAGGATCTGCCGCCTCGTTTCTCTCCTCCTTTGGGACACGTGACAGCACAGACAACACCCTGAAAGACTGGGGGAGACAAAGATACGGTTGTGAACAGAACTAGGGAGTTGGTAAAATCCTCACCTGGTTCTGGGCTTTTAGACTCAAACCGCTGTAAGACTGCTGCGAAGAAGGCTGATGTTTTAAGGTATATGACCTTACCAACAGTGGACAATTAGGGCAAAGAAGAAAAAGAGCTGGATCTCTGCTGCTAAGGTAATTTAGCAAAATACAGATCCTAACTTGACGTTTTTGAAAGTCTTCATTGTTTTTTCTTTGTACCCTGGCTGCTTGGGACCTAACTCAAGGGATGAACTAGTGCTGTAGCTACTAGGGGTTGGTGATGTAGCCTTAAAGTTATAGCACAAGATTTCAGTATAATAGTGCCATTAATATTTCTGACATGACTACAATTTAAAAATGCCAAATATTTTGTTAACAGAATGCTACATTGTAGCCCTCCTTGTTTTTTGTTGGGAGAATAGCTAGCATGCTTGTTAAAATATGTATCTGATACTCTTCAGGAATATAATACGTACTTTCTATTAACTGGCTTTTGTGACAATAAATCTCTTAGTTTAAATATGTCAAAAACAAACAAAAAATAAGTTTTCTTGTTGGATTCTTGTATGGTTCAATATATTTCTGCAAACACAATGATTTAAAAAAACAGAAGTTTATTTTAGTCTACATTAATCCAAAGGTTTTCAGTGTATTTGTCCAAAATGCAGATTTTTATCAACTTATTTAAAAGTTGTTGGACCAAATGGAGATTGTCCAAGGATGACTTTTGTCTCTCGGGCCATATGTTGCCCACGTCTGTCTAAGGGCTACAATGTAGCATTCTGTTAGCAAAATGTTATGTATTTTTAAATTGTAGCTATGTCAGAAATATTAATGGCACTATTATACTGAAATATTGTGCTATAACTTTAAGGCTACATCACCAACCCCTAGTAGCTACAGCACTAGTTCATCCCTTGAGTTAGGTCCAGACTACCCGTCTTAAAAAAATGTGTTTTCCAACTCTTCATGCGGCCTTTAACTGCTTTAAATATCTTGATTTGACCCTTTTTGAAGGAAATGGTGCCCACCCTTGCATAAGAACTGTTTTAATTACATTTTTTCCACACTATTGTACTGTTGTCACATACATACATTATATGTGCTTTTTCTTTTTATTTGTATTCAAAATAAATCCTAAAATACCAGATTGGTAAGTGAGTTTTTGCACCAACAAAACCCTTAAAACTCAGTTCTTTGAGACTCAGGCAGGTGACGTTTCAATGTTTTACCCAAAGATATGACGGTCACAATGTCAACGATTCACTGCATCAGAAGGTGACTCTGCAAACGAGACTCACCAAAATGACTCGGGTTTAAGGGGGAGGTAAACGAAGGCGAAATGAATCCGAATGGAAACGAGTTGCTCCAGCCACTTCTGTGGGAACGTCTGTAAAAAAAAACAGAACTGTGAAACTCTCCTCAGAGATTCTTTGTGATGTACAGTTCAGGTTAAATATTGTCCTGGTGCATAAACATACAGGCCAAATGATACAACTGATAAGAGATAGACATAAAAGCTGGCGTCTTTAATGTGAAACAAATCATTAGAATTTGTGTCTCGAACTCAAAGACAAGAGATTTTAACTGATATCATAAATATGAGCTGGGTTTGCCCACGTAGTGGAACACAAAGTGTAGCCTGGGTGCATCCAACAGAAGATCTGAGCTTGTTGGTGGTTTTTAAATGTGGTTACCTCGATACGCCGTCAGCAGGGATGGGAGCAGCAGAGGACAGCCAAGGACAACGCTGCACCTGAGCTTTGCAGCGCTCAAATGTGTCGTCATGTGGTACATCCTCTGCCAACCACGCAGGATCTGCACTGCAGGACAAGAACAACCAGACAGCAATAAAGAGTCACACTTTCTCTAAACAGGAAAACTGAACCCCCATAACCGATACAAATACCAACCTTTAGAAATTAATGCAGTTATAAATACAAACCGGATTCCAAAAAAGTTGGGACACTAAACAAACTGTGAATAAAAACTGAATGCAATGATGTGGAGATGGCAAATGTCAATATTTTATTTGTAATATAACATAAATGACAGATCAAAAGTTTAATCTGAGTAAATGTAACATTTTAAAGGAAAAATGTTGATTCAAAATTTCACAGTGTCAACAAATCCCAAAAAAGTTGGGACAAGTAGCAATAAGTGGCTGGAAAAAGGAAATTGAGCATATAACAAACAGCTGGAAGACCAATTAACACTAATTAGGTCAATTGACAACATGATTGGGTATAAAAAGAGCGTCTCAGAGTGTCAGTGTCTCTCAGAAGCCAAGATGGTAAGAGGATCACCAATTCCACCATTGTTGTGCAGAAAGATAGTGCAGCAATACCAGAATGGTGTTACCCAGCGTAAAACAGCAAATACTTTTAAGTTATCATCATCAACCGTGCATAACATCATCAAAAGATTCAGAGAATCTGGAACAATCGCTGTGCGTAAGGGTCAAGGCCGTAAAACTCTACTGGATGCTCGTGATCTCCGGGCCCTTAAACGTCACTGCACCTCAAACAGGAATGCCACTAACAAGGAAATAACTGAATGGGCTCAGGAATACTTCCAGAAAGCATTGTCAGTGAACACAATCCACCGTGCCATCCGTCGTTACCAGCTGAAACTCTACAGTGCAAAGAGGAAGCCATTTCTAAGCAAGCTCCACAGCTCAGACGTTTGCACTGGGCCAGGGGTCATTTAAAATGGAGTGTGGCAAAATGGAAGACTGTTCTGTGGTCAGATGAGTCATGATTTGAAGTTCTTTATGGAACACTGGGACGCCATGTCATCCGGACCAGAGAGGACAAGGATAGCCCAAGTTGTTATCAACGCTCCGTTCAGAAGCCTGCATCACTGATGATATGGGGTTGCATGAGTGCTTGTGGCATGGGCAGCTTGCATGTCTGGAAAGGCACCATTAATGCAGAGAACTATGTTCAGGTTCTAGAACAACATATGCTCCCATCTAGACGTCATCTCTTTCAGGGAAGACCCTGCATTTTTCAACACAATAATGCCAGACCACATTCTGCAGCAATCACAACATCATGGCTACGTAGGAGAAGGATCCGGGTACTGAAATGGCCAACCTGCAGTCCAGATCTTTCATCTATAGAGAACATTTGGTGCATCATAAAGAGGAAGGTGCGACAAAGAAGGCCCAAGACGATTGAACAGTTAGAGGCCTGTATTAGACATGAATGGGAGAGCATTCCTATTTCTAAACTTGAGAAACTGGTCTCCTCTGTCCCCAGACGTCTGTTGAGTGTTGTAAGAAGAAGGGGGGATGCCACACAGTGGTAAAAATGGACTTGTCCCAACTTTTTAGGGATTTGTTGATGCCATGAAATTTGGAAACAACAGATTTTTCCCTTAAAATGATACATTCTCTCAGTTTAAACTTTTGATCTGTGATTTGTGTTCTATTCTGAATAAAATATTAGATGTTGGCACCTCCACATCATTGCATTCAGTTTTTATTCACAATTTGTTTAGTGTTAATTTTGTTTGGAATCTGGTTTGTACGAAGAAGCGACATATTTATGGATTTTCCCACTTTATTAGACATTTTCGAAATGATGCGACTTATAGGGCGCTGTGTGTACGGTGGAAAATACAGTATACATAGTAAAATAAAAATAAAAGTGTGTGTGTGATGTCTCTGCAGACTGAAACAGATCAGCACAGCCGGATCATCGAAGGCTCGCTCTAAATGCTGTTCAAACTGATTATTTACAGCCACCATACTTTCCGCCGTACACTTCACACCTCTGTAGAAGTCGCATCAGTCCCAAAATGTCTAATAAAGTGGAACATAAATAAGTCGCATCTATTATGTGCCACTGCTGACAACCTGGAAACGTGGGCCGGTGTTGTGCCAAAAATAGATTGGCTGCCAAATGGTGGCTATGTGCACGGGAGGACTTTAAGATTCAGAGAGATTTATTGGTCATTCGCATCTCATGTGGTACATGTGGTGGAACAAGATTATGTACACAGGGTCCCAGTTACATCCAACAATAAAATGGAAAAGAAAAACTGTAATAACATCTAAGATATGAACTAAGAAAAACATCAACTAAATATACACTAAGCACATAAAAACATTACGTCGAACAGAAGCACGAACATGAATCTACAAGCATTTAACAAGATTAACAATTAAAAACAATTATTTGTTTGCTCGAAATTATAGTAAAGGTGTGTCTCAGTTGAACTTTTCCTTAATAAATGCACTTTGATGGTCAAATCAGCTGCATTTCTCCTGGGCGACGCAGCAAAATGCAGCTGATTTGACGTTTGCTCCAGGAGTTACGGAGCGAGATGAAGGTGGCTTTGTATGGCAAGCCAAGAGTCTCATTAATAGCCACTTTTACATATTAACGAGACACTTGGCTTGCCATATTACTCGAGCGCCCTCTAGCGGCTGAAAATGGTAGTGTTCAGTATTTTCCATGTCAGAATGAATGAAATCGTCAGATCTCAGCCAAAAATTGGTTAAAAATATGATAAAAAACATAAATATGTCACTTCGCTGTATAAGTCACAGGGCATGCAAATTTATGCCAAAAGGTGCAACTTATATGGCAAAACATACGGTATTCTCAGTAAAAGTAACCATTTCCATATAACATTAAACATGTAAAGCTGTTAAGAAGTGTTCTTCTTTTTATCAAATACTCTTCTAGTTTTGCAGAAACAAAACTTGACTTTTGATTTGTTTTGGTGAAATTCAAACGAAGTAGATTTCTAAGTGAAGCTGCAGCAAAGTGTGCGATGAAGCCGACGGGGAGCTGGTGGACTTACATGTCCTGTGCTGGCGTTACTGAGACACAAGCGGATGGTGACCACGTGCAGCACTCCGACGCCTTCACCTGCACAAAACACGCGGTAATAAAACGTCACTGGAACAAACACGTGCGATAAATGAACAAGAACATCGTGTGAACAGCCAAGCCAACAAGCCAACAAGTCAACAAGCCAACTAGCCAACAAGCCAACTAGCCAAGTCGCTGAGGGCTTTGAACAGTGAATGTTGGTAGTTTACGAGGTGAGTGTTTTTCCTCAAGATATTCAAGCGGGAAGGAGTTACACTGTGGAGAAGTAGTTTTTTATTGGGTCTGCGGCGGCACAGTGACGGATACCTGCGAGCAACTTTAACTACCACCAGTGCAACGGCGGAGCCAGGGGGTGGCCAGTGGTGGTAGATTAATCTTGAGGCACCCCGATCATTTGAGGAAACTACACTTACAAGTCAAATTAAAAACAAGAAAGCAGAATAAGAAGCTCACCTTTTTTCTGCTCAGAGAAGAAGGGTCATCATCGTTACCTGGAAAAACAACAGCAGGTCAATCGTTGCCAGCAACTTGTGTCTGGCAATTTTCTGGAGGGCTTCAACACACATTTCCTCACAAGTCCTCTCATCTTGGCACCGGCCGTCCTCTCCGTTTCCCGCCGCCTCGACCTTCTAGCAGGTTTGCTTCTGACGAAACAAGCAGAAATGTTTCAGTTCATCCAGGAACTGATGATTTAATTAGAACGTTGAGCCGACTCACTTCAGACAGACTTTCTGTTCAGGGTTCATACAGCTGCAGCGTTCAGCTTCTGTTGGAGTCGGTCGCCTCCTCACAGGAACCTTAAATCAGAAGCACGTTCAGGTTCGGTCAGAAGTTCAACACATAAATCCAATACCGGACACCAGCAGGATCCACACTCACCTGCACAAGGCGGAGGCTGCTGTCCAGTCTGTAAATGCTACTGAAGGGTCTTCTGTCCACAGGGCAGGACGGAGACATCTGCAGGTTTAAAACCGAATCAATGAACACACGGTGGCCGCACGTTTACGCTCAAAGAAACTAAACGTCTCGATTAAACCCGACGTCACAAAAGCAAGTGAACGCAACAAAACGTCCCCGAGCATCACCTCTGCCCAGGTGAGGAGACATCCGAGGCAGAAAACATGGCAGCAGCTGTCGGGCATGGCGAGCTCGCCTGCAGCCGGGACGCCCAGACAAACCGGACACTTCTCCGCGTCCTCGGTGTCGGACCCATCCGGAGGGCCCTGACCACCTAAACACAGAAAATCCACACGAGCAGCCTGTTAATCTGTTTTAATGAGGGTGAAGAAAAACTAATAATTCACTCACCGCTGCCTGCTCCGGTCATGTCGGGGCCCAGGGTGTCCTGACCACGACTAAAACACACACACACGTGGAACGGTGTTAGGAAAGGAGGATTAAGCGCCTTAAACACACAGAAAGAAGCGAGCCAGAGCTGGATTACTACTTCAGGAACTGTCCCGCAGGAAAACACGTCAACAGAAACACGAGAGGGTCAGAACGACTTTGTGCAGAATAATTAATGCAACTATTATGTGGGTTTTAGGTGAAGCACGAACACGAGGGCTGAAAGTTGAAAGCTCTCAACCAGAACCTCTGGGGAAGAAATAAAAGCTGTTTTCAACAAAACAACCAGTGAATAAAATAAACAACTCAGGATCCTGATAAACATCATTAGTGAGACTTGGGGCTGGGCGATATCTCGATATGTGAAAATATAGAGAATTTCATTTGCGATACAAGATGAAACTATATCGGTATAAACGATATACAGTAGTCTCTCGCTACTTCGCTACTTCGCTTATCGCGGTTTTTCAAAATAAGATGGGACATGACACACGATTGGCTGGTTGACGCACGATCGGCACGAAATTTTTATTTAAAATAAATTGAAATTATTCAGCACCTGCTGCACATTTGTGCAGCCCACACTGCAGGATAAACTTCCAGCTGCAGCTGATCAGCTGTTCTCCGTGCAGAGCGGAGAAGTGGGCGTGGCCAAGAGCGCTTACAGGTGGCAAAGAGCAGAGGAGGCAGGGAGCGGAGATCATGACATGCTGTGTCTTTTAGAGCGTTTAGAAACATTGTTTAGAATATTACAAGAGTGTGAGAAGGGTTTAAAACCTCTATATACATTTTTAAATACTAGAATAAAACTACTACTTACTACTTGTACTACTATTCCTACTTTGTGGTTTTTCCACTTATCAAGGGCTTCAGGGTACAGCTGCTTCACACACGCTCAAAAGCGTAGTGAAGGCAGCGCAGCTGGGGAGGATTATTATTTAATATATGTAAATAGTTTATTTTTAGACATTTATTTTGTAGTTAATAAATGTGCCTGTGTGACAACTGGGGCAAAGCTTTGACTCAGAAATATATTTCTGTTATTACTTTATGGAAAGAAAAATATATCGAGATATACATCGTATATCGCGATTTATCGTAAAAATATCGAGATATTCATTTTGGTCCATATCGCCCAGCACTAATGAGACTAAACACACTATTACCATTTAAGAGCGTTAGATTTTATTTAGTGTCATATTTATAAGAAGCTCTATCAGTAATTTTAGGGGAAAGTTCAACAGGAAGTGTCTGAATTATTCTTTTCAGTGCAATAAATAAAACGTTTCTAAACATCATGATTTCAGTATTGATCAAAAACAACCAAGCAGCTTATAACAGTGACCTGATGCTGGAGCCGATGACTACATGAATACACGGCTGTGAAGGCACCCAAGACAGAAGGTCAAGAGGCTCGTCATGACGTGCACTGAACCCCGTGACACTGGTATGGATCTTGGTTCTGAACTGCTGTGGATGACCATCATGTGCATGTACAGACCCTTTCCAAAAAATCAGACTATCATGGAAAAGTTGTTTAACTTCCAGAACTCCATTCAAAAAGTTAATCTTTAATAGATGATAGATTCAGGGCCCACAATTTAAACAATTTCAAGTATTTCTTTATTTTTACATAATTTGAGCTTCCAGCTCATGAAACACACGAAAACGATTTAAAAAAAAAATTAGAATACTGTGAAGAAATCAGCCCACACGTCTGTTTTTGCAGAAAAAAGAAATAAATTAGGATCACAACTAATCAATCAAAATATAATACTTTCAAAACGATATGTCAATCTTCAATACTTGGTTGTGAATCTCTTTGTCTTAATCACTGCCTCGATGTGACGTGGCATCGACTGGGAGTTATGGAAGACCAGATTTCCTTGATGCTGTCAGCTCTTCTTCTTTGTTGTTGGGTCTGGTGCTCCTCATCTTCCTCTTGACAATACTCCATAGATTCTCAATGGGGTTCAGGTCCAGCGACTTGGCTGGCCAGTCAAGCACTGTGGACATCAAACCAGGTTTTGGTGCTTCTGGCAGCATGGGCAGGGGCCAGGTCCTGCTGGAAGATGAAATCTGCATCTCCATACAGATCCTCAGCAGAAGGAATCATGAAGTCCTCTAAAACATTCTTCTAGACTGTTGCGGTGACCTTGGATTTAAGAAAGCAGAGTTTACCAACACCTGCACCAAACATTGCACCCCAAATCATGACTGACTGTGGATATTTCACACTGGACCTCAACCAGTACGGGTTCTGTTCCTCACCCTTCTTCCTCCAAACTCTTGGACCTTGATTTCCAAATGAAAGGCACACTTTACTTTCATCAGAAAAGAGGACAGAGGAACCCGACAGTTGTAGTCCATCTTCTGGATGCGTCTGAATGTGGTGGTTTTTGAAGCTGTGACTCCGCCTCATTCCACTCTTTCTGGATCTCTGCCAGATTCTGGAATCTTCTCTGTTTGATAATCCACTGAAGCCCACGGTCATCTCTTTTGCTGGTGCATCTTCTCCTGCCATATTTTGTCCTTCCACTAGACTTTCCATTGATATGCTTGGACACAGCACTCTATGAACAGCCAGCCTCCTTAGCTATGAACTTTTGTGGCTCACCCATCCTATGGAGGGGATCAATGATGATCTTCTGGCCAGTTGTTATGTCTGCAGTCTTCCCCATATTGAACCGAACTAAGACAATTAAATCAAACTGAAGCAATTTATTGACACCTGAGGAAACCTGTGCAGTGCTTTGAGTTTAGTAGATGATCAGTGTCACACTCAGTTTAAAACATTCATGTCCTGCAACATCTGGGCTGATTTCTTCACAGTATTCTAATGTTATGAAATCCTGTTTTCGTGGGTTTCATGAGCTGGAAGCCCAAATTATGTAAAAATAAACAAATAAATACTTGAAATTGTTTAAATTGTGGACCATGAATCTATCTTCAATTAAATATTAACTTTTTGAATGGAATTATGGAAGTTAAACAACTTTTTCATGATATTCTAATTTTTTGAAAAAGGTTTGTTTGGTGATGCCAAGAGGAGAAAACCAACACTGCCAGTGGTGTGAAGAGATGCACCAACATCATACTGTGGTTCTGACCTCTGGTTACCAGCTCCAGGAGGGACTAGAGCAGGCATGGGCAAACCCCGGCCATATATATATATATATATATATATATATATATATAATTTTTTTTTATACTTTTTTTTTTTCCAGGGGTGCTGAGGTCAAATTTAGGGGTACTTAAGCACCCCCAAAGAGAGGTTAAATTGCCACTGGTTCAAATTATAGTTAAAAAAAACCTGAATTTAATAAAAAAAAAAAAAAAACCTGTTGTTGTTTTACCTGTAGTTCCAGTATTTCCCCAGTAGAGGCGCACTACACTTGTGTGTATTAGAGGCAAGTGGAGACGAAGTAATTTCTTCTTCTACGCTTTTATTTTTACTTTGCCCTACGATCTTGTCTGTAAAAACGTGTTTATCAAAGCAAAGAAAAGTGTACAGTGAGTGCCGAGTGTTTAAAATGGAGTGGACAACAACATATTGTTTCACTGAGGTCCAATCAAAGGAAGTTTTTATGCCAAGAAACTGTTGCGGTTTTCAAAGAGTACACTTGCTAACTATGCTAACTGCTAAATATGCTAGCAAGACTTTCTCCGATGGCGATTTTTAAAAAGAAACCTGTTAAAAACAGAGCAGGTCTGTTGTGTCCGGAGGGCCAAGACAAGTCAGAAAAATCAGTTTATCACGCAGGACTGTGACTCGCCTTGTGGAACTGATTGATGAAGATTCAGCAAAATAAGCTAAAAGGCAGAGAGAGTCCTTTAAGTTACGGTTTACTGGATGAAACTAATAAAGGACACGTCTCATCTCCTATTTTTTAATCTGCGGGATTAACAACAGTTTTGAGATAATGGAGGTGTTTTTGACCCTGGAGTCTCTGAAAGGAAAAACACGGAGAGAGGATTTTTATAACGGTCTGCTGTCATGAGAGAATGAAGCTTCTGAGGAGTAAACTTCAGTGTCACAACGGACGGATCAACAAGTTTAAGTGGAAAACATGTCGAGCTGCTGACAAGAATCCAGGAGAAAGTGAAAGGAGAACCTCAACCAGGATGTTGTTTGTCTTCACTGCATCAGGAATCACAGTAAGTCATGCTTTGTGTGTGTGCGTGTGTGAAACTGTTAATAGTGTGTGAATTATCAAAAACGTGAATTATTGTGGAGGTTCTCTGTTTTGATGCTGCGTAGAGGAGCTGCAGGAGGAAGACGTCTGCTTCCATTCCCAACCTGCTGCAGCTGGCCTGTCATCAACTTTAGATCCTGTAGTTGTAAAAAGTTTTGTGAGGAGTTTGTAGAGGTGAGCTGACACTTTATTTAGACTTTTCTCCTGTATCCCATTAACATCGTGAGGTAAGAGACGTGGTTTGGTTCATTTTATTTTTCTTCAGTTAAGAGAAAATACAGTGGTTTGTTTAGTTTGATGTTTGGGCCTGAAGTTGGGAAGACTCCACAAAGGCAATAATTTCACTATTGTAAATAAAATCACTGTTCTATCATATAATCCTAATTTAGTGGCTGCTTGGGTGGTGCAGAAGGTGGAGTCACCCATAATTAATAGCGTCCCGGCGGCTGTTATTGCGCTGGGGAGTAGCATCACACAAACACTCCATCCATCTGTTTCTGGCCCTTCGCTCCAATTGTAGAACTCAGTGTGGCCCGCGAGTCCGAAAGTTTGCCCACCCCTGGACTAGAGGGACCCTGAAGACAGCAGGCGTGTCTCTGAGAACTCGTTAGATCCTTTGATCTTTAATTTAAATGTGTGGGATCCGCTCAGACAAAAACTCTGACCGAGTCCTGATCTGCTGGATTTTAAAGACCAGTTCCAACAGATGTGGGTCAATTTGTCGCAGAAGAAGATTGAAAGTTTGCACCACTGTATTCTGCACTAAATCACCTGGGATGCATAGGTCTCTGAAATGGGCCCAGCAGTGTCTCCATTATCCAGTTGATCTGACATTCATGTCTCGATAAAGCTGGATTTATAGTCAACAAGAAGAACAATTCTTGTGTCTCCCTGACATGAGTGCACGATGAAGATTGTGTCTTTTTCTTTTTTACTCTTTCCAGTCGCTGACACCTCGTCGTGTGCATCGACCCGTCAGAACTAGTTCCACCGCACTATGCGGCGAGCACTGTGGGACTGGTTAGAGCTTCATGGATGTGCTTAAGTAAACCAGCTGCAGGACGCCGATTTCTGAGAGCAGCATCCGCTGAGGAGCTGCTAGCCGAAGCTGTGAGAAAATACAAACAACGTTGCAACTGTTGTGCTAAAAATGATAAAAGAAAGTCCAATAAAACATATTAAGACTGTAGAAGAACTTGTGGAAGGAGATGTGACAATTTTGTGCAAGCAGGAAACAGCACGGAGAACTGGCGGCTCGTGATACCTGTTCTGACCAGGAGGGGGTGCTCCTGGGCTGGACAGTGTAAGGACGCGTTCACCGTCTGTAGGAAACCGTCAACAATCTCATGCTTCAGGTAAAAATAATAATCTACTGTGACATCAGTGATCTGTGCAAACAGTTGGAAAAAATCTTCTGATTGTGTCAAAAATATTTGTCCCGACTTTGGTAAACAAATGTTTTGCCAATGTCCCCAATCACTGAGGGATTTCAGAATGTTGGTTGTTTTTTAGAGGAGTGTTTTTCTGAACTTGAACTGAACAGAGGATGCAAGTAAACCTTAATGTCCATTATTTAAATCTTGAACTTTGTCATGTTTTAAATCTTTTTCTGGGGTGAAATAAAGACCCACTTCAATGACTTTTTTTGTGTGTCTATGCTTTCATTGCTTGGTCCATCACAGAGACAGAGACATGGACAAAAAGACAGGAGACAGAACTGGAAGTGGCAGAAATGAAGATGTTGAGGATAAGATTGGGAATGAGTTTCAACATTGACACCTGGTACTGGTAGTGACACACCAAACTGGTTCCTAATGGTCCCCCCCTCCCAGATAAAGAAAAGAGCATCTCTGTGTCTTTTTGCCACTGTAGTTTATTTTGAAAGGATTATAAAGCAGAAAGTATGGTCATGGGTGAGCGCAGCGTTACTGCTAGAACACCGGCACATGTCTCTGTACCTGAAGCCTCTGGTTCATGAAAAGGGTTTTCAGCTGAAGGACTCGGGAGGATGAGAAAACTTTAATTCAACCGTACGGATATGGTCATTTTAGAGGCAACAATCTTAAAACGCACAGCAGCTGTGAATACTTGTTTTATCCACTCTTTATAAATATTAGTCTGCATAAACAGATTTTTAGTTGAAACCGAGCACAAGACAATATCATTCTGTGATTAAAATCTTTATTTTTAGGACTAAATGTGGGCTTTTTTTTTTTCTTTTCACCAGAACAGAATGTTATGGGAACTTCAAGCCTACTTCTCTGTTAAATAAAACAAGTTTACAGACTGATGACATCATCATTAATGGACGGTGTAGTCTTTTACGCATTCAAATATGAGCAGTGTTTCAAACAAAACGGGTCTAAGCATAACTTTTATACTGTTTCGAATTATTCAAATGTAATGTAACGTTAATAGCAGGTTATTTCGGGATAGTTAACCACAAAAACAAGTCTGGCCTGGTTTCTAAGATGAACTCCGGGTCACGGCTGGGTTTGTTTTCCAACCTGTCAACTTTCTTCCCCGCAGGCCGTTCACCGCAGCAGGCGAGCTACGAAGTGGGCAAGCCTCGATTAAAAGCTGGACTACAGTCAGACGTTCTCGTGTTAATTATAAACGAGTCGGAGGTAAAGATGGCCCGGAGGAGAAATAAAGTTAGTGGAGCTCAGCTCTGCTTCGGGGAACACGGCCTGCGGACCAAATTAGCACCAACTTAACCCGTGCCAACACGGCGCTAACAACAAGCTGGTTACTGGTTGCTCAGGCTAGTTAAACGCTCAGCTAGCTGCCTGTTAGTGGCACAGCAGCGTTAACGAGCAAACACTGTTTGTTATTCGCCATGACGGCGGCGCTGAAGGTCACAAGCTAGCCGTCGGCTTTGAACAACAGCGCCTGCTTACGTAGCCTTTAGCTTTAGCAGCTAGCTCCCGCTAGCTCCCTAAAGTGCTCCTACTCACCTTCGACTGCAGCTGCGGCCGACTCCCGCCTGCTAAATAGTTTTAGCGTCCAACTTGCTGTGGTTTATTTCTGATTAGTGGCGATAATCGTTTTAATTACAAACGAGGCATAGATTTGAGAAAGTCTCAGCCACATGTCTTATACTCCGGCAGCGAGTTCGGGCCTCTGGCGCCCCCTAACGGAGCCCCCGAGCATTACAGCCTATACGCTTAAAAATATATGTATTTATTATCCTGCTAATAAATTAAACAATAAGATACAATAAAAATACACTCAAGAAATTACTCTAACACTAAAATGTAAATTCTAACAAACATAAATATGATACTGAAGCATTCAGTTTAGATGCTGTGGTTTCCTTTTTGATGTTCAAAGCTTTGAGTTTTCACAATCTGAGTGAAAAGAAGAAGCCCCCAACAGACTGAACAAATATTAACTCAATATATATAAAACTTACTGACTTATAGACATGTTTGTGTTTACTAAGGTCAGCTGGTGTGTGGAGGCCATCTAACCAGGATGATGAGCTATGACAACACTTTTCCCTTTGGGATAGGCTCTGTGCACATGCGTCCTGAATCACTTCCGCTTTGACCGGATGTCGGCATTCCAGTTTCCGGTTTAATTCCTGTATCCTGTCATCCCAGAGATAAACAACTAAAATGAGTGTTGCTGCGTCAAATAAACAAAAATATAACGTGCGTGGCAGCTTTAGATTTCAGCCGACGGTGTTTGGGTCTAAGGAGCACTGTTGTGTGCCGCTTTGCTCGTCTTCAGGTCGCTATAATAGCCGTTTGAGCTTTCACCGTTTCCCTAAGGAGACAAGCCTTCGTTTGTGCTGGCTGCAAAAAATCAGAAGAGAGGGATTTACGGTAACTCCTCACACCAAGGTATGTAGCCGACATTTCCTGGAGAATGAAGTAATTACTACAGAAAAGGGAAGACGAATTTTAGCAGCTGGGTCGGTTCCATCATTATTTGAGTGGAACAAATACAGCAGGAAGACACGAGCAGGTGTTTGGGAGCGCCGTTGTCGACCATCTAATCCAGAACCTGATTCGGCGGATCCAATTGAGGACAATGAACCACCCGTCATGGTACCTATGGTCGTGGACCATGACTACGGCGCCAGCAGAACCGTGTGTGTTGACCGGGAGCAATATCACAGCATGCTGAGAGAAATTGAGCAACTGAAAGAGCAGCTCCGATCCTGTAGTCTTCAAAAGCCGTTTGGACTGGAACGTTTTTCTACGTCACCAGAAGACATCAGATTTTACACCAGGTCAGAGTTGTAAAATCTAAATATTACGTTATGCCTCTGAAAAAAATTAATACGCTTTGAGTCATTGTATATTTTGTCACATTACAACCAAAAACAATTTCATTGTAATTTTCTTTGAGAGACCAACACAAGTACACACTTACTAGTGGAAATGAAATTATACATAATGTAACACATTATTATTATTATTATTATTATTATTATTATTAGTAGTAGTAGTAGTAGTAGTAGTACTAGTACTAGTACTAGTAGTACTGTATTTACAAATGATACTGAAAAGTGTGGTGTGTAAGAGTAATCGGCTCCCTTTTCTGTAACCAATATTCCTTCAGAAATAGCTTTAATGATTACAAATGGCTATGGAGTCCACCCGTGTGTAAACTAATGTCAAATACAAATACAGCAGCTAGTGACAGCCTCAGGTCGGTGAAAATAGTTGGTTTCTGTGATTAGATGACACACAGGCTGACTATTATGCCATTAGCAATCATCAGGAAACTTATGAAGACTAGAAGTTACTCTCTGATTTAAAATAAAGTATTTTTGAATTGAATTGAAATTGGGTTGACTAAATGTTAACCAGTTGTAGAAGAACATCTAATGATGACTTCCTGAACGTTTCCTTAAAATTCTCCAAGTGGTTCATTAGATATTCTTCTAACAGACAAACAGTGTTGACCAACAGTTGATAGTTTAAAACAGATATCCGTTAGCTCTCAGAGTATACGTAGATCATTCTCAGCTACTACCACACTTAACTTTAGCTCAGTAACTATCAAACTGACTGAGCCAGTTTGGGATTTGCTGTTTATTTCAAATAGGTTCACATTTTAATCATTTTTATTTTATAGCTTTATAAAATCCTTCACCTTTATCTTTGTATAGATGTGCATTCTTATACGCTCTAAATCAAACTCTCCCTGCTGCTTTTTATCCGATATGCTGATGGATCCAAAAGAGCCGAATGTTTCCATTAAGAACTAATGGAGAAAAGCGGTACACTGATGGCTTCTGTCACCGAGGGGGCCGAATAGTGAATGTTTGTTGTTTTCAAGATGAGTGTTTCTATAGACTGGAACATTACGTAAGTAAACCTTAATGTTTTTGGTGCAAGATATTCAAGTGGGTAGGAGTTACATTGTGGAGAAGAATGGAGGTAGGTGTTTTTTTCCTAGCTTGTCCACTAACATGGTGCAGTGGCAGCGCCAGGGGGTGGCCAGCGGTGGCCTTGGTTACCACAGATGAATTTTCAGCCACTGCAGTCATTTGAGAAAACTAAACTTTATCAATTTAAAACAATAGTTTTCTTATAGAGGTGGCTGGTTTATATATGGTGGTGGCCATCTTGGATTTTGACATGACTTCCCTGTTTTTGAACTTAACCTTATGTTTAGATGTAGCCACATACCAAAATGGAAGTTGACCCGTTGCTTATTTTCCAAATTAATCGCACTCACAAGGTTTGGACATCTTGGAATTTAACTTGGCAGCCCAGTTTTCAAATGGAAACCTTTTTATGCTTATATGCAACCCCGCAACAAAATGGGTGTTGCTACTTACCGCACTTAATTTTCAAGTTCTCGCACTCACATTTACGAACGTATGGACGGTGTTACCTGTTCCTCCTTTTCACTCCATGACGGGAGAAAAAAAAAATGAGCCAAGCCTCAGTGAATCTACCTGATATGTAACGGATTTAGTTTTGAAGTCAACCCAACCCAACTGGTGGCCCATGGGCCATTTCTGGCCAACAGAGGGCCACTTTTTGTCTGTGAAATGTGGGAACTCATTTCATATTTTATTAGCCAAGATTGCGGTGTGGTAGTAGCTGAGAACGATCTCCATTTGTACTCTAAACCTAATTCAAGATGGCCGCCACAGCCAACCAACCATAGCAAACAGAAAAATGACAACTAAGTTTGATAGAGATTAAAGTTGGTGAGTGACTCACAAACACTCTAAAGGCCACACGTAATGCGAGATCTTTGTCGAAAATTTTGACTTGGAACTGTGGGGTCAACCCCGTTTGTCTGTTAGCAAAATATCTCACAACACAGGATGGATATGAATGAAACTTCCAGAATATGATAATTCGGTGTACATTTACAACTCTTGAAATTTTGGAGCAAACCGATTCAACATGGCTACCACAGCTGGTCGACATTAGAAAACGCGACGATACTGTTGCTACAATTTAGATATTGAGCTAACATTTGGGGTGGTAGTAGCTGAGTGTGTTTTCAGTTCTCATACTGCATGACTGACCAAAACATTTTTACATTGGGTTTGAACAGATCCTAATTAACCCTCCTGCTGCCCTTGGGTCAAGACGACTCACGACTGAGGCCTTACGGCTGATTTTGACCCAAGGGCAGCAGGAGGTGTCAAACACGTGTTTTACAGCGAAAAACTAAAAACACATGAAGGCGACAGAACGGAGCAAAGAAAAGCAAGAAACAAGAGGAAACCCCTCATGCCAAATGTTCAGTGTTTTATTTAAAAACTATAAACAGTCACCAAAGTAAATAAAGCCAATCTCTAACAGACTGTTAGGTCTATGTATAGTCACACATCCTACTGACACCGCAGAAATGAAGATGGGTCGCCCCGGTCCGATGCTAATACGACAGGCAGTCATATGTTACACAACACACGGCAGAGAGGACAGTCTGAGGACGTGAGCCGGAATGTGGCATGGTATTAAGAATGAAAAAATAGTACAATAAAACTCCACACTATATTAAGATAGAAAAACGTAGTGAAGAAAATATCATACCTGCACGTAAAGCAAAGAACACAGGAGAAAACCTGTATAAAAACTCCATGTATTTAAACCAATTTACAAATACAAAAAAATTTTGGTACGCGCACCGTGCCCGTACGATGACAAAACGCTTACAGTGGATATATGTTTCTGTGTGTGCACGTGTGTTGAGGGGTGTGTGAGGGTACAGGAAGAGAATACCTTCAATATTCTTTTTGTTTTTTTTTTCTTTCTTCTACAAAATGACATGAGATATATTATTCCATACTCTTTCAGCCAGCAAAATGAGTTCTACAAGGTATTATAATACAAAAAATGTCACAGTTCCACAAAAAACTGTTTCCCCCCCTCCCTAAGCTTTACAGCATCAGTACCTTTGCAGAATTATTTACAAGTTTAAGTACATTCATCCACTGCTGAGTATAGAATCACATTAGATACAAGTGACCAAGGATCATTAAAAAAAAAAGCAAAAACCAACGTACTACTTTATTAAATCTTGCCGAAGTAATGCTTCTATTAACCCCATAGAGTTGGTTCTCCAGTGGCTGCATCGGCATGAAAGGATCCTCTTTATATATATTTACAATTTATTTACAAGATTCTTTTTTTACTCATTGTAATGGTATTCATTTCAATAATAAATAAGTGAAAATATATTGACTCAAGTAAGAAAACCAAGCTACCAAGTTTCTAAAAGAAAAAAAAAAAAAATCGTCTGCACCAGTTGCCAGCAGTCCTCCTCCTGGGCGCCGCCTTCTGAAGCTCCGCCCACTCCTCCCCCAACCGTCGCGACTCTTCAGTCACCCCTCAACTCGTGCACGCTCCCATTTATGGGATGAGGAGGGAACGAAAACAAAACTAAGCCTAAATAAAATGTGCTCACGTTAGGGGTTTTTAAATTGGAGTCCCTCAGGGAAGCTGTCTCAAAGAGCTCCCCCTGGTGGGCAGCTGGTGGAAGACCCCTCCCAAGGCAGTTTTTTTTTAAATCTTTTCTTTGTCCTGCGTGGTGTGGATGGAGGAGGATGAGAGGGAGACGAGGGCAGCAGCAGGTCTTCGTCCTGATTCCCGCCCTTTGACGCCTCTCCCCTCGGTGGACCCGCTACAGCTCGCCGGCGCCGCGCTGTCCTTTTGGCGCTAAGCCTGGAGCGAGCGTGTGAGTTCATAAAGGCATTTGGCGAGCGTGGTGGACACCTCCATGTTACTAAGCGCCAGCACAGAGAGGTGCGTCTCATGCCTCTTCACCAACCTGAGGGGTTGAAGACAGAAGACACCCGTCATCGTCCAAAACGCGAACAAACACGACGCTTACAGAGAAATTACAGAGTTCATTATGTTAACATCTTTAGGTTTTCACACACGCCATCTTCGATCCAGCAGGATACTTACATGCGCCCGCAGTCCGAGTGCTTGGCGATGTTCTTTAACGTTAAGGCGGCGGTTAGTCGAATGTGTTTGGTCACTGGTCCCTCCTTCTCGTCCTGGACAGGAAAGAAAACAATACAAGTCATTTCTTGGTGCTTCAGTCAAAAAGAAACTAATTTATATGTGAACAATGACGAAGAGATGAATGCAGAGCGTTGTCTGTCAAATATTAGGTTTTGTTCAAATAATAAAGTTCTTTAAACTTAGTGGCTGTTCATATTATCAGCAGTTATTCTTTTTTTTTTTACGATATAGAATTCGTTGCTCTTCCTCTTTTGGAAAAAACCCGCGGTAAAGACATCAAAACATGCAGCTCCATCAGGAACAGTTTGCTGTCACTTTTTGTAGCGAAGCATCGTATGATGTCGAGCAAATACACAACAGGAGTACAGGACAGAGCTGCAATTTCTAACCCGAGCTCAGGCCCAGCCCAAAATTCAGCCCGGGTTGGACCAAAATTATGTGCTTGATGGGCCGGGCCGGGTCGGACTTGGGCTTTTGATGCGGTGTTGAAACTCTACAAAGCCAGCACAGTGAAACCTGCTGATGTGTGTCAGGTCAGGTGCACGCTCAGGTCCGACCAGCCGGTAGAAAGAGGGGAATAAAAGGTTTTAAGCTTCAGATGGATCACCGGATCATCGGCCGCACACGTCTGTTGACCGGCCGGATGGATCACCGGCCGCGTGCATCCAGGCCCGCACCCTGCTGTCATCTGCAGTGAAGGAAGTATCTGAAGCTACAAAAGCCAAAGCGAGCAGCACGTTCCATTAAAATAGCCTTGTTCTGTATTTTTCCAAATTCATTCAACCTTTATTTAAACAGTTTAATCCCACTGAAAATAATTTTGCTCTAAAACTAGTTTTGTTCATCTGTATAACAGCTGATCTTTAGAGTTGATTTTTTTTAGGCTATTAGTTTTGTATGTTAATATCCATTTGGCGACTTGTAAGAAGACAAGAAATCATATCTTCCTTTCTTTGAAATACATTTTTAAAATATGTCAAAC
The DNA here is from genome assembly GCF_014905685.2 of Nematolebias whitei. Taxonomy (NCBI): domain Eukaryota; kingdom Metazoa; phylum Chordata; class Actinopteri; order Cyprinodontiformes; family Rivulidae; genus Nematolebias; species Nematolebias whitei. The sequence goes on along the minus strand of NC_056519.1, from coordinate 22,803,448 downwards.
TAATTTGCTTACAGCAGTAAAAGCTTAATTTAAAAAAAGTTTTTTTTGGTTGTTTTTATTTGTTCGGGCCTGTAACTACAGGCAAATTGGTCGGGTCGGGCTCAGAAAAATGTCTATGGGCTGGGGCCGGGCCGGCTTTTTTAGGCCCAAATGCAACTCTAATACAGCATATGGCACAATATACATCCATCCATCCAACTATTATACAGCAGTCTATATTAATGGCCCAGACAAGCAAAGACTTGATATATTTGACCTTGAGCTCAGAGCTGGGGGGATGAATAGGTTCACAACTCGGTCTGGTGATGATGCGAACGTGTATCGAGTTTCGTTAAATTATCGTGAGTGGATCAGAAGTTATGAGCGGGACAAGAGAAGGATTACGGACAGAGACTGTACGATGACGGGCGTATAAAAACATTTTCCACCAGAACAAAAAGAGATGACAAAAACTTGTTTTCAGGATGTGTCCTTGCATTAACTACTTGATGTCAGACAGGGACAGTTGGGTTTTTAAAAATAAACAACTTGGCTCACGGACAAGTCATGCACGGTACTCCTTCGTAAAATATTTTTACTGTACAACTTTTACACTTTTTTTCATTCAACCTTTATTTAGACAGGTAAATCCCATTGAGCCTCGAGGACTCATTTACAAGAGAGACCTGATTTCAACAAAGAATTGACGACAACAATGGACAACAGCTACAACAATAAACAGTTATAAAAAGTCATACAGTCATACAGGGTTTTTTTTTTAACAAATAGGGATGGCTAAAAAAAAAGAAAAGTAACAAAAAACAGCTAGATTCTAAGGCAAATGTAGAAAACTAAAAACAGGAACATGTCTGCATTGGTCCCTGCCAAGAGTCCAACAGATTCTTAAAGCCACTTAGAGAGGTCAAGGACGAGAGCTTCAGATCTTTTTGTAAGATATTCCAGGAAACAGGAGCAGAGTAGGAGAAGGCCCTTTTGCCTAGTTCAGTCCGCACTGAGGGAACACTGCAGGTAATAATGTCCTGAGAGCACACGCTGTAGCTGCACTCACACAGAGACATGGAGGAGGAGATGTATGAAGGCAACAGACCAAGAAGTGATTTAAAGATGAAAATATACCAGTGAGAGAGTCTGCGTGAAGTTAATGATGTCCAGTTAACCATTGAATACAGGGTGCAGTGATGGGTACGATAATCACAGCCAGTTATGAATCTTAGTGCACCATGATAGACAGCATCCAACATCTGCAGGGTTCTTGTAGGAGCGTTCATGTAAATAAAGTCACTGTAATCAATGGAGGGAAGGAAAGTCACAGATACAAGGCGTTTTCTAGCATTCAGGGTTAGACAGGATCTATTTCTGGAAAAAAAAAACAGTTTAACTTTCAGTTTCTTTACCAAGTTTTTCACATGGAGCTTAAAAGAGAGATGTGAGTCGACCAAGATACCCAAATATTTATAGGAATCAACAAACTCAATGGGGACACCATTTGAGGATGAAATGAGAGGAAGAACTGCTGGGACCAACTTCCTATTTGAAAAAAGCATCCCTTTGGTTTTGTCGGCATTTAGGACAAGTTTGAGGCGAAACAAATCTGTCTGGGTTATGTCAAATGCAGATTTCAAAAGCTAGAAAGCCTTTTCAACTGTTTTAGCTCAACAAACAACTGTCATCAGCATAGGAATGTATGGATGCATTAGGGATGTTTTTACCTACATTATGTATGTAGATTGTAAAGAGGGTGGGTTCTAAGACTGAGCCTTGTGGTACACCATTGTTGACTGTTGAATAACTGGAGGAAGTACCATTATGTTGAACACATTGCCTCCGGTCTGAAAGATAGTTAGAGAACCAACCAATGGTGTGATCTGAGAAACCGATTTCTGAGAGCTTATGACAGAAGATGTTCTGGTCCACAGTCAAAAGCTTTAGACAGGTCTAAGAAAAGTGCAGCACAATAATCCTTAGCATCCAGTGCTTCAACAACGTCATTAAGAACCTTCAGTGAAGCAGTGGTTGTGCTGTGTTGTTTCCTGAAACCAGATTGATGTGGAGGTAAGATGTTAAATGAGTCCAGGTAATCTTTGATTTGAGAGTTTATCAGTTTTTCTAGAACTTTGGCTAAAATACAGAGTTTAGAGATTGGTCAATAGTTGTTCAGTGAGGTGGGGTCACCTCCCTTCAGCAAAGGAAGAACAAAGGCTGTTTTCCAAGTGTCTGGGATGGAGTTTTGTCTTATGGAGAGATTAAAGATGTGGGTCACAGGGACTGTGATGATATGAGCAGCCAGCCTTAAGAAACAAGTTGGAAGTTCATCTGGACCTGCAGATTTTTTAGGATCAAGATCTATTAACAGTTTATTTCCCTCACTGACTGAGAATGGAGAAAAAGAGAAGGTGTGATTAACTGAGGATTGACTTGTAGGAGGGATTTGATTTGTAGAAGTTTGATTAGTAAGTGAAGTGGCTGGTTTTCTGTTAGTAACTGTGTCAAATAAAGAACTAGAAGCAACAAAATGTTTGTTGAAACAGTTCAGGATCTCGTGCTTATTTGACACAGGAACAGAGTTAACGAGAAGTTGTGATGGGAGGTCAGATGATTGGGGGGTGCCTGAGAGAAATTTGATGGTTTTCCAGAATCTGGTAGGGTCATTTAGATTTTTGGAGATCTGAGATAAGAAATAGTTGTGTTTTGCAGCTTTGACAGCAGTTGTGCATTTATTCCTCATCTGTCGAAGACTCAACCAGTCAGTGTCTGAGTCAGATTTTCTCGCTGTGGCCCAAAGATGGTCTCTCCTGTGCAGGAGGTCAGCTAGCTCTGGAGTAAACCAGGAGCTGTCTCGTCCCTTTATTCTGAACTGACAAAAAGCAAGTTTGTTCACAAAATAAATGAAACTATTATGAAAATAGTTCCAAGCGGAGTTCACGTCATCAATTAATAGAATATGATGCCAGTCAAAGTGAGACAGATCCCAGAGGAATGACTGTTCACAAAAATGTTTCAGATCCATTTTTTGAATTAATCTGGGCTTAGAAGGTGGAAGTTTAATATCTCTAAGAGTCGCTGTTACACAATGATCACTCAAAAGATCAGCGAATACACCTCTACCAGGGAATTTGTGAGGCACATTAGTTAGAAACAGGTCAAAGATGGAGGACTTTTCAGGATGTTTTTGTTTGGTCTAGTGGGAGAGTCGATCAGTGTCTACGAGCGTTTACATGCAGAAAATGAAGTCCTGACATGTTTTTAAAGTCATTTGGTGTCCTATAAATAGTGGGGGGGTCCAGTGTTGGGCTGAATCCCTGAGAGCAATAACAACATTATTATCAAACATTTTCTTGAGTTTTTTGTGACTGATGTGTAATTACAGGAGTTAACAGTGTGACAATTAGCCCCCATAATCAACCAAGAGAAACATTAATGAAGACACGATCATTCAGAACCCAAAAACAGTGAAAGTTGCAGTGATGGACAGATCCAGGTGTATTAACAAGATTCAGTGACTCCAGATAATCTGAGAACTGAAAATAATGACAATAATATGAATGATGCAGAAAAGTCTCAGACCATAAAACGTCACAAATCAAATGAGCAAACAAGTCCGACGAGGTGGCCCAACTGCGGTTTGAGCTGGGCTGAGGGGGGCTCCGGACCCCCTGTGAAGATGGATGGATGCTCCCATGGGAAACAGAAGCTGGGTCCAGAACAAACAGGCAGAAACAGACCATTTGCAGCAAACAGCAGAGCGAGCTGCCAGAAAATCCTCCTGAAGTGAAAGGCATGATCCTAGCTCGTTTCAGGTCAACAGGGGACAACAGCGTGATCCGGAATAAAATTAATTATTATCTAGGTGAGTTTGGATGGAGGCCTGCAGCAACTCCGATACAAACTCCGAACTTCTCTCCAGCACCACGCAGCGATGCTACTCCACGCTGCTCCTCCACGCTGCTCCTCCACTTCTCTGCATGTCACCACCTCAGCACCCGACAGCACGAGAGGCACCCCCTGTGAAAAACTACGAGACTGACCGGAGAGGCTGAAGTCGTCACTGGTCCGATCCGGTTCTGCTCCAGTCCAACTCCGGCGCTTCACAGCATGAGAGACGAAGAGGCTGAAGTCCTCTCTGGCTTGGTTCTGCTCCGGTCCGGTTCGGTTCTGGCGGCACTTCAAAGCATCAGAGCGTCTCCTCCAGGTGAACAAAGCGATTACACAGAGGTGGACAGTCCTTCGTTAAAAGTAACGTGCTGCTCACTGAAGCCAAAACCGGCTCTATTAAAGACGAAGTCCCCCACAGCCAACTTGGTTTGGTTCTGGTCCAGTTCGGGGGACACGGGTACACTTCCCCCCACTCCAATGAAGACACCACGAGGGCCAGTCCAGCAGAAAACCAGCAAAATACCAACTGGCGATTCTTGTCCGAACCAGGTAGAACCACAAAGGTCCAGACGAGAAGTTTGTTGGGGTCCAGAGAGAGAGAGAAAAAACACCGGACCTTCATGCGACGACTCCCCAGCTCGAGGGGTCACCTGGCCGGCAGGGTGCACTCAGAGTGACCGGTGGGGTGGGAGCGGCCGGTCCTGGACCAAAATATATTTTTGGACGGTCCCGTCCAGCTCTCCGAGTCACTGAACTCCGAATTCGGGTGGAAGGGGGACCAACTTTAGTCCGGTTCAAAAAACGGGTCAGTTTGATGATGAAAGACTGCAGAGAAGCTGGAGGGAGCTGCCGTCCATCAGCTCACCGGAAGTGAACTTTTGATGTTTGTTCTTACGGATCGTTGTTGTATTGAGGGTTTTGGGTCAACGGATAAAAATAAGCCATTGTGGTAACTCCGGCGCTTTTATATTCTATGAAAATATTGTGTGCACTGTCGTTTTAGAGAAATAAATTAAAGGAAAACGTATACAACAGTAAGACATAGTCTGAAGTGCTTCACAGCAGAAACGGGTTTAAACGGGTCCCAAAGTTGGACTTTGTGTGAGCTGCATCTTTACCTTTTGACTCGTCTCAACCTTTTCTTGAAACTTCCTGCATCTGTGTTCTTTCACCGTGTCTTTCACTCTTACAAGAATTTTCTGTCAAAACTCCTCAGCGAGCCGAGATCATACATCCAAACCTTTACTGACTTCCATTATTTCAGTTTTGACGCTTCTCTTCCAATCTAGAAATAAAATTGTCACGTCTCCTATAAAAAGTACCGTAGACACATGAAACATGCTGCTGTTTACAGCCCAGGATTTTTTATAACTTAGTTCTGCAGTGATTTACTGTCCCAGAATTCATTTCTACTGAGAAGTTATGTCTTCCTGAATTATTAGCAGGGCGGTCAGGGAGTGAGACACAAGTGTGTGGTTACCATGGTGACCTGACTGAGCCACTGACAGCAGTGGCCATTATATTATATAAATATTATATTTATACATTATATTTATGATGCTCATAGCTCTCTTTACTTTTCTAATGCAGTTTAAACAACAAAACGTCAGCTGTTATCAGCTTAAAGCATTACATGTGTTGGTCCTTTCAGCAGCACCTGCACTGGCAACTTTCAAATCTTCAAAAATGTTCTTGTTTTAGAAGAACTTGTCCAAATTAGGTCCAACTTTTACATTTCATTCTTCCTGTGAACCAGCAGAGGGTAGAAACAAGCTGCGTTAAAGTTTGGAGTCAGCCAGGAGTTTATAAAAGATTTAACCACCGAGATGTGTTAAAACTAGACACAACTTGAAGCTGAATCCACTACACAGGAGCGCCCCCTATAGGCTGGCTGCAGAAACTATTTTAAGCCACGCCTCTTCATGCAAGTTAACGATATTTGCCTCACCAGAACATAAAAACATTTTTTCCAACTCTTAATTTGTTGCTTTTTGATCAAATGCGCATTTATAAAGTGTCATTTGTGCATTCGAGGCTTTAAGAAAAACCACGTGACGCGTTATTGACAGGAACACGGTGGAACAAAACTATCTGCATTCACGGAGCTGAACGGGATGACATGATGGACTTCAGTGAAGACTTTAAAAAACTGAGCCAGCTCTCCTCAACGCCTTCTTGAGGAATACAACAATGACATCGCTCTTTTGGTCCCAAGCCTCCATAATGCTCCAGTCTTAGATCAGTAGAAATTTACTTCCTTGAGTTGGAGATAAAATTAACAAAAACTTGTGCTTCGGTCCATCTGGAACAAAAAAGACGTTTAGTAGAACAGGAGATGTGTTTTCTTTGCAACGCACTGGTAAAGAGAAAAGCTTACGCCCCCGTTCAAAGGGTGATAAAACAAAAAATATATTGTTTCCAGACACTTCACCCGGCACGGCTGCGTGTCCACCTTAGCACCGGCCCGGTCATCTACCATGAGGCAACCGCAGACCTGAAAGAAAGAAGTGATCAACGCAGGAACCTGCGACACGGCCAACCAGGAAAGGGACGACACATCCGGTGTGGAACACTGCAGGTGCATCGCGTCGCAACAGAGAGATGAGGTTGAAACGCATTCAAGAAAAAGTCAAGGATTTCAAGCACGAGAGCGCAATCGGTCTCAAAACCCTCTCGCCATAGCCTCCAGTGAGACTCCAGTTTAATAAGAACATACGGCCTTTCCTCATTTAGATTACCGTGATTTCCGGCGTACACGTTGCTCCGCCCTATAAGTCGCATCAGTCCAAAAAATTTCTAATAAAGTGGAAAAATCCATAAATTCATTGCTTCACCGTGTAAGTTGCATCTATTACGAGTCACCGTTGACAACCCGGAAACATGGGCCGGTGTTGTGCCAAAAATCGACTGGCTGCCAAATGGTGGCCACGGGAGCGTGCACGGGAGGACTTTAACAACAATTTAACAAGATTAACACTTAAAAACAATTATTCATTTGCTCGAAATTATAATAAAGGTGTGTCTCAGTCTAACTTTTGCTTAATAGATGCACTTTAACAGTCAAACCAGCTGCATTTCTCCGGGGCGGTGCAGCAAAATGAAGCTGATTTGATGGTTGCTCCAGGCAGATGATGGTGGCAGGCTATGGCAAGCCGACTGTGTCATTAATAGCCACTTTTACCCATTTCATGACACAACGGCATACCATACTACTCGAGTTCCATGCAGCGGCTGAAAATTGCAGTGTTCAATATTTTCAGTCAGAACGAATGAAAACGGTCATATCTCAGCCAAAAATTGGTTCAAAAATATGAGGAGCAATCCATAAATAAGTGGCGTCGGTATAGAAGTCGCAGGGTGCAAATTATGCAACAAAAAAAAAAAAAATAAGCTACTGTAAATTTGGTAGTAATCGCAGCCCGTTTGCTGGGAAACTCTGCTTGCTCTCTACGTTTACGCACATTGCTCTGGTTGAAATAACTCAGATCTAGTCCTGAACTGAGAGGCCCCCTTTGAGTTAAAGGGACTCCCTCTCAACTTAAGAGAAATTGGAATTTCACTTCACAAAACGGAGTTCATCTTTGTTGCGGTATGTTCATGATGAGCCACCATGCCGCCCTCGATTAAGACTTTTGGTTCAATATGTACGGAGACATTTGTCGTGTCGACATGTGGAGGGACTGGAATATTAGCTTACAGCCATCATTGGACTCCAACAGTTACTCGCACAATTATTGTTCATGCTCAGCTTGGACAGAGGATAACCCAGGAGTCAGATGTCTCTGATCATGCTGGGGTCCATTTGATTTTACATTTGGACATTAAACAAAAAGAGACTCAACTCTAGTTTTCTTATCGAGACTCGGCTCTTAGAACTTAAAAATCACATGTTCCACGATGACGATGGAGATGTTTCACCAAGTGTGTTATAGGATGCTGCCAAGGCAAATTCATAAAATAAAATAAAAACACAGACCAATAAGAAGCAACACAACGTGGAGGATATACAACAATCCTTTGTGGCTTACTGTTCCAATCTATACCCAGCCCCCAGCAGCAGATTAACAACTGGAGACAACTTCCTGGCTTCCCTAGATCTGCTTTATATAGATCAAAATAAAACACTTAATAGAAAACAGAGGAAGAAATCAGTAAAACAGTATCAAACCTGAAGGGCAATAAAATGCCATGGCTTTCCATCTGAATGGTACACGCGCTTCACGTTCTGGGGGCGGAGCACTTCCACCATCTTGGAAACAGCCCAATCTCCATAATACCAAAGATAAAGATGGGCACGTCTAGATGTAGTTCATATCTGTATTAAATATAGACTATATATTTGTGACATTATTGGCTAAACGACTAGAAAACATAATCCCTGAATTGGTAAATACCAACCAGACAGGATTTGTAAGGAACAAACGCATGATGATGTGCGCTGGGCATTTCATCTCATTAACCATAGCAGAACTGAGAAATCAGTTGTTCGTAGCTTTGCTGTGAAAAGGATTTGATGCCATCAGGTGGGAGATTTTAGATCAATTAACTGGACTGCATTTATATTTGGTTTTAAAACACTTTGGGTTGAATAGTCCGGTGTGTTAGCTCACTGTATAATTCACCCATGGATAAACGTTAACGGGGATCTATCCCATGTGATCTCTCTTAAACGCAGGTAGCCTGTTTTATTCCCTGGTGAAATGAAGCTGATTTGACCATTGAAGTGCATTTATTAAGCAAAAGTTCAACCGAGACACACCTTTACTATAATTTCGAGCAAACAAATAACTCCAAAGTAAGAACCCTGAACATGGTAAATGTTGGAGGAATTGTGGGTATACATCAGCAGGCCACTCCCACATTTTTTGGGGATAGTTTTAAGAGTTCCCCCTAAAGGACAGATGTGGTTAAAACTATTCAACAAACGACTGGGCTGCAGCTGGAGGAGAGCTTCAGTGCAGATTATTTAGGCAACATTCCAACTGGAGTGAAGAAACAAGGCAAGATACCTGTTACAAACATTACAGGTGACCAGTAAAAGGTAATAACAGGAATATTGTTAAATGAGAATCTACTAACCGTTTCAGAATGGATGGACATAACACAGACTTTATGTTATGGAGCGACTTTTCATTAGAAAAATTTAAATATTGGGAAAAATGGAAATGTTTTCTTTCCCAACAACAAGGATGGACTGGGCCATGAAACAGAAATGTTGGCTGAGGGTCGGCTCGACTCTACTCACAGTGAAGTCCCTGAAGACCAAGTTTCGAGAACCTCTGCGTAGGGCCATGAGAGCTGCGCTCGGATGATTGACGATTGCTTTTGGTGCTCGTTGTGCCGGAGTGCTGCCCGTCGCTGGTGGAGTCCTGCACAACATGGCACACAAACAAACGCTGAAACGTTTCCGTGCGCAGTACTTTCTAATTAAAGCAGCCTCTAAAATCTGTTTGAGTCAGTAGGAGAGAGGTGCACGCACTGGGAAGAAGTCTGATTGGGGTTTTGTGCCTGCTCCTCTAGTTTGAGTCCAGCCAGTAAAGCCTCTCGAGAACAGTGCTTATCCTGGGAAAGCAGAGCGGAAACAAATTGGACTAACCCCGAGGAGTACTTTGTTGGACTTTAACGTCAGGACAGTAATGAGTCGTTACCTGCAGATGTGTGATGAAGGACAGTCTCTGTCGGGGGAACGGTTCACAGCCCTCCCACTGACAGTGCCCGCCGTACACATCCTTCCCGCCGTGTTGCGTCGCTGCGTGGTAAAAGACTTGAGACGGCGTTTCGAACCACCTGAAAAACACAAAGAAATCAGCAGACGCTCAGACGGGACGTTCCCCGGCAGCTGGAGAGGCCCGTACCGTTTACAGGACTGCCACAGACACTTGAAGTTCTGCCCAGCTTTCCTGCTCGGCTCCGAAGGTGTCGCGGGGGTCTGCTGTGCTGGGAGGTGGGGGTGGTGGTGACCCGTCGGAGCAGGCTGGGAGACGGGTGGTGGGGACGGGGTTACAGCGGGCTGCAAAGGAGACAGAAAGTGATGGTTAAACAGGATTCTGCCGCAGCCTGGTCAGAACCATGTGTGCTGAGGTGTAACCCGGGCCCGACTGCTGGCGGGGGTTGTTCTCTCAGCTGGTCTCCTCTAGGAGGTGGGTATCAGTGAGAGCCACATGGTGTGAAGTGGCCTCACCTTCTTAACCTCCAAAACAACCACACTACAAACACCACAGAGCTGTGGCAGAACCGTATTCACCATCTCAGAGACGCCAGTCGGACTGCAGGCTGAGCTGAAGACTGCAGGACGAGACCCTGAAGCTGGGTTCACACTTCACCCGTTCTGTTCTCACATCAGAAGTGGAGCTTTACATACTTTTTCAGGTCCATCTCTTAAAAATATTCAGTTGTTTGCCCACGACTCACGTCACCCATGCTTCACCAACACATCCATGTTGCTTCGGTAAACGAAGCGCTGCTAACATTCATGGAATAAAGAACCTCTTTGGAAACACAGACAGGTTTTATTGACCTTTAACCTTTATTTCTCTCAGCCATGACCCTTCACTTCCACGTGCTGCATGTGCAAGATATTAGACTGGCACATGCTAAGTAAATCATTACATTTGTAACTAGTGACACATTTTGTACTAGAACTACAGAAAAGACCGGACCCTGCCTGGAAGAGTTCTGCCCCAGGCAGGGTTATTGAACTAAACTGCTCAGGAGCCGGACGTCCAGCAGTTATTGTCATCAAGTTTGTTTAATGGTTTAAAATCTAGTTTTATTTAAAAATGAACCCATTGGTGGACCGAACAGAGCTCACCCGTGGGCCTGATTTGGCCCCCGGGGCTCCAGTTGAATAGATTTAGGGTGATGCTTTAGTTATTCTTGGCTTTAATCGTCTACTGCAGCAATAACATCCGACACGCACTGATCGTCGTCTTCTGAGCTCAGATTTGAGATTTTTGTAAAGTTCACACCTCTAGCCCTCCTGCTGTCCTTGGGTCAAAATGAACCCCGAAGCCTCCGGGTTCATTTTGTAATTTCGTTTGCTCTAATCTAAAGCCATGTTTACACGACAACGACTCAATGAAAACGGACATTTTCCCAGGTCTATTAACACATTTACATGAAAACGTTCCATTTACAATGTGTTTACGCAGCAACAGTAGACGTGGAAAAGGTGCAATTCCCTCGCCACGCCACTAGTTGGTGCTATGCTCACTGAAACTCTTAAGTGCGCATGCGTAAAGAAAAAAGTTCTTCCTGAAAGCTGCTACAACGGTGGAGATGGCCGAGAATAAAATATTTCTATGGACAGACGACGAGGTTCAACTGTTGCTTAGGGCGACTTTAATTATAAAACCAGCAAATTTCAAGAGAACATTGACTGGGAATCGTGCCAGTCCATTGTCCACAGTTTCTTCTTCTGTGGATTGTAGGAATCCGTCATGTTTTGCGTCATATGAGCAAGGCATTCCCTGACAGAAAATATCTATTTTTTCTGTTTACACGACACCGGGACGTTTTGAACCATTGCACTTTGGAACCTGTTCTCAAACTGTGCCGGTGTCAGAAAAAAAACATTTATTTTCATGTAAATGAACAAAACAAACGCAACGAAACTCTTCCATTTCCACCAAAAATAGTTTTCGTGTAAAAAGGGCCTTAAATATAAAATGTGCTAATAATTTTTTATATTTAAGCCTTTACTGTTGTTTATTTTATATTTATTCCCCCATTATTAAACCTTTTGTTGCGCATTTTAAAATCTAAACGTCCTTTTATTTTTATCATAAGGTGAACATATTTCTACGAACTTTGTTATAAAATGCACCGCAGAATGTCACACTTGTTTATGAACATTAAATAAATACTACAGATGTGTTTTCTATTAAAACAGTTCATCTTCTTGATAATTCTGACGTGGACTTTGTTCATCATACGGGGTCAAATCGAAACACGGCTCAGATCGAGACCGCCGAGTAAAAAAACACAACGTCACAAAAACGTGTCACATACTTTAAAGACTTATATTTTAATTACATACGATTAATAAATAATAAATATTTGTAATACTTTTACAACAAATGCAGCTAATAATATATGGCTGTGATGTTTGTCAGTATCAAATATAATTTTAATTCTGATATACAAAAACACAGATTGTGTTGAAAGTTAATCTGCTTGAGTATTTTATGTACAATAAACTGAATTTTAATCTGTTCCGTTTATGTTCTGCTTACAATTTAACTCTTTATTTAATCAAGTATTTAAAATAAACTTCATCAAAGAGCTTCCAAGCCATTTTAAAAGATGACTTCTTAACATTTTTAAACAAATATGGCAGACCAAAACTAAATATTACACACCAGATCTGTTTTCAGTATTGAAGTAAATGAGTGTATTACTCTGAATAATACTACATCTTTGCTGTTCTTCATAAAGTAATGTGAGCCTGACGGCGTCGTGCTAACAGGCTCATTAACCTAGCTTTAGCGAAGCTACATCAGGTTATATTTAAACACGCCAACTCTCCAACTCTTTAGTTTTTAATAAATAGTTGTTTGCACTCTGCAGCTCTGTGATTGTCGATATGCCGTATCTTTCGCCGTATAAGTTGCACCTTTTTGCATAAATTGGCAAGTCCTGTGACTTATACCCTGAAGCGATTAATATACATTTTTCCATACATTAAACAATTTTTGGCTGAGATCTGACGAGTTCATTCATTCCGACATGGAAAATATTGAACACTACCATTTTCAGCCACTAGAGGGCGCTCGACTAATATGGTAATCCAAGTGTCTCATTAATAAGTAAAAGTGGCTATTAATGAGACACTTGGCTTGCCATAGAGGCCACCTTCGTCTAGCTCCATAACTAATTAGCTCCATAACTCCTGGAGCAAAATGTCAAATCAGCTGCGTTTCACCGCGCCGCCCAGGAGAAATGCAGCTGATTTGACCATTAAAGTGCATTTATTAAAGAATTACTATTATTACTATAATGTCAAGCAAACAAATAATTGTTTTTAGGTGGTTATCTTGTTAAATTTCGAAGAAATGCACAGCAAGTCCTCCCTTTTTTGGCACAACACCGGCCCGCATCTCTGGGTTGTCACCGGTGATGCATAATAGATGCGATTTATATGATGTATACATGTATGGCAGCAGGTACAGTATTTGTCCAGTCGCCCCACCCCACATAGCAACGCTCACACCAAACCTGTTAGCAAAGGTTAGCGAGCGGTTTTCACTGAACCTGATCCGCTCGTCAAGCTCAAAACTGGCCAGCTCTGGCCATCTTTAGAAGAACTGTTGTGTCTAGTTGCCAGTTGATGCAAAAATATATATAAAAAGATAAAATCAAAACTAAACATGAAGAGAAAACTCCTTCATTCCCGTTCAGAGAACAGTTAGAGATTCTAGTGTTTATGCAACATTTCATGGCAGAGCAGGTTTTAAACTGAAGCAGGTCTCTTGTAAATGAGTCAAGGCTCAGTGGGAACTAACCTGTATAAATAAAGGTTGAATGAATAACCAGCAGAAAATAGTGGTTTAACAAAGAGCCGAACCCCCCCCCGTGACTCACCGTGGCGCCGGCTGCCTGCGTGGGCGAGTAGTTCCTCTGCTGAGTGGCGTTCTCTATTGCTACTTTGGCTACTGTGCTTGGGTCGGTTCCCGCGGGCACTGCCACCATGGTGGAGCTGCTGCCGGCGTTGTTGGGGTCGCTGATGGTAATGATCCGCACTCCCACTTTGTTGGGGATCCCCGAGGGTGCTGCTGTGCTGCGGTCTTCGTTTTCAGCTGGCCTTTTGAGGCCTCGGGCCTCTGGGACCACTCCGTTTGCGGGCGAGGCCACGGGGCTCTGGGAGGTAATGGCGGAGGGGAGTGAGGAGTTGGGAAGCAGTTGCTGCCTTAGCACAGGCGAGGCGTGGCCCAGCCCCAAAGGTCCATTGGTTAATTCTGAGGGAGGCCTGTGACATACAGGCTGGGGGCCGTTAGCCAGGCGCTCAACCTGCTGGGCTTTGGCAGTGTCCTGCTGAGGAGGAGGACTGGGGAGACACGGGTCTGGGCTCCTTTCAGAGGAGCCCACTTCCCCATTCCCCAAGTGTTGTTTGGAAGCAATGTGATTTGGAATGTTCTTGGTGAAGTTCCCCCCGCCCTCTCCCCGCTCAAAGTCACACACCCCGTTGACCAGAGTCTTTTTGGGGTCGGGGCCCTCAGGAAGCGTGCTCAGGCCCGGGGAGAGGGCCTGCTTCCCGTTAGCCGCAGGACTCTCCAGAACCGGGCCGTTGGGTACTCCCTGGCTGTTCCCTGAGTGGTACGGAGGTAGATTAGACTCCATGCATTTCTGGCCGTTTAGCAGCTTGGCACCTGCCGCAACATCCCCATTACTAGTTTTTCCATTGGGGGAGTCTCCCTCCGCCACGGAGGAGTTCTCCATCACCTCGATCTTCCTCTCGTGGATGTGCAGCCCCGTGGTGTCCTTGGCCTCTTCCTCCTTTTGACAAATGATCTTGTCTCCTCTAAGAGGAGCTGGCAGTGGTGGTGGAGGTGGTGGACCTGCAGGGATGTGATGGGGGGCTGTTCCAGTGGAAAATAAAGGTGGGGGAACAGGTGGAGCGACGACCCCTGTGCTGATGGCAGCGACGGCAGCAGTGGAGGTGGTGAAGCCAGTGTTGGGGACCACGGTGAACGTGACCTGTCCTGCTGCTGTGGGACCCTGAATGATGGCGGTCGCCCCTGGACTGCTTGTGGAAATGAGCTGTCCTGGCAGCAGCTGAACCGTCTGCAGGGGGGGCGAACTGACAGCAGGAAGCTGACCTGGGAGCAGCTGGACGCTGAGCTGCTGAGGCTGGGGAGGAGGATTCTGGCTGCTGTAGCCTGCCTGATAGATGACCTGTGGGCTGGGGGTTATCATGTTGTTGGGAGGGGGCACCTGTGGAGCAGGTAAGATCAACTTTCCTCCTGGTGTAGACGGCCCCCGCTTTGGAAGCAGTAGCTGCTTGATCAAGCTGGACTCGGTGGAGGTAGGCTGAAGTGGAGGAGTCTGTGGTAGAACTTGGAGAGGCTGCTGTTGGTGCTGCTGATGCCGTTTTGTGGACAGAGCATGGCTGACCGTTTGACTTGACTGGACCTGGGTGTTGGAATGAGCGGGAGGCGGGCAGGGAGCGGCAGCAGCTCCAGGCTGCCCAGCTACCTGGACAGTCTGAGCGCCAGTGATGGTGGAGGGGTTGGCGAGAACAATCTGGTGTATGGCAGGGGGGTAGGCTGTGTTGGGCTGAGGACTGGGACTGACGATGACCACACTTTGTGCCTGCTGCTGAGACTGAGGCTGCTGGGTGGGAGGGGCTACTGTGGCTGCCGGCCCACCTGACTGGTTTGACGCTGGTTTGGGGGCGATATTCTGAAATGCGACACGCGACCCTTGGGAATTGGGCACACCTGGATTACTCAACATCTGCCCACCCCCAGCCTGGATGGAGGGTGCTGAAGCAGAAGCACACTGGGGTTCAACCAGTGGAGCTCCGCTTGGATTCCCACAGAGAGGAAGGGTCTGAGGCAGAGGTGGATGCTGGGTAATTGGGGGGCACACGCCTTGTACTCTGGCGGTGAGGATGTGGCCCTGTGGTACAGGTTGGAAAAGTGTGACGGGCGTCCCAGTGGGGAGCATGGGGGAGTGCTGCTGCTGAGACGAGAGTGAAGGGGAGGGGTTCTGGGGGCTGTGGTTCTGGGTGGCTGGAGCAGACGGTGGAATCTGGGCCGCCGTACCGAGTCGGACTTGTAGCTGCGGCTGTGCTGCCAGAGGGTTTGATGGTAGCACCAGAGGCACCTGTGGTGGCACCGGGTGGCGGGGAACAGTCGAGTGGCTCGCAGGAGGTGGTTCCTGTGAAGTCAAGGCCACAGAGGGTGCGGCGACACCAGTGTTGTGGGTCGGGCCCGGGGCCCGGACAAACTGTGATCCCAGATTAGAGTGTCCTGGAGGTAAGACTGGTAACACAAGAAGAAGACAGTTCAGAAACACAACACAACAAACTCTGCTTCATGCTGCGACCCACAGTAAAGCAACACAAACATGAGATGTTTGAATTTTAATATTTAATATCATCACCCATCAATACTTGAGTTATAGTAGGTCTGTCACGATAAACCATAAATAAATTACTCGCATCATTTTCATTTATCGGCTTTATCGTTTCTTCGTGTCTCTCTTTCTACTGAAGACACTGGATGACAAAAAGCTCAACTCCGGTGCTCTTCACTGACCCCTCCCTTTCTCTTTAAAATCTGTTTTAACGATCCAAAATCTCGTTTTTGGATCGTTAAAAGCAGCCAAGCTGAGAAGCTAAGCTACGAGCTAAGCTAACGAGCTGACCCCGGGGGAAAAACCTCCGTCTTGTCGAAGGAGAGACAGCCCGTGTCACGTCAAGGAGCCTCCATCCCATTTTTCTTAAAGATACACACTGCTCGCTCCCTCACTATCCATCCTTCGATTCAAACAGTATTGTGGTAAAAAAAAAAGAAGGTACTACACACAAAAAATTAACCAACATTTCTTCTTAAATTTGACAATAATTACCAATTATTGTCAAACTTCAAATAATATTATCAATTTATCGCAATAATTTCTGAGACAATTAATTGCCCAGCAAAATTTTATATTGTGACAGGCCTAAGTTATAGTTTAAGTTTTGTTCACTCTCTGCAAATCCAGTACCAACTATAAAACTTCTGCCATTTCTAACTTTGTATTGATTAGTTTTAAACGCCTAAAAAGTCCATTTTCAGATTTCTACCCATTTTATAGACAGAAATAACACAAGTGCAGTCCAGTGGGTTCTGACCCAGGACGTGATCCAGCTTCTCCAACCTCTGACTTCCAGTGCTGAGCTACTGTGAATAACTTCCTCTCACTTTGATCATTCCTCGTGTGTTTGGCTTTTTAATTAGTTCAGCCGTGTTAATCTCAGCGGTACCGCCTGCATCCTCCTCCACAGCATCACTAATCTGTCGTTTCCAGACCTCGTCATCATTTTATATTGAAATGTTTCTTTTAAAGAAAATCTAAACTACATGGAAAAGAAATATGAAGGATTAAACTAAACAAAATCTGACTTTAAATACAGCAAACACAGTTGAAACCAGATGTTTACAGTGTATGTAAACATCTGGTTTCAACCTGTAACAACCAACAAATCACTGGAGCCTAAAGTGTGGTACCTGGTGGCAGGGTCTGGGGGTCTGCAGGTGCTTCATGCGGAGCTGCTGGAGGTGGAGGAGCTGCCGCTGCCGGGTTCTGCTGCTGCTGGTAGTACAACTGGATGGGCAGAGGGATCGCCCTTCGCCTTATTCCCACCAGGAGGATCTGGAGCTGGCTGCTGACTTTAGCCTCATCTTGCCGCCTCATCGTGTGGTTGGGAAACACGGTCCTGTGGAGCAGAAGAAGCCTTAGATTCAAAGGCTTTAAAAGCGCATGCTAATCTGAACATTCCTATAAAAAATAAATAAATAAATAAAGACTTTGATCTGTGGACGCACCGCAGACATTTGAGGAAGCCGGTGGAGTTCAGGATGTTGCTCCGACCCATTTTGCTGCACGTGGTGAGGTACTCTGAGTACATTTCTGATCGAGACACGGAGCCCTCGGGGTTCGTCTCGAAGTGTGCATTTAGCCTGTCGGCACAAACAGACGGGCTTTAACACAAGAACGAAACAACAAGGAGACTAATCCAACTCTTCTTCACATCCTTTAGGGACGGAAACCTCACCACTGCAGCGTAAACTTCTCCCCATCCAGTTCAACAATGCCAGGAGGGGGTTGACTGGACTGGACCGGGACCCTGGTCACTGAAGAAACAAGATGAAACCAGCTTATAAAAACATGTCAGACGTGCAGTGAATCTGTGATACTCAGGTCCTCCACTGGATGTCAGCACAATAAACTTCACAGAAGTCAGCATGAAGCCACTGAAGGTCTACGACCCGTTTAAAACATTTCATCAGTTTTATTTGTAACCTCACAGAGGTGAGAATTACATTAGTTGAAGCTAAAGGCTAGCTACTGCTCCAAATTAGCCATCCTCTTTGATGCATGACATCTAATAAAGGAATAATTCAACCATGGTGACATTTATAACAAAGTTACAGTTTAGAGTCAAACATGTTGGGGAACACGGTGCGGAACGATGGAGAACGGGACACTCAGCGTCTCCCCCGCCACAAACATGGAAAGACGTTTATTAATTTATTTACATGTCATGACCTTTCCAGCAGGGCGGCCCGCCCTCTTTGGACAACGGTCGTTCATGACAAAGTTCTTACATGAGCCTCAACAACACGTTGATGTTGTTTTAAGATAAAAACCACTTTGGTTGTGTTTGGACGAGCAGTGAGCGCTTCAGACAAGACACGGAGTCCTGTTCCAAAATGGCCGAACTGTCCCTTTAATTTGAAGCTCCGCGGCCGTACAACTAAACATTTAAGAAGTTGAGCAGCAGCATCCAGGAGAACAGCTGAGCTCAATGTGACGATTAAAACTCAACGCTCTGAGCAGACGCACGACAGGAAGTGACGCTCGTTTTTTTTTTTTTCTATCATTTGCTTCAACAAACTAACCCAAACAGCACCAGAGGGGTTTAAGCTCTGGTCCTAATGATCTCGGCGGCTCTGACACAAACACTCACCCGGCGCCGGAGCTCCCTGCACGGCTGCAGGAACCTGCTCGACCAGCTGCGGTCGGACCTCGGCCGCCTGCTCGGCGTTGGCCTGGTGCTCGATCAACCGTACCGCCGTCAGTGCGTCAGGCCCAAACGTGTGAAGGTCTACAGACACTAACCGCACCAAGAGGTCTGAAAGGAGAACAGCAGAGAGAACGGGTCAGACTCAGAGAGACACTCCTGCTGAGCGTCTCCAGTAAGACTGGACCAGTTTGTTTGAAACGAGCCTGACTGGAGTTGTACCTATGCTGCGGTCGACTGAGGCGATCTTGCTGCAGGGCACCTCTCCAAGCTGGGCCAGCAGATAGAGCACCTCCAAGGAGGCCATGAGGAGCAGGAGGTCTGGCAGAGTGAGGAGCATCATCACCTCCCTGTACGACTCCTGGTCCACATACTCGCAGATCAGCACACCGTTATCGTCCGCCTTGCTGAGGTTCCCCAGGATCTCCATGGCTGCACAAAGACACGGCGGCTGTAAAAACCCACGGCTGCTTCACCTGCGGCCACTCGAGCAGAGCGGAGGACAACCCACCTCGCATTTTCAGGAACCGGTCCCGGGACATCAAGCATTTGGTGATGGTGTGGAAGATCAGGTGCGTCGTCCGAAAGTCTACAGGATCCAGCTGAAGCTGCAACGAGTCAGAAGGTCAGATCATCAGTTGAAGCGTTTTCACTACACGCTGCTTCCGGTTCTCTGGTTTCAGTCACGGTTTGTGACTCGCTGCTGATCCCGCAGCGTTGGAAGAACTTGTGCATCCCAACGTGCAGCCTGACTGGGACCAGTGAGCTACAACTCTCGGTACATCGCACAACAAAGAAAACAATGCACAACTAGGAATTTATGGCAAAACAAAAGCAAAAAAAAAAAAAAAAAAGACGACACCCAGCCCTCGCTGGAGCTCTAATGCTCAGACACTTTGTAGGAAAATCATCAAAGATTAATAAACAAGTTGCAGAAAGTTCCACTGAAATAATATTTTATCCTCTTATACTGCGACAGTTTAACCATCAAACTGAAGGTGACTATACTGTGTGTGTGCACACGTCTGCACTCAGTAAAACAGTTCATCAATCACCAAACAAATCAAAACTAAAAGTCATCACTGGCTGCACACGGTGGAGTCAACCCAGTTCAAGATGGCTGCAACAGCTAAACAGCCCGAGGCCCCGTTTACACGACAACAACCTCTGGAAACTGTGTTTTTTTCAACAAAAAGAGAAGTGTGTTTACATGAAAACGCTGTCGTTTCAATGCGAGTCGGGTTGCCAGATAAGAAATGATGAACTACAGTACTGTGGCTTTACAATGATAGTATTTTGACCTAAACTGTCATATGTGCTGAGTAAATATATTCTAAGAGGAGGTGTGTGTTGTGTTTGTAAAACATGTGCACAGAAAGGGAGGGGGTACATAATAAGACATTTTAAATGTATCTTTATCTGCAGCCGCCAGTAGTGCACATGTGCCACTTCAACATTTCACACCTCTGTGGGGGGATCCCCTGAAAATCTCTCTGAGACGTGGATTCAGAAACCTTTAGTTTCAAGCCCCCAGTATACTCCCGCGTACATCCATACACCATACACCATCTACACCTCCAGATGCAGGAAGAGGGCCACCTGCATCATGAAGGACCCCACCCACCCAGCACACACACTTTTTGCCCCACTCCCCTCAGGAAGGAGGTTAAGGAGCATTAAGTGTAGAACCACTAGACTGAGGAACAGCTTCTACCCTGAGGCTGTTAGACTCATGAATCTCTAACTAGAATAATCACTGTGAAAAACCATATCATGTTGCTGCTGATCTGTTTCATGTTGCTGCTGATCTGTTTCAATGTTGATGTGTTCATGCGTGCACATCTGCTCACAGACTCATGTTCATGTTTGTGGTGATGTTCAATGTTTTTATGTTATGAGTGCTTAGTGTATATTTAGTTGATGTTTTTATTAGTTCATATCTTAGATGTTATTACTGTTTTTCTTTTCCATTTTATTGTTGGATGTAACTGGGACCCTGTGTACATAATTTCGCTCCACCACATGTACCACATGAGGTGCGAATGACAATAAAGAAACTCTGACTCTGACTCTGACACGCGGAGGTATGAGCGTACCCCCCAGGGCATGTCCGTGCGAAGCTCAATTTTTACGACCGCGTACGCGTACTCGGTGTCGCACAATAAACTGCCCGGCGACAAACTGTTTTGTATGCGACACCAACGTATTAAATTCCTCTTCTTCATCCCTGATCTGGCCTTTTATTTTGTTTTTTTCCAAGAGGCAGTGATCTCTTCCTCCTCCGTTGACTCCATGACTGAAATGGTGAAAAATGGAGGAATTTGTCACGAGCAAATTAAACTCAGGTCCAGTGTGGCTGTGGGAGGGTCTGGAGATTTCCTGGTGGGCTGGTCTGATGAGTGGGCTGCAGGGCCAGCGCTCCCTGTTTTTTTAAAATATTTTTTAGATCTTTTCATTAACGATATATAAACACAGAACACCGCTGCAGCTGAGGCTGCCAGCGCTCCCCCCCCCCCACCCCAACCTGTCAATCAACCCAGTAGGCGTGTCAGCAAATGACCAATCGGTGACCTCAATTTGTCCCGAGGGTAAACGCCCCTTGTCTGCGAAGCTGCTCTGCAGCTGTTCAGGGTGTACGCTCGAGTATGAAGTCTGAACCCTCTGCGTACAGTATGCACGTACGTACGTGTGAACGGACAAACGCGGGAGAATACTGGGAGCTTCAGAGAGAACGAGGCTGTTGTCGTGTAAACAGGGCCTGGGTCTAACAAAAATGTCTGCCTCGTTCAAAACTGCCGACAGATCATAGGAAGGAATGTTTTTTAGGAGTTTTTAAAATCACAAAACGTTCATCTTTAACGTCACACACTGAACAGTCTAAAATATTTACAACCTTTAACTCAAATTTTAAATGTTACTTTGAGAAAGAGACGGAAGTGACGGAGGGTTTCCAAACGATGCGTCCCCGACTGACCTCTGCCAGCGTGCCTGGAGCTCATTATTTAAACATTAATCTGTCTGATCCTGGAACAGTGAGCGTGGAACACAGCAGCTAATCGTGCTGCTCGTTTAGCTGCTGTGTTCTGGCAGCGCAGGTGCTTTGTGTCAAGAATCTGATGGTGGCAACGAACACAACCGCCGAGCTTTCAGTTCCTCTTGCTGCACTTTGTTTTTTTAACCTTTACCAGGATAAAAAAAAAAAACTTTGCGATTAAAAACCAATTTTTCAAGGGAGACCTGGCCAAGAGGCAGCAACAAATACAAAAAAAAAATACACAGTTAAATGTCAAGCTATAAAAACAGGTACATTTCATTGACTCGGCCTCAGTAACTTTTAGTTTGGATGTAAAAACAATGAGTGAGATGAATTCAGTCAATCTCAGAGAGTTTATAAACAGATAGAAGCAGATCCACTTTCAGTTTTGTAGATTTTAAATGATTTAACAGAAGAACCACGCGCTGATGTTTTATAACAAATATCATCCCTGGTCGATCTGGAAACTATAGTTCAGTAAAACGAGAAACTAAACAAATCCTAAATGGTCCTTTTTAATTTTAAATACATTTAAAAAACTCCTGAAAACGGAGAGAAATAATTAAACTAATAAATGAAAATAAAAACCAGGAAGTGTTTGCGTCAATAGTTTGAACTTCATATAAAATTAGCTGAGTGTTGCTTAAATGATACAGCTGCTTGCCATACCTGCATCCGTTTTATTTGTAAAACACCCAGCTGATCCTTCCAGCACTGGATCTACTCAGACTTCAGATATTGAACAGATCTCCGTTACAGCACAGCAGCCCCACTCTGCACCTACCTCAGCAGCCACGTTGCCCAGCGTGTCCAGTCCAAGCTGTCGGAGTGAGATGAGGTTGCAGTGGGCGCAGAGCAGAAGGAAGCGCAGGCACGTTCGGTTGGCCGCCAGCAGCTTGACGTTGGCCTCCTCGAAAGAGAGGTTTCGCAGGATGACGGCGATCTGCAGCACTCGCTGGGCCTCTGCGTCGCTGATACCCGGGTTCCGCGGAGGGTGGAAGAGGCTCGGCCAGCGCTCCTCGCACGACGTACCGTCTGTGGAGAGAACGGAGGGCGGAAAATAAAACCTCGTGGAAACCCTGGGACAGAATGAACCCCTGCAGCGACGGGACGTTGAGCTCCAAACGTGTTTACCTTGTGCTGGACTGCTCTTGTCCCAGATCAGCTCTCGGACTTCAGCGTCCTCCACCACCTCTCTCCAGAACTGGAACACAACAGAGGCTGGTCAGAGCCTTGAAGCAGCCAGTCAAACAACCGCTGCGCACCAGGGCTCCAGTGGTGAATGAGTCTCACTGTCAGACACGGACCAGTCCATCCAGATCATATTTATTTTCAATAAGACCGTTTTCAACCCCTCGTAAAAACCTGCAGCTTCAGTTTCCCACAATGCAACTCGACAGCTGTCAGATATTTCTGCTTGAGGCTTCACGCTGCAGCTAGCCGCGAGCACCAACAAGGTCAGAGCTGTAGATGCTCATGTTCCAACTAAACTCTTTTACAGTCCATTTATCTGACCTTCAAATGGTTTTCATCATTTATACTGATGATACTTTAAACTGGCACTCTTGAATATTAATTACTTTAGAAGTTTAAAAACAATACGTACATACTCTTATCTACTAGATGGCGCTGTGGATCCAAATGATGATAGGGTTTGAAGTTGACAAAGGTCCGGCTCAAAATGAACGATTATTTGAAACATTCGTCACAGATGATTTATTCACAGATTGACCCAAATTTACACAGAAAAACAGCTAAAACTCCCCCGTCGAGAGGACGGACTCCAGAAACCATCTGATCGCCATCAAACTGCCCACTATGTGAGTGTGCTGCTTACGGGACTGAGTTTGTGGAGGCTCCTAGAACTGATGAAGTCCTTTGGATGAAGAACAAAACATTAAAAAAACCATCCAGAGGACCTGACTTAACTTTGTTGGGGCTAAAACTACCAGTAGTCTTTTTTATTGAACATATGAACATAAAAACAGTTATTTCCATGTTAGTTTTGGTCAAAGTAAGTAAGAGCCACAGGACAAGGACTAACGAGCCATTTGTGGCCCTGGAGCCACAGTCCCAGGTTCGATCCCCAGTCACTGCACATCACGTGGCGTCTCTGGGCAGCACGTCTCATCCCCAAAATGTCCCCCGGGCGCTTTCAATAGCTGCCCACTGCACCACCTGGTGGTGGATGGGTTAAATGCAGAGACTAATTTCGCCATTGTATGGAAACATACAGTGCTGACATTGTGATGACATTATTATTATTATTATTATTATTATTACAGGCTGAAGCGATGTATTCATGGATTTTTTCCCATATTCATAAACTAATTTTGGCTGAGATATGACAGTTTTCATTCATTCTGACTGAAAATATTGAACATTACCATTTTCAGCCACTTGATGGCAGCAGAGTAGTAGTGGCAGTAAGGCATGCCATTGTATCATGTAATAGGGAAAAGTGGCTATAATGACAAATTCAAAAAAGTTCCAGACAAAAACAACCAGACTTTATTTATAATACTTTTCTTTATATTTTATTGTTTTTGCCTTGAACTTTTTTGAATGTACCATGTCCTGGATGACTGAGAATCTTCACCAGCTATTAATGACACAATCGGCTTGCCATAGTCTGACACCTTCGTTCTGCTCGCTGCTTGGAGAAAATCAAACCAGCTTCATTTCGCTGCACCGCCCCGGCGAAATGCAGCTGATTTGACATTAAAGTCTTTTTATTTAGTAAAAGTTCAACTGAGACACACCTTTACTATAAATTTGAGCAAACAATTGTTTTAGGTGCTTATTTTGTTAAATAAATGCACAGCGAGTCGTTCCTCTGCGTGCTCCTACTTCTGCGTATCGGCTTTTGAAAATGCAGGTGATTTAACCATTTAAGTGCATTTATTAAGCAAAAGTTAGACTGAGACACACATTTACTATAATTTTGAGCAAACTAATTGCTTTAAAGTGTTGATCTTGTTAAATTCTTGTTTAAGTCCTCCCGTGCATGCTCCCATGGCCACCATTTGCTAGTCCATCCATTTTTGGCACAACACCGGCCCACATTTCCAGGTTGTCAGCGGTGACGCACAATAGATGCGACGTATATGGCAAAGCGACATATTTATGGATTTTTCCACTTTATTAAATAAATATGGACTGATGCGACTTATAGGGCGGAGCGACGTGTACAGCGGAAAAATATGTTGTGTATAAAGACCAAATCAGAAGGTTTGAAAAGTAAAAAAAAAAGTTATACTTTACCCTGACAAAGTCCCGGGAGGTTTTCTCCTTCCAGTCTGTCCCAAACACCCCAGAGAAGCTGCCAAGTGCTACAACATAAACAAAGAAACTTTTACCTGGGAGCTTACTTTTGTCTTTTTCTCCGCTTTTCTCTTGGATTTGGGAGAAAAAAAAAAGAACCAAGCATCGATACAATACGTTGATACCTGACGTGTGTCGAGGACTTACAGTCGTCGAAGACGCCGGCGTGGGCCAGCAGCAACGTGACCAGTTTGGGGTCTTTGTCCAGCTGCATGGCGTGTTTGCTCTCGTTGGACAGCAGTGTGCAAACGTTAACGGCGAAGTCGACTTCGTTGGGGAGGCTCGAGAGGAGAGACAGCACCAGTTTGTTGTAGTCGCACGGCTGAACAAAATCTGAAGACAGTCCATAACTTTGGCGGAGATAGTCTGAAAGGAAAAGATAAACGGCGGGAGGTCAGAAGATGTTTGGAGGAAATATTCATCAAACAGCTGCTGAACTTCAGATTTAGGCTGCTCAGATGAGACGAAGCTGTGTAGATAAAGATGATCCGGAGTTTGAAAGTACAATCACTCTGGAGTTTACAGCTTCTGGAGGCTAATCGTGGTCCTGCTGAGTCGACTTGATTTACCAACTTCAGGGGCTTGTTTAGGCTCGAGTCATTCAGCTGATCTCTACTGAAACAGAGTCATTGCAAACAGTTCGTCTTCTAAAACAAGCAGAGAGAATCCGACAACTGCTGCACATCTCGTGTGCACGGCACCGTTTTATGAACGTAATGACAGTTCTTATCGGACACAACAGGCTCGAAGGGACGGACACGTTGAAAGAAGACGGTGACAGTAGTCTGCATCGTTTGATCTGAACCTGAATAGGTTGGATTTTCCTCAGCTTGTAGGTGCTTTTAAACTCATGTGACTGCCAATATGTCCTTGTCCTGCTGTAGTTTATATAGCGTCGGTGACACGCTCCTGTCAGAGCAGAAGACTGGTAGAAAAAAAACACGCCGTGTTTTAGAGCAAGAGAGAAATCAGAAGCTTCTGATGGATGCAACCCTCTACAGGGAAATGCACTCTGATAAATTGCATTCCACAGGCTGAGCTCTGGGATGAAGACTGGGATACACGCCACTTTATCTAAACGCTGCCTTGCTCAGAATGAGGTCAAAGAAAAGTAAACAGTGAGTTAGTCCTATTGATGGCTCCCTTTACTCTCATTCCTACACCCCATCTTTCAGCATTTTAACTCAGCTGAAGGTCAATGCAAATAGCAGCCAGCCCAGCGCAGTCCAATTGTGCTTGTAGTGCACAAACCATGCTTGTGTTGCGGTCTGAAGCAGTTAGGGCTAAGTTTAATGGTTGTGTTAAACCACAGAGCCTAAACACGTCCTACTCTCTGCAGGGCTGCAGCTCTGGACGTCTGGATCATTGGGTTTAGTTTGAATATAATGCGTCTCCAGAAACATGCAACAGTAGCAGCTGGAGTTTGGAGCTTTGAACAGAAAGGGAAAGCAGAGAGCGTGCAGACTTTGGATCATTAATATGTCGGTCTCCGGGGTGTTTCTGTAGATTTTTTTGCCTGGATTACAGACTATTGCCTACGATGAACTGTATTAAATCACGCAGTAAATGTGTGGGAATTGTGTCCTTTAAAATAAGCTGTAAATGTAGAAAAAATTAGGCTCAATACCTGGAATCCCAGGCTGAAATTTAAGTCTTAAAATGAACACTGAACAGCCAGGCAGGTGTTCTGCTTCATGATTCCGAGGTTAAATTTGGATTCAAAAGTACAAATAGATTGTTTTCCTTGAAAATACAAACAAACAAAAAAAAAAACCAATGGTCAGAAGGATTAGATTGATTCAATTGTATCGATGATTTCAAGCGATCGTTATCACTTGGCAGGCTGCTCAGGCGTATGAACAGCTGCTTTTGTATTTCATCACTTGTTTTTTTTGTCATTTCTTACCATCAATGTATACAACTCTTACAGGAGAGCAGCACACAAGTCATCGTTTAAATCCCACAATATTGAAATGTGCACAGGCATTTCCTGTCTTAGGCACCAACATGAGATCATGTGCAGGAGGAGGCTTTTTGTACACGCTGTATTTATTTTATTTTTTTAAGATACATTTCTGGTCAAATCGTACCCTGTTAAATCATATTCCCAAGTTGTGTCCAGGCATGGCCATTTTCTGCTGCAAAAGGAGGAATTTCTCCAGTTCCTGTGATGGGTTAGTCTCTGTGTGGAGATCTATCCTGGACTTTACATACAGACACTGTGGTCATGAAAGCACAACAAAGACTCTACTTCCTAAGAAAACTAAAGAAGTTTGGTACGAACACCAGTATCCTCACATGGGAACTGCACCAGTCAGAAAGCTCTACAGAGGGTGGTGCAAACAGCAGGGGACATCACTGGTAGCAGTCTCCACACCATCCACGACATCTACCACAGCTGATGTCTGTGTAAAGCATGCAGCATCATTAAGGACCACACCCACCCAGCACAAGGACTCTTCTATCTACCCTCAGGCAGACGATACAGGAGTCTGTCATCGTGCAGGAAAAGATTCAGAAACAGTTATTATCCACAAGCGCTCAGATTACTGAACTCTTGACAACAACACGGCACCAAACCACATCTGTGACAACCAATACTTTTATTGCTGCTGCATTATGTGGCTGTATCGTGTATGTATCTACCTTACCATCATAATTCATCTCAATGTTACTCACTACCTGTGCAGTTTATGTTAGATATGCACATTATATACCATGTGCGTTTAAGCTTATATTACTACCTACGAAGTACTTATATATAAGTACTAATTCTTCCTGCTTGCACCATTATATTATACCATGTTATTGTTTACCATTTTTCTTTTAGACCTTGTAAATATTATATTTCTTTTTCACTTTGTGGTACTTTATTTTGTACCCTTCATTGCAGGGGTACTGGCAATAAAACACCATCTAAAGTCAAAGTTTATTTATTTGTCATACGCACCACATGTGGTAGATGTGCTGGAACAAAATTGTGTACACAGGGTTCCAGTTACATCCAACAAAAGAATAAATTGTATGAAAAACAGTATTAAGATCTAAGATATGAACTAAGAAAAACATCAACTAAAAATACACTAAGCACTTGTAGTGAACTTAACCTGATGTCAAGACTAAGCCTAAGGTCAAAACCCTTGACCTTAAGAACCTTGTGGGACAGGAACTGTCATTTCATTGATTTGAATCCAGAAATACAGGTTCACCCATCCTGAGACTCTCTTTCTTGAAAATCAAGTGGAAGAACACTCTCTTTTTATTATCATTACTATTTTACAAATGTTGATAATCAAAGTGTCTTAGTTCAAACCATTTTAGATGTTGCAGTGAACTAATCAATTTTATTAACTGTGAAACAGTGTAATGATTTTTTAATGCTTATGCAGAGTTAGAATTCATGTTAAGGTCTGTTACAGATTTTTATGCATTTTCTGATTTCTGTCTTTGAATGAGCAAGTGTGCGTTTTCCAAGGTCAGGAGTCGAAGCAGACAAGTGTTGGAACAACTGTCTTGTTTACATCCTCTCAGATGTAGAGCTGGCACCTGTTTTCCAAACTCGCCAAAACAAAACTCTCTGTCTCTGAGAACAGTTTAACCTGTTCCATAACAATTCTTGCTTTTTCTGACTCCTAGTAACCTCTTACGTCACAAAACACACCCCTGTCTGGTCGGTACTGACCAATGGGAAGACTCCCAAATGAACCGGGAAAAGAGCTCTTTAAAAATGTCGGTACTTCCTGGCTCTCGGAGTTCTGATATGTCCTAGTGCTGTGCAGTTGCTGTGGGAGCCAGTTCTGGATTTGCCCAGTTCTCAGTTCTGTGAAGTTCTGTTGGGTCTGGCTGGGAGCCGGGAAGACCCTGACATGACCACAGAGCTCTTCCGAGTTTCATGGGATTATAACACTTTCCACTTGCTGAGGTGAGCTTGTGTCGGACGGAATCTCGTCACTACTTCGGACGAGTCACAGCCATCCTATGGAGACGCTGGACAGGTAGCGTTAACTGGACCTCCATATCTGCTGATTAATCTTCAGAAAGGTAATGAGTCAAGTTTCCTACCAAAGCGTACCGAGGAGAGCTGGGTTCGAATGGAGGGTGCCGTTTCTGAAGCTGACACCACATTCTCCCTCATCCATCTTTTACTCCCTTTAAACTCCATCTTTCCATCTTTAAATTCTTCTCTCAAGTAGAAATCCTTCCAGATAATTTAGAAATGTCTGTGTAAAGTGCTCATCCACCGCCGTGTGGATAATTGATCATAATTGTACAGTTTTCAGAAATGTCTGTGGTGAAGCAACGGTTTTCCTGATTGATTGATTATGTTGTTATTTTCATATTTTGCCAAATTAATGTAAATGTTTGATGTTAAACTTTGATTCTGTAAATAAATGACCGCATTCATTTTGATGGGTCAAAGATAAATGACGTCTCACGTTTGCATTTCATTAAATTCAATGCACGTTTTATTCAGTCCAGAAAAATGAGGAATCCGTTTTAATTGATGAATATATCTCTGCATCTGTTCATCTACACACTAATAGTACAAAACAAATATACGCCGAACAGCATGAACATGAGTCTGTGTGAGCAGATGAGTACAAATGAATACAGCA
Source organism: Nematolebias whitei (assembly GCF_014905685.2). Taxonomy (NCBI): domain Eukaryota; kingdom Metazoa; phylum Chordata; class Actinopteri; order Cyprinodontiformes; family Rivulidae; genus Nematolebias; species Nematolebias whitei. The sequence continues at coordinate 22,773,870 of NC_056519.1, read as the reverse complement.
GCATGAAATACATCAGCAGCATAAAATCAGCAGCACATCAACAATCAAGTGGCATTACAGTGATTATTCTGGTTAGAGATTCATGAGTCTAACAGCTTCAGGGTAGAAGCTGTTCCTCAGTCTAGTGGTTCTACACTTATTGCTCCTCAACCTCCTTCCTGAGGGGAGTGTGGTAAAAAGTGTGTGTGCTGGGTGAGTGGGGTCCTTCATGATGCAGGTGGCTCTCTTCCTGCATCTGGAGGTGTAAATGTCTGTGATGGTGGGGAGGCTGACTCCAACATCTTCTGTGCAGCCTTCACCACTCTCTGCAAAGCTCTTCTTTCTGCAGCTGTGCAGCCTCCATGCCACACGTTGATGCTGGAGCACAGGATGCTCTCCACTGCACACCTGTAGAAGGAGGTGAGGACTGAGCTTCCCAGACCAGCTCGTCTCAGCCGTCTGAGGAAGTAGAGTCTCTGATGAGCTTTCTTGATCAGGCTGGTGGTGTTGTTGCTCCAGCTGAGGTTGTTATTCAGGTGTACACCCAAGTACTTGTAGCTGGAGACCACTTCCACCGCAGATCCTCTTATGTTCAGGGGGGTGTAGATGTTTTTGTTCCTTCTGAAGTCCACAACCATCTCTTTTGTCTTCTTCACATTGAAGTCAAGGTTGTTCTTCCTGCACCAGCTCTCCAGGTGTTCCACCTCCTGCCTGTAGCTGGACTTGTCGTTGTTTGTGATGCACCCCACCACCGCTGTACCATCTGCAAAACTTGACAATGCGACAGCCCGGATGGGTCGGTGCACAGTCATACATAAGCAGAGTGAACAGGAGAGGGCTCAACACACAGCCCTGGGGGGAGCCAGTGATGAGGGGTATGGTGAAGGAGGAGAAGTTGTGGATCCTCACTAACTGTGGTCTGTTTGTTAAAAAGTCTAGTACCCAGTTGCAAATGGAGGGGCTTAGTCCTAGTGTGGATAGTTTGTCCATCAGGGTTTGGGGGATCATGGTGTTGAAGGCGGATGTGAAGTCCACAAAGAGCATACGGACGTGAGTTTTTCTGCTCCAGGTGGTTGAGAGCAGTGTGGACCACAGAGGAGATGGCGTCTTCTGTTGATCGATTCTCACGGTATGCGTACTGATGAGGGTTCTCGCCGATGTTGTTGGTTGTTTTGATGCGAGTCATGACCAGTCTTACAAAGCATTTAGCGACTGTTGGGGTGAGGGACATTGGCCGATAGTCATTCAGACCAGTCACTGTAGAGCTTTTTGGACCTGGAATGATGGTGGTGGTCTTCAGGCAGGTGGGAACTGTCTCCAGGGTAAGTGAGGTGTTAAAGATGTCTGCCAGGACCTCAAAGAGCTGATCGGCACATTCCTTCAACACTTTTCCGGGGATGTAAACACGGTCCAGCACGGTATGGCAACATGTTGATAAAATCTTGGCAGGGAGACCTTCAGATTTATGTGTTTAAAGTCACCAGCCACCACGTAAAATGCTCAGGGTGTTTGCTCTGCAGAGAGCTGATGTTATCATGAAGCTCCCACAGGACGTCTGCAGCATTAGCATCTAAATATAAAAGCACTGTTTTACCAAGCAGGAGTTGAAGTGAGGTTTACTGTCGTCTCTCGAGTGATTGGCAGGCAGCCTAAAGATCAGAACAGCAGCTGACAAGGATGTGAATGTGAGTCCGAGGAAACGCTGAACGATTTCTGCCTTTACGTATAATGTGAGGTAAACTATAAACATAATTCCAAAGAATCACAACTCAGTACAACAAGCGGCAGCTCTCTGTTCTACAGCACATCTCTTAAGTCTGTCTGCAGATGTGGCTCATCTGTTTGTCACCACCAGCAGCGTTTAGAAGACAATTAGCTCAGCAGGCAGGGGGCTGCCTGTTCCAGGAAAGAGCCTGCACCTGAAAAGCTGGAGACTAATCTAAACTGAGGTGGAGGGAAAACCAACAAGTGTATCTTTCCTCCTCGAATCAATACTCACTGTCAGAAAAGTCAATTATCTCTAACTCTGTGGCCAAAGAACGGCTTGGACTCCCAGCGTGAGACGGGCGGGAGTTTAGAAATCTGCAGCAAGAAACATTTAGGCTGAAATATGACGATGGAGCAACAAAGTCCATGCTCAATAATCCAGGTATACATTCCAACATCTTTCAGTCAGCCTCTATCATGAAAACAGCTGCATTCTTGGCATTTCATTACGAGTCAGTTATTCAGCATAGGGGTGGGGGTTAATCTCGCTAGCTTTGGTTCAGTCCAGGTGAAAGAGTTTAATGAGTCACTGAGTAACAGAAGTGCTTCATACGTACAACAGTGGAGTTGTCACACCGTGGAGCAACACGTCAAATAAAACAAGTCATGAAGGGAAAAAAGCAGCCGAAAACTGTTCACGCTTTTAGGAAGAAGACCTCGAGGAAAACAATAAATAACTCGTTTAAAAAGCAATATGTCATTTTAACCATTTAAAGAACAAAAGAAAATAATCTGAGGCTCGCTCGTCTGTTTTAGAACTCATTTTTCTACAAGGAGGCAAAAAGAGCTAACTATTATTTTCTTTGTTTTATTGAAAAACTAAAATTTGATTAAAAAAAGTTTAATCTGGTCCTCTGGACATTCAAAAAACTAAACAACGCAAAACAAAAAAAATTGAAACGTTTCGTCTTTCATCCAAAAGACTTCTTCAGTCTGAGGTGCTGTATTCAGTTCAGTCTCTTAAATAGCACCTTCTCAGAGTGGATCAACCAGTTTGCTGCTGACAACCTACTTCACATATGGGGAGCAATATTATAGGCAGAAACATGGGTGTGCTATGGGGTCTCCAGTTTCTCCTATTGTTGCCAACCTGTACATGGAGGAGGTAGAAACGTCCTTTTCAGGGACACCACCAAGTCATTGGTTCAGGTATGTTGACGACACCTGGGTTAAAATTAAATCTCAGGAAGTCCAACATTTTACTGACCACATCAACTCTGTGGATAAATACATCAAGTTCACACGAGAAGATGTAAAAAATGGCAGGTTGGCTTTCTTGGACTGTGAGGTCTCAGTCTCTGATAGAGGACATTTGCAAACTGAGGTGTACCGCAAACCCACCCACACAGACCAGTATTTGCAGTTTGACTCCCATCACCCTTTGGAGCACAAGTTAGGAGTCATCAGGACTCTGTATCACAGAGCAGACAGCGTCCCCACTAGCTCAGGAGCCAGGCAGAAGGAGAAATCCCACACAAGACAGACTCTAGAGCAATGTGGATATCCTAACTGGGCCTTCCTGAAAGCAGAGAAGAAACCCAAACAGGACTCCAGTCAGCCATCAGGTGAAAAGGAGGAACCCAGACCAGTGGTCATTCCATATGTTGAGGGGGTATCAGAGAAACTGAGATGTTTATTTTCTAAACATAATGTCCCAGTGGCTTTTAAACCCCAAAATACATTACGGCAAAGACTGGTTCATCCCAAACATCCAGTCCCCCGGCACAAACAGAGTAATATTGTGTATGCTGTTCAGTGTCAGGGCTGTGATCAGTCTTACATCGGGGAAACTAAACAGCCACTGGCCAAAAGGATGGCCCAGCACAGAAGATCAACATCATCAGGCCAGGACTCTGCGGTCTACACTCATCTCCAGGCCAGCGGTCACTCTTTCAGGGATGAAGATGTTCACATCCTGGACAGAGAGGAACGATGGTTTGAGAGAGGAGTAAAGGAGGCCATCTTTGTGAAAAGAAACCGTCCATCATTAAACAGGGGTGGAGGCCTCCATGTTCAACTGTCCCCCTCTTACAATGCTGTGATTGCTAGTATCACTCAGCCCTCTGTGAACAGTAAACAGCCATCAGTGTGCTAATGATCCATTGTTAGACTGATGGTCCTTCTTGAGCATGTGATCAGCTGGTTTTGATTGTCAGCAGCAAAACTGGTTGATCCACTCTGAGAAGGTGCTATTTAAGAGACTGAGCTGAAAACAGCACCTCAGACTGAAGAAGTCTCTCAGATGAGAGACGAAACGTTTCTACTTCTTTTTTTTGTTTGTTTTTTGAATGTCCAGAGGACCAGACAGAACTTTTTTTTTAGATTTTTCTACCTGGATTATTGATCATGCATCAGGATAAAATTTGATTAATTTTCAGTTTATATATATTTATATATACATACAGAATTACTGGAATTTTACCAAAACAAGACTTCATTTATTTTTTTCATTTTTTATTTAGTTGCACAGAAGAAATCAAAAAGACAAAAGAGATAAAATAGTTTCAGATGAAAGGTGATCTGACCGATGTTTGAGGAACAAAAAGGACTGAGTGAGTAGGACATTAGAGTGAAATGTCTTTGTATTTCAACAAAATTGTCAATCTTGTCACGGACAGACAACATCAAAATGTGGGTGGGAAAGGTGAAACAGCCACACATGCCTCCACCCTCATTTGCCCCACTCTGGGCCCTTGAGCAAGGCCCTTAACCTTAACCTATTGAGACCCGTGTTACTTCTGTAACTTCGTTCCACCATTCTTGTTCTATTTCAACACGTCGTGTATCAAAACGTTCAGCTCATTCAGGACATTCCTACTTTTGTTTCCAAGTTTTTCTCATTGAAAATGAATGGAGCTCTCTTCACATCCTCCAAACTCTTTGAGCTGTTGAAAACATTTTACTGCTCATTTCAGCTTCTGTTCTGGTTCAGCTTTTTCCATCTTTATGCTAATTTCAGCTTCCTTCAGCCATTTTTATTTTTTTCCCCCCTGTCAATTTCAACTTATTTGCCTTTTCAGCTACATTGTTAAGTCAGTTTGAGCTTTTTCCTGCTCATATCAGATTATTTTTTATATTTTTTTAATCAACATTCAGACTTTCTATGCCTATTTCAGCTTATTCGGCTCATTTCTGTTCTATTCGGCCTTTTCTTTACATTTCTGCCAGTTCTCTACTGCTTTCAGCTTTTACTTTCCTGCTTTCTGCAAATGTCATTGTGCAAATTCAACTCGCATCAACAGTTTAGAGATGAAACCTTTCCAGCTGGTTTAAACTTCTTCAGCTGCTTTCAGCTAAACTCATTTAACAATAATAAGAACTCACTGAGTTGTTGCAGGGAATGACATTTCTCCATTTCTTCCTCTACTGTGAGGTTAAATATGTACCAGTACACACGACCGTTCATGAACTGACGAGCTGCATGAATCATACGTCCAGCTCTAATCTGCTGGATGAAAATCAAACACTTCTTTGACAAGTGACCATATGAACTTCCAGAGAACGCGACAAACTGAGAAGCCAAATCACCCGATCCAGATGAAGGTCAACCTGTGCCTACCTGATACGACATGTTGCTGGTAGTTGTAAGAGTTTGGGATTGCACCGACTGGAAGAGAGGCTTTGGGGTTCCCCGGCTGAGCTTCGTCGTCATCCTCACCGAAGTGGTGGACCTTCTCGTACTTCTCCAGGTATCTGCGTGAGCAAAGAGACGAGCTTTAGGAAAAAAGTGGGCCAATAAGACCAAGATTCATTGCTGCACATTCTGGTGTGAATTTTTACATAACTTTATTTTCAAGACTGAAGGCATGCTCGTTGAAAGCATCAAGCATTTTTTATGAGCATGAACTTTGTTCAAATGTACACTAAAGTCCTCATTTGGTACCTCAGTTTCAGAGTTAAGTTGTGGATTGAGCTGTATAAAAAATAACATTAAAACACTTTCGCTGGGCACTGAACAGCAAGCTGTTACAGGACCACTCTGCTAACAGGACCGTGCTGCTAACAGGACCAATCTGCTAACAGGACCGTGCTGCTAACAGGACCACTCTGCTAACAGGACCACTCTGCTAACAGGACCACTCTGCTAACAGAACCACGCTGCTAACAGGACCACTCTGCTACCAGGACCACTCTGCTAACAGGACCATGCTGCTAACAGGACCACTCTGCTAACAGGACCACTCTGCTAACAGAACCACGCTGCTAACAGGACCACTCTGCTAACAGGACCACTCTGCTAACAGGACCACTCTGCTAACAGGACCACGCTGCTAACAGGACCACTCTGCTACCAGGACCACTCTGCTAACAGGACCATGCTGCTAACAGGACCACTCTGCTAACAGGACCGTGCTGCTAACAGGACTACGCTGCTACCAGGACCATACTGCTAACAGGACTGCACTGCCTACAGGACAATACTGCTAACAGAACTACGCTGCTAGCAGGACCATGCTGCTAGCAGGCTTGCACTGCTAACAGGACCGTGCTGCCAACAGGACTACGCTGATACCAGGACCATACTGCTAACAGGACTGCACTGCCTACAGGACCATACCGCTAACATGACCGCACTGCTAACAGAACCTTGCTGCTAACAAGACTATGCTACTAACAGAGCCACGCTGCTAACAGAGCCACGCTGCTAACAGAGCCACGCTGCTAACAGAGCCACGCTGCTAACAGAGCCACGCTGCTAACAGGACCGTACTGCTAACAGAGCCACACTGCTAACAGAGCCACGCTGCTAACAGAGCCATGCTGCTAACAGGACCGTACTGCTAACAGGACCACAATGCTAACAGGACCGTGCTGCTAACAGGACCACAATGCTAACAGGACCGTGCTGCTAACAGGACTGCAATGCTAACAGGACCGCACAGCTAACATGACCGCACTGCTAACAGGACCATGCTACTAACAGCACCAAACAATAACAGCGTTTTTATAACACAATTTTTATTTTTATTGCTTTTTATTGTTGTATATTGTTATTTGTACCATGTATATGTTGGCTTTCTAGAACAGGTCTCTACTGAAAAGAAGTCCTCGTGACTCAGTGAGACTACCTGTATAAATAAAGGTTAAATAAAAAAATAAAAAAATATGCTTCTTCTTCCGGTAGTGGGGTTCACTGGTGCCCATATCCAGCAGTCAGTGTGCGAGAGGCAAGGGACAAGCCACAAATTTAATTCAATCTTGAGTACAGCATTCAGAACATTATACGCCCGTCAACAAACTATTATACAGCAGTCTATAGCAATAGTCCTGACAAGCAAAGATCATGCAGAACATCTGACATTGATTTGTGACCTTGACCTTGGAGCTGGGGTCATGAAAGTGCATGTGACACTGTCTAGTGACGATGCACATGTGTATCGGGTTTGGTTAAATATTCTTGAGGGGATCAGAAGTTATGGGCAGGACAATAGAATACAATACTATACCATAATACACCAGCCTTTGATGGGCGTATAACAAAAATTATACATATATGCACATCTTTAATTGATTTAAACTTTTTAGAATAACACAAAATGTTCTAACACAAAGAACTTTAACCAAACGGAGAGAAAAAACATTAAGATAATTATTTTGAATAGAAACCGGTGAACAAATCCTGCAGGTTTTACCAGCGGATGGTTATCACAGTCTAGTAATCTACTTGGTGCCGTTTAAATTTTTTTATTAAAGAGAAATATACTTGATCAATGTCTGAAAATGAACACGTATATGAAATAAAAGTTGGGAAAATCTGGTTTATGATGTAAATGCTGGTTCTCACAAATTAAAATCGGCATCAGTGTACCCAAACTGGTCCACAGCAACGGCCCAACAAAGCTCTGCTGCTGCTCAAAGTAGAGCTGGGTAGGAAGAATGGTGTGGTGTGTTCAAGTGTCCAACAACAGCATCACTTTCAATACTGTTCATATGACTTCACAGCTAATTTAATTCCAGCTAAGTGAGTTTAAGCTGTAGTTGTGTTTGTTTACAAGCAGTGCACTTCCTGTAAACTCTTCTTCTGCTGCTGCTGTTCCTGAGGTTACTTCTGTGTAGTGACGCCTCCTGTTTTAAAGGAGGACTGCAGGAAACAAAGGGTTTTTAAATGACAACTCTGCCATGCTGACTGCACGCCACCATCATTACTCAACCCGTTCCATTAACAAAACATCAACAAAAGTGTTAAAAATAGCAGAACTCAAATAAACTTAATCTATCAAAACAAGTTGATGCTTGTATTATCCGTGTAACTAACAGCTGAGTGGTCGTTAGCAGCTGAAAGAAGATGGAAGCAACGTGAACTAGGGTTTGAGAAAAATTTACATTGGCCAGTTTGTTAATGTTGTGGTGGAGACAATAGAAGAACGAGTGGAGGCAGAGAGGAATGGATATGTTACCACTGATCTGCGAGGGTGACGGAAATAAAACAACACAGGTAAACTACGGTCAAATGTACCGTATATCTGTGCTAAAACTATACAGGAACATGACAAGCAGGGGGATTCAACTATTATAAAGTGGACACATTCCAATTCTAGTTCATATGGTCCAAGATACATCCTGTTAAAAGGGAGTTTTTCCTTTCCACCGTCTCCTTTGTGTTTGCTCGGGATGGGAGACTGTGATGAAGTGAAGATTCACCTAGGCCTGTCACGATAGCAAATTTTGCTGGCCGATTAATTGTCTCAGAAATTATTGCGATAAACGATAATATTGTTTGAAATTTGATAATAATACTGTCAAATTTAAGAAGAAATGTTTATTAATTTGTTTTGAGCGTAGTGCGTTTTTCAACCACCGGATGACAGTAAGAGTTTGAATTGAAGGATGGATAGTGAGGGAGCGAGCAACGCGTCTCTTGAAGAAAAATGGGAGGGAGGCCCCTTGACCTGACACGGGCTGTCTCTCGTTCCTGTTTTTCAGTTCTCAAAATGGCGCACGCTCTGTGTGGTTTGAACTCTTTAGCACATAAAGCTTTTAATTAAAAAAAATATATAAAAAAAATCAGTAAACTTCTCCGCTTCTTTTTGCAGAAAAAAACTTTACACAAATTTCAACCGTGAATTTTGGAGCTTCGACAAGACGGAGGTATTTTCCCTCCGGAGGTCGGCCTGTTAGCTTAGCTCGTAGCTTAGCTTCTCAGCTTAGCTGCTTTTAACGATCCAAAAACATGATTTTGGGCTGGTTAAAACAGATAAAAGAGAAAATAGAAAGGGAGGGGTCAGTGAAGAGCACCGGAGTTGAGCCTTTTGTTCATCCAGTGTCTTCAACAGAAAGAGAGAGACCAAAAACGATAAAACCGATCAATGAAAATGAGGTTGATAATTTTCATCCAGCATGCGATTAATTGATTTATTGTTTATCGTGACAGGCCTAGATTCAACACAATCTGCTGCTTCCTTGAATAGAAGTTTACTAATTGGCTTTTTTTAATGCATGCGAGTGTTTTTGGACAGTGCACTGAGACGACTTCTGTTTGGACACTATAGGAATAAACTGAATTGAAAAGTAAGATTCACTGATGGGTTCATGAGCTGGCCTCAGTCTGTGGAACGGGAGTGTCCAGTCTTGTGCAGATCTGTTCACAGATCAGCGGTGGGTCATGCAGCCCAGTCGCTGACAAACAAACTGGGTCTTCCCGTCTACGTTATGTTTTCACCACGACTGTAGAGGAAGGACCATGTGCTAACTGGGTTTCTTAACAATTGTGCAAGATCGTGCACAACCTCCAAGATCAGCCGCAACAACTTTTAGAGTAGGAGGCCGGAGTCATTTCCAACATCAACACACGGATGTCCTGCTGGTGAAAACGTTGCTGAACGCAGTCTGTCTAAACACCGACCACTGATGAATAAGGTCTTGTCAGTATCACACGCATGAAAAGAGTTCTGAAGTCATGACCAGCAGCAGCTGTCAATCAGTCCAGTACAGCGAGATAACATGTTCAAGAATCTAATAGAGAATTATTCCACACCGAGTTCATCTGCATTTCATCTTGCAGCAGTGAATGTAGCGAACTGTCCCTCCTGAAGGTTTGCAGTTCACTTTGTTTGCTTTAATTACAGACATCAACATCATCATACTGCGCCTGAATGAGACGGTTATTTCTGTCGTTTTAACGTTATGATCGTTCACCTTCCTGAGGGGAAAAACACAAAAATACTGCTCGGCCTTTTAGAGCCATCTCAGCCTGAAATTAAAAAAAATAATAAAATCTAATTTAAATAACTTTTTACTTTATTTCAACTCTTTAAGGGTCTTTTGTTTAAAATAAAATACTCCACATTTCGTTTTAAAAATTCACAACATATTAATTTTACGGCAATTATAAATAAATAAATAACATTTCCACCCATTTTTGGACTATGTTTGATTTATTTACATATTCGCCCTAAAACTTGAGTAACCTGACATGTTGGTGTCATTCTGTTCTGCACAACCTCCCATGTGACTAATAATGGTTTTTATTAAAATATATATATACATTATTAAGTATTTTTTACTTCTGACGGACTTTATCAATATATTAAAAAATAATAAAACTCACAAAAACAAAATCTGTAGGAAAATTACAGATTTTTTACAGTGAAAACCACAAACATTCAGAATGAATTGTTTTTACAACTAAGAATGCAAAAGTCTCCAGCGATCCTGGACACTTGGCCGAGACGCCAGCATGTAAATCAGGAGACCAAAACTTTGAAACTAATCTTCCATGTCCGTCAGTCTACTTGTATTTTTTCCAGACTTGTTGCTGCAGATTGTCCAGACTGGGTCAGAGAGACAAATATAATAATTATTTTGGACTGTGTAGCTGGTCCCCTGGTGCTCTCTGTGCCTGGAACCTGTTTTACCTCTGGATCAACATCCACATCCTCTTGTTCTCCAGAGCTCAGAACTGATGCTCGGTTCTGTTGACCCAGACAGAGGGGTTCTGGACCCGATATGGACACTGCTGCCCATCAGCTGCTGGGTCCACAGCTCTGTCCACCTCACGTTTAAAAGTCGCCTCATTTTGACTCAAACACACTAAAATGGACTAAACACTAAACTACAGCACAACTAGAAAACACAAGCACTCTCCTGCTCGGCCTCTCCTGCTCGGCCTCTCCGGCTCGGTCTCACTTCTGCATCGTTTTTTTATCCTGTAGATGTTTGGGCACTTATCAAATAACCAGGCTTCAGTCTGAAAGGAGGGGGGAGGTTGTTTGTTTTGTGGGGTGGGGGTGTTATGTCCAGGAGACCGCTCGTCTTACTCTAAACAAGAGATATTCAACTAAACTGCTCAGGGGGCCACAGTTACTGAGAGCCAGCAGCTCAGGGGCCGAACATCCAGCAGGTAAAGTCTTTCTGTAAATAAACCAAGTTTTACAATGAGTTGTTCCATTTAAAATTTGTTTATTTTACTGCATTGAATCATAAATGCCGGACTGAAGTCACCCATGGGCCGCCCGTTGAATAGCTCTTCTCTAAAAGCACTTCAGATATGACGATGATTTTCAGAATAAAATGTGGCGTTAATTATTTATAACTGTTTTTTTTTTTTCCTCTCGGCTAATCAACACGATTTAAAAACCGGTGCGCGTTTTGAGGTCTGTACTTTTGACACAAAGTAAAATAGAGTCCGAGAGGCGGTGTCTTTCCCATCTGTCATGTGAAGTAGGACACGCTGACGAGTTGATCTTGATAACACCACACTTTGTCTGAACATCTTGTGTAAATTATGAGAAATTAGATTTCATTTTTAAACGGGCTGAATTGTTGCCCACTATTTTTATATTTAACGACAACTCTTACAATACTTCAACAGGCTCATCCTCAGAACCGAGGCTAAACATTCCTGTGTGCCAGTTCACCGCAGAGCAAGTCATTCCACTTAAATCTCTGATAAATTAATAAAAAATTATACTCAAATTTAAACAACTAGGCACAATCAAGTTCATCTAAAGACATTCCTGCAAAAACATAAAACTGCACTCTTGTAGTTGTGGAGAAAGAAGACAAGTCCTTTCACAGCCAAGCAGGAGAAATACCTGAGCAGCGGTGGTGGTGGTGCTGAAGTCAGCCTGTGTGGAGTCACCGAGCGGTGCCGGCTTCTGAATTAGGCTCCGCTCGTTCATCGTGGCCGAGGTAATCCCCCGCTCGCTGGCTGCCGCGCCACACGCTGGACTATAAATACACTCTGCCATCATTTGTAGAGAGGGAGCGCGAGCATGGGAGGGAGAGATAGGGCGACGCTGCAGCGTCATCAACCGCTGTCTGGGCACAAGCCAGATAAAAGGATGGGGGGGGGGGGGTGAGTGCAGCTGCGTGTGACGGCGCCTCCCCTCATCCTCAACATGCAGAAATAAAGGAACACCCCCCTCCTCCTGCTTCAGCAGCAACCATCACCGTTTGCATGAATTTCACTACAACCGTTGGGCTGAGCGCCTCTTATCTCGGCCGACTCCGAGCTCCCAACGAAAACACCAAACGTAAAGACCGAGTGATGCTGCACACGGGTTGGACCAGGCTGCAGGCCATGCTCACAGCTTTGATTCCTCTCAGCTGTGTGTGTTTGTGTGTGTGGGGGATGAATGCCCCCTGCTGGACGAGGATGCGGACACGAACACACACCCAGAAGTGTTGGCTGCTGTCGCCTGCCCACCACTACAGACCGATGAGGGTGGACTTCCCCGATCGCAGAGCGTTAGTCCATGCCAGAGGCAAAACAACTCTTTGATCAAAAACATGGAGGATCGTTTGTCTAACATCCACCACTGGAGCGAGCTCTGGTGATGATCCTGTCAGGACCGATCCAGTCAGTGCAAGATGACTAAAACAAGTATGCCCAGTGATCACGACCAGCTGCATTGGTGGTACTCAGGAGGGTACTGGCAATACTGACCATGGCTACCATTAATTAATTTTATATTCTACATTTTTACTGTAGTTTATTGTTGTCATTGTTTACTGTTGTTGTCTGTACATGAAATGTTCTGTCTGGAACATGTCTCTCTTGTAAATGAGTCCTCATGGCTAAATGAGACTAGCCTGTATAAATAAAGGTTGAATGAATACACACGGTGGTGGCCAGCTGGGATTTTGACGTGGCAACCCAATTTTTGAAAGGAAGTGATGTGTGATGCCACGTACCAAAATTAAAGTTGGTACCTCACTTATTTTTCATGTTACCATGCTCACAACATGCACGGACTTAGAGACAGAAGTCATTTAAAACAATATTATCGTTTATCACAATAATTTCTGAGAATTAATCGCCCAGCAAAATTTGTTATCGTGACAGGCCTATGCAGAACCTGCCTTGCTGCCGTTGCTACCTCGAGGTAACACCACAAATCTTTATCAACATTTAAAGAAACACCACAAAGCTATATACGATAGCTGCATAGCTAGAACGCCAACGATCATTGCTTCAACTTAAAGTAAGCAAAGTAGCAGCCGACAGGGATCACTGACCGGACTGTTCCAAGGTATTACTCCGTGTGAACATAATTTGAAACGGCACGTGGAAATAACTCGAGCAATAACGGAGTTCATAGTAAAAGACATGACGCCCATTAATGTAGTGACCAGGCTTGGGTTTACAGCTTTGGTAAACACAGTGGATAAGCGGTACAGAACGCCCTCACGTACACATTTTAGCCAAGTTGCTATCCCAGAGCTACACAAAAAACTACAGATGCAGAGTTGCAGCGGAGCTGAAAACAGTGGTTTTTTTTTTACTGAAACAGATTTATTGCTCGTGTTTGTTGAAAAATAAATGAGAAGACGACATTGAAGAATAATCTCGTTAAATCACAATCGCAACAATGCAGTTAAAATAAATAAATAAATAAAATTGCAATTAGAATATTTTCCAAAACCGTTCAGCCCTTTTCTTGATGGTGATATTTTGTAAAGCCCCATCAAGAACATAATAAAATGTGTCTATCTAAAGGAAGGAAGAGTTTGTCACACTATAGAGTTCAGAGCTGCCCACCTTTCATCTGGTAGACTCTGCCCCATCATCGCTTCGCCATCTTGTCCCTCAGTACCCCACCCAGTGGGTCGCCCCACTGCTCAGACCAGTCCAGGCTGGACTACGAAACACCAAGTCTTGTCAGCCTGCTCAGAGCTCCATGAGCTGCTTGACCTCTGAACTCAATGTCTAGTGCAGTGCGACGGTCTCACCTGGGCCGTTCTTTGGTTGAGAATACCTACATGACTGTACTACGCTACATCGTTATGCTGAACGCACAGCCATCTTTTCACGGTCCATCATGGCAGAATAAACATGGCATCCTTACATGCAGCCTTTAGTCATTGACCTCTTTGTTTGTGGTTCTAACAGCTTTGCTCATACATACAGTGGGGTACAGTCATTTGCTAAAACTGAATAGTTTCCATTTGATTCTATTTCTATCTTAATGCGATTCTTGACCTGCCATTGTGTATCTGTTCCTACCAAACCCAGCCAGTCGAAGCAGCTGGTTCTGCTAAAGGTTTCTTCCTCACGAGGGAGTTTTTCCTTTCCACTGTCGCCTTCATGTTCAAGATGAGTTCTGTGATGGAGTTAAACTCAAAGCCGTCTGCTCCTCAGATAAATAGTGTTAAATTATTATTTTTATATATGAATGTTTCTGTTCAGTGCCCTGAGACGACTTCTGTTGCGACTTGGCGCTGTATAAATAAACTGAACTGAATTGAATATACCCTTGTGAATACGGTATAGAACCATAATGTGCAACATTTGTTATCCGTGTACGACTGGAGCGGACGAGGTAAATCCCTGCAGTCATCGCAAATCTACAGCTTTTTAACATGTCACCAAACTCCTACTGAGCATCTAGGTCTCTTGTGAATGAGTTCCCGAGGCTCAATGGGACTAACCTGTATAAATAACGGTTGAATGAACTGTGTGAAGCATGACGACAACGAATGCATACCTAAAATAAAACATTACTTTATGTTCAAACTCACCGAACAACCAAACACTTGAGGGTTGGATTGTTCTGTGTGAAGACATAAAAACGAATTCAGGAAAGAATGCTTTTCTTTTCAGCTGAGGACTAAACAATATGTGCAGTTTTGTTTTGCCATAAAATGCATGTGAAGCTAACGTGCACTGTGGACCTGAAACAGATATAACACAGAGGATAGACATATCACCTAACGTTTGTTTTTTGCCTCATCTGTTTGGATCCGATGCTGAGAAAAGAGACGACTTCAAAACAGTTGTTTCAGTTCAGGTGAGTTTTAGGACTACCTGTCCGATCCAAAGATCCCAAACATGTTTCATTTCTATTCTAGAAAGACAAACTGCCTGTTCAAAGAGAGCCAACAGGATTATCACCCCCTGCAGAAAGGCAAAGCTGGGCGAGTTTTAATGAACCTTTCAAGAACTCATCACTGGATGTACAGCTGCTAATTATTACATTTTGGAGCCAGCCCAAAGACGGCCGTAGAAACTACAAAAACGACTTCAACTCCGTCATTTTTACAGATACGGAGTTAAACCTTGGTGTGGTAGTAGCCGAGAGTCCTTCACAACACAAACGGTAATCTGAGCGACATTTCACATCAATGCAGGTTTTCTTTTTCTAGTATAAAACCTTGGTCTTTCAGGGAATACTGGCTCTTGAATTATTTTAATTTTACATTACATATCAAAGTCGGACATTTATATTCAAACTGGTCACACGTGGCGGTTTGTTGGGCACATGTGATGTTAACGGTTCAGATTATCTATAATCTGTTTTTCTCCAGGTACTCCAGTTTCCTCCCAGACCAAAAACATGCATGTTAGGTTAATTGGTAACTCTAATTTCTCCCTAGGTGAGAGAGTGAATGGTTGTTTGTCTCTATGTGTCCCAGTGATGGACTTGTGACTTGTCCAGTGTCCCCCCCCCCCCCCTTTCACTCGGTGCCTGCTGGATGTGGGCACCAGTGACCCAGGAAGGAAGCAGGTAAAGATAATGGATGGATGTAATCAAGTGCTGCCTGCATAAACAGTCTAGTTCAAAAGGTTTAGAAAATTTTAAAAACCACAAACGCACCACCCACCGTGGACAGTGAATGCATCATCTGTTATAAAGTGGTCAAGCCAGATTGTAGCTCCACTGTTGAGCATTAGGCCGATCGGCCCATCTGCTTGTTAGCAAGGAAGCTGAAAGAAGAAGATTACACTATCAGTGGTGGCCCACACCGCTGCAGGGCAGGTCGAGTTGCACACGGACAAAGTCTGGAGGCCTTTCAGATGTCATCAGAGATAACAAGTTGGTTTTACTGCGCTTATTGTGTGAAAACTGCTTATTCTGTTGGAGAAGGAAGGAAAGCGTTTCAAAAATAATACCATTAAACTGGTCGCCAACTCTGAATGAAATAGTGCGGGGGGGGGGGGGGGACCAAACAGCTACTGAAAGCCAGATCAATGACAACTTCATCCACATGATCCAGACGAGCCGGAGAACCTGCACAGGAAACTGGGTGAACGTGCACGAGCGACAGCACGGGGCGTGAAAACTCACACCTACCAAACGCACACGAGCTGCTGCGGGGTGCGGACTGAAAGTTCAACGTTGGGGTTTCTGTCAAAACCAAGACCTGAACATACAGTGGGCATCACGTGCAGCACAGCTGAGCGCCATTCAGCCCGTCAGCATCAACACAGGAGCCTGACGCTGCCCACGCAGGTGCCTCTCTGCTGAGGTTCTCCGTCTGTGGCTAAAACTGGACTTGTGACGCCAACAGTGTCGGCTCATTTCACAATTTATCAAAAACACAGCATAAACTTTGTACCTCTTGTTTAGTTCATGGCTTGAAAACCCAAGAGTAAAATTATGTTGGGCTCTCGGGACTGCGGCTCCGGCTAATTGCTGGGGTCGTGGGAATTCTACGTTCTAAAAGTGGACGAGAAAACGCGTCACAAGTCCAACGCTCTTAAAACGGCTATATAACCTTCACAACTCGCCTTTTATTTTTTAGCTGTTAATATGAATGTTTTAGGGGTGCACGATATCGAATTTTTGTCCGATATGTTAAAACTTATTTGGCCGATAACCAATACAGATATTTTATATACGTTCGTTTGTCAGAACATATTCCTCTTTTTTAGGATCATTTGCTATAAAACTGTGCAACAGCTGTAAGAGCTGGTGACATATATTCAGTAACAGCCATAAGATATGTATAACACTTTAACTTATATTAAATGAAAAGTGTTAAATGCTATTAGCATTCGTCACCTGCGATGCTGTCTCACTTGTGGAGGTTTGTTCCAGGTTTCTAGCTGCAGTGTGAGATCCTCTGTGCATGAAGGACAGACTTTTAAAGATCAAAGTTTTTGTCTCCCCATTGTGCCGTAACACTAATCATGCTAACGGGGCTAACACGACGTCCAAATGTTACAAGTCGTGCTATCGGTTATTAGCTTCTCAAAGACGTCTGAAATGACGGATTGTAACTCGGGTTATGTCGGGGAAAATATCTCCGACTGAGGACGATGTATCGAGACTCAACGTAGTCCATAAATCTTCGGAATCCAACATCATCACCAACGAAAAAACACGTCCACACCGCCGACATTTTGACTTCTTCCTCTCCGCCGTGGTCAGATCAGGTAGGAGCGCGTGACGGCAGCACAACAGGAAGCCATGTCATGGGTTGTCATACAAAAACAGCACCTTTTATATCGGCGAGTTATTCTGATGGACTGGCCGATATTTAACTTTAACGCCAATATCGGCCGATACCGATATGTCAATAATATCGTGCATCCCTAGAATATTTACTTGTCCGTTGGTTTTGATCAACGCTTCAGAGACACTGGAGGAGGACTGAAGAGCCGCACGAGGCCCCAGAGTCGCAGGTCGCAGACCCGTGCGTCACACCGTTAAACGACGCAGAGAGAAAAGTGAACGATGTCGCCTGCTTTCACTGTGCTGCTCAGATTCACCACAAACTGTGAAAATACACCAGGACATCTGGATTTTCTGAAGTGAGGTTCTGTGGAAAACTTAAATAATCATCTTACCTGTTGTAGATAACTCACTGAACAAGCAGAGCTGAAGGCAACCAAGACCACAGTGGATCTGTGCCGACTTCAAACAGCTGCAACCTCTAATGTTTCATACCAGTTCATGGAAATGCGACAATCACACCTGCACACCGTCGCCAATTAGCAGTCAGTGATTTTTCATGGATTTCATTCGAGAGGCCAAAAGCAGCCTGAAGTTGATCCAGACGTGTGAAGCTTTTATTATTAGCATGAGCCGATTTGAAACTTTGCAGAGTGGAGTTACTTTTAACGGCAGCCATCCACGTCGGGCTTGGCTGCGTTCGGACTAGCCGTTAGCTCATCAGTCCTGTAAAACTTGAACCGTTTCTCTAAACTGGAATTGTTTAAACAGCAATCCCACATGACCTCACGTCAAAACAGTCAGAATATCCCTTTATAGACTCGGTCAGGCATGAAGGTGAGCACGTTCTTCATAGAGGAACGCTGGTTTGAGAGGAGTGAAAGAAGCCATCTTTGAAAAGAGAAAAAGTTCATCTTTAAACAGGGGTGGGGGTCTCCATGTTCAACCACCACCCTCTTACAATGCTGTTATTGCTAGTAACACTCAGCCCTCTGTGAATAGCAAGCGGCCATCAGGGTGCTAACGTTCCATTGTTAGGCTGATGGTCCTCCTTTTGCATGTGAACAGCTAGTTCTGGCTGTCAGCAGCAGACTGGTTGATCCACTATGAGGAGGTGCTGTTTACAAGACTGAATTAGTATTTTGGATAAAAGACGAAACGTTTCAACAAGAAGAATCCATCCAGAGGACCCGACTCAACCTTGTTAGACCTTTTTTTAAACAGAACTACTGCAAACTAAGAATCAAATTGAAAAGCCTTATTTCTGAAAACCCAACTGCTGCTGAAAAGACCGCCCTCAGACCGTCGCCACACTTTAATCCAGCCACCACATCACGTGATGAAGGCTTTCCAACTCAACAAGCGAGCTCCTCATTCACAAACTTAAACGTACAGCCGAGTGTTCAAACTTTAAAAAGGCGAACAAATGGTTGAATCAGGGTGTCAGTCAGCTGATTTAAGCTGTGTGGGTACAACACAGCTGCAGTTTAGAGGAAAACTGAGGACGAACACCAAGAGATTTACTTTACAACGCCTAATTCTTTCTTAAATGACAGAGAACTCTGGACAAACTGGACAGCAGCTTCTTTAATGGGACAAAAGAAGGACTGCTGCACCGTGAGGTATTAAGAGCCAACATCTAAATCACAGGAAACTACTAATGGAAAGGAAAAACCGTGGACTGACTTCATCCAGGATGAACGCATCAGCTGAAACACAGGGTCAGACATTGAACATAAACATATGTCACAAACTTTAAAAGGTTTTCATTGCAAACTACAAACTAACAGAAAACTGAATAATCTAAAACGGTGCCGTATGAAAGAGTTTCCTCCACTAGTTTTCCAGGTTTGGTGATATTTGATTGCAGGTACGCACTCGATGTAAACAAAGCACTGGACTGGACTGAAACTTTGGCTAGATTACCAAACCCGAGTGTAAATACGTGCTAGCAACAAAAATTAACGGATGTCTGGATCCCAAACAGCTCATCCATGGACGCCACCATAGTTGACCTATTTTTAGTCCCCCGGGCCGTTTCCGAAGGTAAACAAACACGTTGCTGGCAACCGGTCACACATTTTCAATTCAAGAACAAATTAAAGACAGATGCAAGAAATTAAATATGCAGATTTTGTTTCATGCTTTATGAATGACCGCAGTTTGGACCGAGATCACGCAGAAAACTTCTGGAGCACCGCCACCTGTGACCCCAGAACTACAACGGCTAAAGCAAGTATCCTCCTTTGAACTTTGATAAAAACAAATATAGACTTTACTACAACCCAAACTACTTAAACTCCTAATATACCACTTTCTCTATTTATGGCTTTTTTTCCTTTTGATTCATTTGTATTTTCTTGTAACAATTTAAAAAAAAATTGGCGAGTGGGATTCATTTTTAAACTCTGCTTATAAACACACAGATTTAAAAGCACACTTTTGATTTCAACCGTGCAACTGAAGAGGGCCAAACAAAGTTAAACTTCAAAATGATGCCAAGGCTGCATCCTTCACCCCCCC
>NC_056519.1:22749139-22753881 GCF_014905685.2 Nematolebias whitei | reverse complement strand
CCCCCCCCCACAGATGAAACAATAGCCGTGCTGCTGGTACGGACGGACGTTACAGCTCCGGAGTGGAAAACGAGCTGGAAAAATGTTTCTAGCGGGGAGCGCCTTTTACAGAGCAGCAGTCAGATATCAAATGGTCGGCAGCGGGAGGTTTGGCACAGAACTTCATTACTGTGCACTTGAGTGGGAAGTGATGACCCGAGGAGCGCCACACCGTGATCCACCTTTCATCAGGAGCACAGAACTTGGTCCACAGATGGTCCCAAGTGTCATTCCGGCAAAGACGGCGTGCCTCATTTAAACTGCACGTCTACTTGGAAACACAAACGTTTGCTACTGTAGCTGCTTTAACGGTGCTCATAGGTGGCCATTCAACTAGATAATCAGGGTTAACTTGATGTTAGCAAACATCCACCCAGCTCAGGTGTCCTGGAGTGACACGCTGCATCAAACCCAGCTCCGCTGAGAACAACAAATAGCCTGCCTCACTCACGGAGCTTTCCTCAACACTGATTCTAAAAACGTATTTTTCAGACTACAAGGTGCATTAAGCGAAACGAAAACGTTTGGACAGATTTTTTGAGCGCTGTGTACCACATAAAATCAGTTCCAGGCCAGTAAGCACAACCACAACGAATACATAAGGTGCACCTGATAAGGCTCACTGTTGATTTTTGAGAGAATTAAAGGATTTTAAGTGTGCCTTATAGTCCGAAAAATACGGTATTCAGTCACTTTTTTTTTTTTTTTTACAGCGATCCTCTGCAACACGTGCAACTTCCATATCATCAGCTTCAGTCTAGGCACAAGTCGAGCGACATCCTTACAGAGCTGCCGCAGATGAAGTCCAACAGGACACACGGGTGATTTCCAGCATGTCCGTCCACTCAGCTGTTAAGTTTTGAGAGAGAATTATAGCAACTTTGTTGAGCAACGCAGATTAAACTTCTACTAATTTGATGCATATTTAGAGCAAAAGGTCAAGATACAGCTGCCGAGTTTGGCACTTGTTTCTCCATCTGGAGCAGAAAACACTAAGCTGTGCTCGTTAAACCATTATTAATGTTTATGTGACCTTTTCAGAACAATCGGGTCACAGAAGCTAAACACATTTGGCTGTCAGTCATCTGAAGCACCAAACAAGAAATATCGGCGGCACCACAATCCACCAACTTTCTCTAAAGCCCAACAATAATTAGACGTACTTTTGTAATGATCCAACAAGGTAAAATGACATTACGTGTCTGAAGGGTCGACAAAAACCCCTTCACTTCCAGTTTTGAAGAGAAAGTTTAAAGCTTAGACACAATGGGAGTTTTGGTGTGGACTCTGAAGAGGGCTTAAGAGAAAACTGCGAGTCCTACAGCAGTGACAGATAAAAGAAAAGTGCATGTCCGCTGTGCTTGTTTGCTTCTATTCTACAGCACTTTGGTTGGCCTTGTTGCTGTTTTAAGTGCTCTATAAATAAATTGGTTTAGTATAATTTAATGTCTAAAGTGTATAATTTGAGGGAATAAATGGTAAATGGACTATACTTATATAGCACCTTTCTATCTTATCAAGACACTCAAAGCTCTTTACAACACAATCTGTGTCTTATTTACCCATTCGTTCAGCACTCTACTAGATCTATAGAAAGCTAATTGAATAAATATTTCTATAAGAGACTAATCAGAGCTTTTTGACATTCATACACCGATGGGACACACATCGGGGTTCAGTGTCTTGCCCAGGGACACTGAGGCTCCAACCACTCGGCCACAGCCGCTCCAAGGTGTTTGCAACCATTTTGAAAAGTTCAGACGGCTCAAAAGTTGAGCATCCACAGACTCTGCAATTGTGTCAAATTCATAAAAGTGATCAAAATGCCAGTCGAGTCATGCAAAGTTCAACTATACGTGTCAACTCTGACTGCTGCTTCAGCTGTATACGAGTAATGCAGACAATTTTAACTACTAAAAAACAGCAGCGTGTTCTCAACCGAACTGTGGAACGAGAAATTAAAATGTACGGTGAAACCAGAACACCAGAGCTTCTATGGTGATGCATCGGTACCCTCACAGACCTCAACCAACTTCAGGATGTGCAGCCAACGCTGACGGTTAATCAGAGGAGCTCCAAGTCTCATCAGCTGTGTAAAGTTGGGAGCAAAACAATCCCGTTTTGCCCCCACTTGTTGACATAGTGTGCATAGTAAATGGGCCTTTTCGTCCATCAACCAGTTGCCTGCAAAGTAACTGAATGAACACGAGCACATCTCTGCACAGGTGCAATCTCTGGAAGACAGGTGTAACAGCAGGAACAATCGTTGCACCAATTGAGAAAGCAGAGCAGAGGAACCAGCAGCACCAAAAACCACAAATGCCAGCTGCTGAACTGGTTGGGGTGGGGGGGGCTTTACAACAAACTCCACACTGGCAGCTGTCTTAACTGTGCAGCCTGCATGTGATAGCAGTCAGAGCTGATCAGCAAGGCAGCCTCGGGCTACAGGCGAAGCTACATCCCCAAACATGTTGTAAAAAGCTCCGGGATGGTGTTTTTTATGCGGAGCAGTAGTTCAGCGGTGCAGCTTCGAGCAGAGGGGAGCCTACGTCCTGCATCTTATTTGTAAACACTTCCCACATGCTACCTGAGGAGCAGAGCACACAGCTACTTACCGCAGGTAGTACTGCTTTAAAGCGAATGCCGCGTTGGAACAACTCTTGGGAAAGTGGAACTCCTCTCCAAGTTCAGCCCATTGGTTTTTGTCAGAAACCTGTAAAGGAAAGGAGGCAGTTAGCAAACACCGGCAACAACAAAACAAGGGGTTACGGCTTTGCTAGGTCACCCCAACCTCTTATCGATAACTTTGGAACAGCGGGGAAAGATTCAAAAACCTACAGAGACGCGGCACAAACGTTTACACGCGGCGCCTAACAGCCTCGGAGTTGTAAACTGGCTCCAAGTGTTTCAAACTTGACACATTAGTAGGAGCTAAACCGCCACGGCAGGACAGTATTGTTACAGTTTAAGCTAGTTAGCCGCGAAGCTAACTGGGCTCGTTTCCGTTCGAGCGTTAAAACCCGCACGAGGACAAACTCCAGCCGACCGTTGCCCACGGATACGAGCAGCTCGCGCCGACCAGTTGAGCTCACGAGCAGTTCGGCGTCGGCACGGAGCGCTCCGCACACACGGGGCCTGTGAGGCCTACACTCGGTGCCCAACCACGAAGCCGAAGAAAGATGGCCATGGCGAGAAGGAGGTTTTACGCTCCCCTCCCCGGGTTCGAACCGTCGGTGAGAGCGCGAGCTGCGCGCCGGGTCCCGCGCCGCGCTGCCCCCCCTCGAAGCCGGGGCTCCAAATCGATGGCGACCGTGCCCGCTAATTTTGAGCCGCTCCAACCGACTCCGCGACTCTTCCGATTCAAAACCCCGCACAACAAACACTGATAGCACAAGGCCAACACCGAGCCACGAAAACCGCACGGCTTCCACTTGTCCCGGGTTATCAACGCGGAGTTGTTCCGGCGGGGAGTCCACGGAGCGTGGACAAACCCCACTTTAGTTCCCACTCACCTTAGCAAATCCACCTAAAGAGACGACTCTGACATAGAGAGCGTTCAGGTCCAGCTCTTTCCCACCCACGATAGGAATCTTCTTGAACGGCGACCTGTCGGGAGAACGCACGGAATAAAAGCACACATGTTCAAATAACACTTTGGCCAAGTCGCACGCTCGTGCAATTCATTTTTAAAGTTCGATTCCTCGGGTGGGAAAGACGCCCCGAGCTCACCCTCTGCTTTGGTGGAATTGCCGCAGCTCGTCCAGGAAAGCCTGTCCTTTCCTCCGCTGATCTGGTACATTTTTCCCCGTCGAACTTGCCATCGTTTGTGCATGCGAACACGGTTAAAGCCCACTTCAGTCGCTTCCTAAGACGCCAAGGAGCCCATACTCCGCCGGCGCTCAGTCATCCGCCGAGCCGAGTGTTTAAAAAGTTAAAGAAATAGCTGGTAGCAAGGAGAGCGGCAGCTCGCTAATAAAGACTGATGCAAACCGACACAAGCCCCGGACGAAGTTCCAGCGAGCAGTCCCAAACGAGCGATTCACCGGTGGGTTAGCAGCGCCATGGCCGACAGTGTTGAATTACTGCTTTAGGTCGCGGCTGGGCTCGTTTGGAGTGGTTTGACAGTGTGGTACGGACGCAGCTCCGAGGCTATCGCGCACACTGTGGAGCGGCAGAGGGATCCAGTTCTCAGACAAAAAGACGTGAAGGCCGCGGAGCCCGGCCTGCCATGCGCGCAGCGCCCCCTGCGGCCACTGGCGGTACTGCGCGTGCGCCGGGCAGCCCACACCGGAACAATAGAGGCCGTTTTGTGCTTTAGGGACCGTCGGACAATTCCTGTGCGCAGACTGGAAAACCAGGTCAGAAGGTTCTTGGAAAAGTCTCGTGGGGGGCAGGGAATTATAACCCCCCGAATCAAACATGTCGTGATAATTTTAATCCTAAAACTGCTTCGATTTTTTTTTCTTTTTTTTAAACATCATATAGTCTTTTTATTTTTTTTAATTCAACTTTTATTTACACAGGTAAATCCCATTGAGCCTCGAGGACTCATTTACAAGAGAGACCTGATTTCAACAAAGAATGATGACAACAATGGACAACAGTGACAACAATAAACAGTTATAAAAAGTCATACAGATTTTTATTTTTTTTTACAATCTAGTAGAGTGCTGTATGAATGGGTAAATGAGGACACAGATTGT
>NC_056519.1:22694039-22748739 GCF_014905685.2 Nematolebias whitei | reverse complement strand
TATATATATAGAGAGAGAGAGAGAGAGTCATTACAAGCAGATCCAAGAATCAATTCAGTTTGGTTTATTTATAAGCCTATAGCGCCAATAACAGAAGTCACATCCATGCAAAGTCAGTTAATAATGTTATTTATCCAAGGAGCCAGCACTGCTTTGAGTCTAACTTTGTTGCAGACGCTCATCTTGAGCAAGCATGAAGGCGACAGTGGCAAGGAAAACTCCCTCATGAGGAAGAAACCTTTAGCAGAACCAGGCTCAGGACAAGCGGCCATCTGCTTTAACCGCCTGGGTTTGAGAGGAACAGATACACAATGGCAGGTCGAGATTCACATGTTAAGATAGAAATAATATGAAATCAAAATGATTTGTTTGTAACAATTAATTTTAAGAAATGAGGTCAATTTGTCCTCTAGTAGTCTAAGGCTATAGCAGCATAACAAGCTAACCCTAACTATAGGATTTATCAAAAAGGAAAGTCCCAGTTAAACCCAGTCTTCAAACTGGACAATGTGTCAGCCTCATGGACAGAAACTGGAAGTTGGTTCCACAACTGAGAACTGAAAGATCTTCCTCCCATTCTGCTTTTGGAAGCTCTAGGAACCACAAGTAAACCTGCAGTCTGAGAGCGAAATGCTGTTATGAAAATATGGAACAATAAGATCTGTAATATAAGATGGAGCCAGGTTGTTGGTTTAACTTTTGAGTAAAACTGTTCAGTGAAACCTTCTTTATGAAAACCATAAAGAAAGAAATCATAATCATCTTGGTGATCCATTGTTTAAATTGTTTTGGTATTTATAAAGTGGCAACGCTTGAAGGAGATCATGACACAGATTGTTCTTTAATATAAAAGTCTTCTTTACAGCGTTGCCATTGTTTTTGTAACGTGAATGCTGCGACAACGTTTATTTATTGTTCTGCTCTTTGTGTTGCTGGAGGAGCGACAGTCCCTCGCTCCGCTCTTCGAAACGACTTTTTTTTTTTTTTTCTCTCATCTCCCGGGAGGTTGAAAATTCCTCCCGGTCGCTTTTCTTTTCGCAGCAACAGCCAGGCGGATATCTTCTTGATGGGGTTACATTCAACCATTACACGTACCCCTTTGCTCAATGAAAAACCTGTCACAAAATGGCGGAGACGCACGCTAGCAGACCCCATTTTGAGGAATTGACACCAGACGGCGGAAAACCTTGGCGTCCTTGCGCGTGCTTTTAAAAACGGTGCTATTGTTGCAGTTTAAAGCTGCGGCGGAGTTCGTCTCGCGCCCGTTTGGACTCCCACGCGCATCAAACCCAATTCTGGGCTCGGAGGCGCTAGCTTATTAGCTTAGCATTATCTGCCCAGCTGCTTCGCGGCGTTTGAGTGAATCCAGCTGTTTGTTGGGATCTCAGTTGACTCTGAACGTGTTGTCCGCGTCGATCTTTTTGTAGCGAACCACCTTCACGAAGAAGAAACTCGTTTTGTGTTCCGTCATTTTTTTTGTGTGTGTGTGCTAGCTGCGCGCGAGCGTGTCAAAGTCCACCTCCCCGACAGCACAGCTAATGTTGCTAACAAGATTAGCCCCGGCGCTGACTCGCAGAAAAGTCGATACTTTTTTATATATATTATGTTTATTGCTAACCGCTTGCCCTTGCGGGAGATTTAACGAAATGTTTTAAATGTATTTAAAAGTGTTTTTAAGAGCGTGCTAGTTTTAAAGCTAACAGGCTAGCTGCTCAGCTAGCATTCAGTATTTGTAGCTAAAAGATGCACTTCTTAATCTTCACTAAAGGTTTGAGTTATTATGAGGAACTTTACAAAATACACATGTAGTAGTATTACTCATTGAGTTCTGAGTTGTGTTTGGTACTTTTACTTCATGCATTGTGTATTTCTGGTTATGGATTTGGCTTATAAATACAGTGCATAGGTTAATTTTTGTCATTATTAAAAGTAATAAATGCACATAAGTGTTTTTTTTTTTGTCTTATAGCATTTGTTTCAATTGGGTTTTCAGAAATTATACAATATATTTTATTAAAATGAACCTAATTTTGTTTTTCTATCGTTTTAGCATAAAACCATTCAACTTTAGAGTACACTGTATAGATGTAATATTTAAGTTCTATTTGATTGTACGATCTGGATTAACTGTACATGTAAAGTTTACACATTAGCCTTTCATTCTACAGATGCAACACTTGTAAAGCTCCTGAGATTAAAATATTTGGGAAAAATTTAGCTCAAAACAAGCAGAGAAGTTAACTTCATCCAGAATCAGCTGTGACTCAATCATTTCATTGATACTTGTTTTGTTTAGCGCTCCAGAATGATTTTACTCATTTGTAACAATTTCATTAGTTGTCAAGCTCTTCCTAAATACATTTCAATATCTCCACAATTAAACGTTTCTGAATAGGTTTCATTGAATGTTAAAAGATTTGTGCTGTGATGGGCGCCAAAGGCACCTTAGAGCGGTGATTGATTTAAAGAAGCATAATTAATGCCTTTTCCAGCACTAACTTGACGTGTTTATGTTGTGGATGGCGCCTGAACCAGTACACAATACTGGGAATTTGATTTGTTAACTAATATAATCATGAAGTGGCGATGAACAGTCATTGAACGCACCACGGTCACATATGCCATCACCACAGAGTTTCTCATCTAATGTGACAGCCGGGCCTCATGTGGCATATGGTGCAAGAGGGGTCAGTCGGCCCAAGCTGCCCCCCCCAGCACCCAAACAAAAGGTCCCAGTAGGACTCAACTGTCCCCCCACTCCCTGTGAGCTCCAGGTGTATCTGACAGTGAAGGGCTCCATCTTCTGGCCATGATTCCCCTCAGGAGCACATCCATCCACTCATCGAGAGATTTTAACCCTGATGCAGTATTTGTTTGACCCAGGTGCATGCTGGGAGTTTGGGGGAGGGCTCCACAGACAGTTGTTTTTCACATCTGGTGCCAAATGAAGAGTTTTTTTATTTTATTTACTTTTATCTTATTAATTATTTATCAAGACCCCATACATTTTCTGTCAAAACTTTACCCTGTTTTTTGTATTTAATATAATTTAATAAATCAAGAGTCAGAGTTTCTTTATTGTCATTTGCACCTCATGTGGTACATGTGGTGGAGCGAAATTATGTACACAGGGTCCCAGTTACATCCAACAATAAAATGTAAAAAAAACAGTAATAACATCTAAGATATGAACTAAGAAAAACCAACTAAATATACACTAAGCACTCATAACAAAAATATTACGTCGGACATCAGCACAAACATGAGTCTGTGTGAGCAGATGAGCACGCATGAACACCTCAACATTGAAACAGATCAGCAGCAACATGATGTGATTTTTCACAGTGATTATCCTGGTTAGAGATTCATGAGTCTAACAGCCTCAGGGTAGAATCTGTTCCTCAGTCTAGTGGTTCTACACTTAATGCTCCTCAACCTCCTTCCTGAGGGGAGTGGGGCAAAAAGTGTGTGCTGGGTGAGTGAGGTCCTTCATGATGCAGGTGTCTCTCTTCCTACATCTAGAGGTGTAGATGTCTGTGATGGTGGGGAGGCTGACTCCACAAGTCTTCTGTGCAGCCTCCATGCCACACATTGATGCTGGAGCACAGGATGCTCTCCACTGCACACCTGTAGAAGGAGGTGAGGACTGAGCTTCCCAGACCAGCTCGCCTCAGCCGTCTGAGGAAGTAGACTCTGATGAGCTTTCTTGATCAGGCTGGTGGTGTTGTTGCTCCAGCTGAGGTTGTCATTCATGTGCACACCCAAGTACTTGTAGCTGGAGACCACTTCCAACGCAGATCCTCTTATGTTCAGGGTGTGTAGGTGTTTTTGTTCCTTCTGAAGTCCACAATCATCTCCTTTGTCTTCTTCACATTGATATGAAGGTTATTCTCTTTGCACCAGCTCTCCAGGTGTTCCACCTACTGTCCGTAGCTGGACTCATCATTGTTTGTGATGCATCCCACCACTGCTGTATCATCTGCAACCTTTACAATGTGACAGCCTGGATGGGTAGCTGCACAATCATACGTGAGCAGAGTAAACAGGAGGGGGCTCAACACTCATCCCTGAGGAGAGCCAGTGCTGAGGGTTATGGTGGAGGAGGAGAAATTGTGGATCCTTAGTCCTAGTGTGGATAGTTTGTCCATCAGGGTTTGGGGGATCATGGTGTTGAAGGCAGATGTGAAGTCCACAAAGAGCATACGGACGTAAGAGTTTTTCTGCTCTAGGTGGGTGAGAGCAGTGTGGACCACAGAGGAGATGGCATCCTCTGTTGATCGGTTCTCACGGTATGCATACTGATGAGGGTCCTCGTTGATGTTGATGGTTGTTTTGATGTGAGTCATGACCAGTTTTTCAAAGCATTTAGCGACTATCGGGGTGAGGGCCACTGGCCGATAGTCATTCAGACCAGTCACTGTAGAGCTTTTTGGGACTGGGATGATGGTGGCGGTCTTCAGGCAGGTGGGAACTGTCTCCAGGGTAAGTGAGGTGTTAAAGATGTCTGCCAGCACCTCACAGAGCTGATCAGCACATTCCTTCAACACTTTTCCGGGGATGTTGTCTGGGCTGGTTGCCTTGTGCGGATTAATCCTCCTGAAGGTACTCCTTACTTCTGCTGAGGTCACGCTGAGATGCTCTTCATCCGGTGGTGAGGTGAGTCTGGTGCCGGGTGGTCTGTTTGGGTCTTCAAAGCGTGCATAGAACTTGTTGAGGGCATCAGGCAGAGATGGGTCTTTGGGGCATTGTTCACTCCTTCCTTTTTAATCTGTTATGCACTTAATGCCCCTCCACATGCTCCGAGGGTCTAAATGCCTTTAAATTAAAGTTTAAAGTCTATTTCAGACCTATATTTAGTTATTTATGCAGCTCACTTAAATAATAATTCTTTTTTAAACAATATAAAATGTTTCAGCCATTAAAACTAACTGTGATAATCTATTGTCATCACTAGGTGGCGCAAGAGTTGTTCATTAGGCTTTACCATGTTTCAAAATTATGTTTGAAAGGTTTTATTGGCCATTTGATCTGTCTTTGGTTCACGCTATAATGTTTTTACATTTTTTTTAATAAACTTGACTCCTGATACAGTTGTGTTTTATTCTGATAATCTTTTATCAGCTGTTTCCTGTGATAGTAATGCCAGTGGAAGCGTTTAATTCTACACATTTTACAAAATAATCCCTTAAATCCACAGCTTTTTAAAAATACAGTCAAAAATCCACAAGTTATTAAAAGTACAAATTTAATAAAAGCACTATTTTTACTACTCATCCCTTTTTTTTTTTTTTCATTTTCCGTCACAGATTTTGAATTGTTGTACAGCTTTGGAAAAATTCAGGTAAAAAAATAAATCAAAACATGCATCTCAATTTGGTGCGTTGTACAATGTGGGAACAATTGCCAAAATACTTCAAACTTCCCACATACACAGCAATAGTTCTACCTCACAGTAGAAGCAACAATCACACTTTATGTATTTTGAATATTTTACCACGAAACGATCAACTTAACGTTCTTACTCCCACAGTTTTTCCACTGAATGAGTTGATTCAAGAAAACAAAGACTTTTTTTTTTGTCCATTCACCAGGTGTGTTTCTCTCTTCTTGTGATTTTTATCTCCATCCCGCCCCCAGAGGGCAGACTGTGCACACCCAAGCTACCAATGATGTCCATTTTATTTCAACTCAAGAGTTTTCTTGTCTTCTTTACTTCTTGTATCTTCTACATAAACCACAACAGACACAAAACATGACCCCCTGAAGCTGAGAAGTTTTTTCCTTTACAACATTTTGTTTCATGCAGTAACTGAGGCTGAGAGTTCACCAGGTGCAGTGGCGGAGCCAGGGGGGTGGCCAATGGTGGCCTTGCCCACCAGAGATTGATCTTCATCCACCCTAGTCATTTGTGGAAACTATTTTAAGCAATATAAAAATTAGAAAGCATAGTTCCCTCAAATAACTTGAGTGACCAGTTTACATATTCTGTAATTTCTGTTGCACCTCCCTATAAGTCGCATCAGTCCAAATATGTCTAAAATAGTGGGAAAGTCCATAAATATGTCGCTTCGCCATATACGTCGCATCTATTATGAGTCACCGCTGACGACCCGGAAATGTGGGTCAGTGCTGTGCCAAAAAGTGATGGGCTGCCAAATGGCAGCTGCGGGAGCGTGCACGGGAGGACCTTAACAAGAATTTTAACAAGATTAACACTTAAAAACAATTATTTGTTTGCTTGAAATTATAGTAAAGGTGTGTCTCAGTTTAACTTTTACTTAATAAATGCACTTTGACTGTCAAATCAGTTGCATTTTGCAAGGGTGGTGCAGCAAAATGAAGCTCAGGTTGCTCCAAGCAGCGAGCAGAACGAAGGTGGTGTATGGCAAGCTGATTGTGTCATTAATAGCTGGTGAAGATTCTCAGTCAGGAAATGGTCAATTAAAAAAAAAGTTCAAGATAAAAACAGTAA
The DNA here is from genome assembly GCF_014905685.2 of Nematolebias whitei. Classification (NCBI taxonomy): domain Eukaryota; kingdom Metazoa; phylum Chordata; class Actinopteri; order Cyprinodontiformes; family Rivulidae; genus Nematolebias; species Nematolebias whitei. The sequence continues at coordinate 22,742,267 of NC_056519.1, read as the reverse complement.
AGTATAAAGTAAAGTATAATAAATAAAGCCCAGTTGTTTTTGCCTTGAACTTTTTTGAATTTGTCATTATAGCCACTTGTACCTATTACATGATACAACGGCATGCCACTCTGCTTTCATCTTGTGACTAAAAGTGATACTGTTCTTTATTTTCAGTCAGAATGAATGAAAACGGTTATATCTCAGCCAAAAATTGGTTTATAAATATCGGAAAAAAATCCATAAATATGTCGTTTTGACCTATAAGTCACAGGGCATGTAACTTATGCAAAAAACTGTAACTTATGGGCTGAAAAATACGATATATGGCAGTGGACATTTTTGGATTTTGACATGGCAATCCAGTTTTTGATGGTGACCTTTCTTATGCCTCGGTGCAGCTACGCACCTGAATGAAAGTTGGTACCTCGCTTGTTCAAGTTATTCAGTTCACAAGATGAACTGGATGGATGGATGGAGGTATTGAGGTATTTCCAAGTCCCCATTTCGGTCTGTGCCGGGGCTTTATTTAACTTTCTTTCTTTTCATTGGTTGGTATCACAACTGAGAACAGCGCAGTCGTGAGGGAGTGGTGGTGCAGAGGTTAAAAAAGTGAACCTGTTATTGGAAGGTCGCTGGTTCAAAACCCCTTGCTGATCGTAACATGAAGATGATGCGCCCACATGTCTCCACCCTCAAAGCGCTGACATAGCAACAAAATAATTAGCAAATAATCACAAGGAGCGCAAAACCAAAGAGTGCACCGCTGATGTAAAAACAGGAACAGACCGAATAAATAGACTGGGGCCGATGGACAAGTGAAGACACCTGGACACAAGGACAACCAGGTGAGAGTGGAGCTGAGAAACAGATTGAGAGGCTGATGGCACCGAGGAACACGAGGGCTCTGATAAACTGAAGAAAAAAAAAAAAAACGAACAAAGATTCAACCAGTCCTCACAAAAGACTAGTCTTTAAGTTTAGTTTTATTAAAAGGAATTTAAAAATGCACAGAAAACTTTGGCTTTGGGAGGGCCACCAAATATGTCGGGGTGCCCATTGCCCCCCATAACCCCAAATTAATTTAAAATAAATGTAACTGTAAAACATCTTTAAGAAGGTAATTCCGTACAAACAGGGGAAGAAGTTGCTCATTCAGATAGCTCTAAAAATGAGAGTAAAAACTACGAGAAGGTTGTAAAAAGAAGAGTCAAAGAGCAAACTTTGACCAAACTTAAAGTTGGCAGAAAAATAAAAGTTTTGTTTTCACCAGGTAAAAGGATGCCGACAGTGTTTTTGTGTGTCTGTTAGCAAAATATCTTGTGAACCAATGTATGGATTTGTATGAAAACCTCAGAAAGTAATCACAGGATGTACATCTACTACTGAATATCTGTTTGAGTAAATTCAATTCAAGATGGCCACCACAGCTAATCGAATTTAGCAACACAAAAATGACTATAACTCAGTAAATCTTATAGATATTGATCTAAGATTTGGTGTGGTAGTAGCTGAGAGTCATCCACAACTCAGACTCTGGACATGGTCATCTGCATGATGATGATTTCAAGGTTTGACCACAACTCTGTCATTTCTCAACATAAGATGATCTTAGTTTATAATTCTGTCATGGAAGGCTGCGGGTGATGTTCATGCCAGGCCTTAAATGTTACATGTGCTTTTCTTTAATGTTTTGTTATTTGCTGTGATATCCCAACATGTGTAGCACACGTTGTTGGTACATGATGTAAGTAGGTCAGCGTGTTCCACTGCAGGGTAAACACAACTGTGGCCAATACTGTGAGAACAACTTACAGCTGCTCTTATGTTTCCACTCTTTAGCAAAAACCATTTAAAGTTGTTTACATTTTTTAAAACTCGGTTCCTACAGCGTTGGAAAGTCTTTTCTTAATTTTAAAATGTCCTCATATGATAAGTTAAATACTTTGAACTCTTTTTTAACTCACAGTTATAATGCACTTTATTTCACGGCAGCATGACGGCTCAGTGGTTAGGATTCAAGATTATTTATCTGTCATTCGATCCACATGTGGTACATGTGGTGGAACAAAATTCTGTACACAGGGTCCCAGTTACATCCAACAAAAGTATAAAATGTACAGAAAAACTGTAAGATTTAAGGCATGAACTAAGAAATACCAAAATTTTTTCAGTCAGGTCATCTGGACAGTTTCTTTTTTTGTGCTGAAACGTTTCGCCTTCGATCCAGAAGGCTTCATCAGTCAAAAATCAGTTTTGTGTTGTGTGTTGCCTTGACTGATGAAGCTTTCCGGATCGAAGGTGAAATGTTTCAGCACAAAAAAAGAAACTGTCCAGATAACCTGACTGAAAAATGTTGGATTACAGCAGGACATATATGAGAACAGCATGACATGTATGAGGACAGCAGGACATGTATGAGGACAGCATGACATGTATGAGGACAGCAGGACATGTATGAGGACAGCAGGACATGTATGAGGACAGCAGGACATGTATGAGGACAGCAGGACATGTATGAGAACAGCATGACATGTATGAGGACAGTATGACATGTATGAGGACAGCAGGACATGTATGAGAACAGCATGACATGTATGAGGACAGCATGACATGTATGAGGACAGCAGGACATGTATGAGGACAGCATGACATGTATGAGAACAGCATGACATGTATGAGGACAGCATGACATGTATGAGGACAGCAGGACATGTATGAGGACAGCATGACATGTATGAGGACAGCAGGTATGAACTTGAAAGAAGAGGAATGAAAGTCAGCCGTAGTAAGACAGAGTACATGTGTGTAAATGAGAGGGAGGAGGTGGAGCAGTGAGGCTACAAGGAGCAGAGGTCACAAAGGTGCAAGACTTCAAGGACTTGGGGTCCACTGTCCAGGAAAATGAGGGATGTGGTAAAGAGGTGAAGAAGAGAGTCCAGGCAGGATGGAGAAAAGGTTCAGGAGTGATTTGTGACAAAAAGGTGTCAGCAAAGGTCAAAGGAAAAGTTTACAAGACAGTGGTGAGACCAGCTATGTTGTATGGTCTGGAGACAGAGACATGGACAAAAAGACAGGAGACAGAACTGGAAGTGACAGAAATGAAGATGTTGAGGTTCTCCTTAGGAGTGACAAGGATAAGATTAAGAATGAGATCATCAGAGGTACAGCACAGGTTGAACAACTGGGAGATAAAGTTAGAGAGACCAGACTGAGATGGTTTAAACATGTCCAGAGGAGGGACAGTGGGTATACTGGTAGAAGGATGTTAGAAATGCAGCTGCCAGGAAAAAGCCAAAGAGGAGATATATGGATGCAGTTAGAGAGGACATGGAGGTAGATGGACTGAGGACAGAATGGAGGAGGATGACTCCCTGTGGAGACCACTGAAGAGAGAAAAAACAAAAGAAGAAGAAATTTAATCTTTACCTAATCAGACAAACCTATAGCTGAAATCACAGATCTCTCTTTTTAAAGACGACCTGAGTCTGAAGGCAGCCAATAACCCCCACACAGAAAGACCCAAGTCCAGTACACGACTTGAACCCAGGATGTAATCTTCATTCTTGGCAAATAATTTCCACTTACTCAAGTTGAAGAGGTTGGTTGTGTTCAGAAGCACCAACACTACAACGTTTGAGAAGTTCTTATGTTCTGTCCAAAGAACACAACAATATCTAGTTTCAGGGAGTTTTAAAGGCTTGTTATGGAGCTAGGCTCGGCAGCTGGGAGGCCTCCCTGAACTATTCATCACAGAACAGGTTGTTGACGGGATTTTGCTCCACAAAAGACAAGGGTGCGGCTGAAACACAAACCTCCTTCTTCCCCTTGAGACCAAACTGTCCTAAAAATGTCCTTTCACGTGGATGTACTCATCCTCCACTCTGACGGCTCTAAGTAAAGCATGTTGTTTTCAACACGACACGTTAGTCTGAGTTTACACACCGAATAGTAGCTGCCAAACTGACACTTAGTCATTTTGTGTTTAACATCTTTTATTAGCTGTGTCACTCATCTTGACTTGAGCTGACTCCAAAAGTAAACCAGTTCTAGACGAGCATCCAGTATTTACTTCCTGAACGTTTTATTCAAATCCATCCAGTGATTCATGAGATATTCTGCTAACAGACAGAGATGAGTAATAGTTCATTCCTAAGTTTTGAAATTAAATACTATGTGATTGGTTAGCTCTTGGAGTATAAGTTGAGGATGACTCTCAGCTACTACCACGCTAAAGTTTAGCTCAGTACCTGTAAAAATAGACTATTAAGCTATTTTTGTGTTATTTAGAGTTGCTTACTTGTGGCAGCCATCTTAATAGAGATTGACTTCAAAAGTCAGTGAGTTGTAGATGCACATCCAGTGAATAATTACAGTGTGTCCAACAGTTCTCAAGGTATTTTGCTAACACACATACACAGTGTGTATGTTTTTGTAGTGATTTTGTACTATTAGCGCTTAGCGTGTTCTTAGAGTATTTCTTAGTTCATATCTTAGATGTTATTACTGTTTTTCTTTTAAATTTTTTTATTTTATTTTATGTAACTGGGGCCCTGTGTACACAATTTCGTTCCATCACATGTACCACATATGATGCGAATGACAATAAAGAAACCTCGACCTTGACACGTGATAATAACATTATCGATAAACAGGATTGGGATGCAATTCTTGTAAAGTGGATTGTGTTAATTCTACTCACATTTGTGTGAAGGAATTTCACTGATGCACAAAATTAAAACAACACTTTACATTGAAATGACAGCATGAAAAGAATCAATGGAAACAGTATTTAGACTGTTTTCATCCAGTAAAACAGGTGAGGCCGAGGCCCCGCCCCCGAGCCGGTTCTGTCTTCTGATTGGCTGATTCGAACAGCGCAGTCTTTAAATGCAGCTGCTGCAGCAGCGGAGAGACACATAACTGATTTATTAAACCGAGGCTCCATCTGGGAAAATTAACACGATAAACTACAAAAACAGACCCGGAAGTTCCGTGTGAAGGGCTTTGGCGTTCACAACGCTGCCGGTAAGTATGAAACTTTATGTGTCATCATTGTGGAGAAGAAGAAAAGTTTGTTCAAGTAGGTTTTGCCGTGTTTCCTCTGTTCGTGGAGGCGTTTCGGCACACGACCGAGGAAAATACAGTTAAAAAAAAAAACTTTGGTGTTTCATGTTTATTTTAAAAACGTGTCACACCGAGACGTTTTCTGTGTCAATAATTTGCTCAGAGTTCACGGAAAATGTATCTTTTTGAGTCAAAGTTTAACTTTAACATCGGTCTTGAATTAGCTAGTTTAAGCCTTAAGCTAATAACGAGACGTTCCAATTAAAGTATGTTTGAGGTAGTTTGTTGTTTTTACACTTTTTTTAAAAAAAGCTCAACAATATAATGCTTAAACAATTTTTAACCACGAGTCTGTTTTTTTATTTGACCTATTCAAGTCTTCTATTTGTTAATTGGTTTTGATGGGGTATTCCACTCATCTGACGCATGCGCACTACTCCTGAGTCCTGATTGGCATCTAGTTCAGATGATTAGTTTATGTTTTTATATGTTCTGTATTAGTTTATATTTGCACTGAAGGCTGTCTGCTGGGTTGTTGCTGGATGATGATCATGTTGCTCTTTTTGGATCTTGTCTGTTTCTTCCTGCTGGTGCAACTCTGGCACCCAGGACAATGAAGATGGGCATGTTGATGTCCATGTTACAGTCCTGGCTTCCTGTTGGAGGAAGAGGGATGAAGACAAGGGGTTGACAGGTGCTTCCTGTACAAAGACTGAGCCTCTGCAGCCTTCAACACCCATTAGCCCCCAGGTTTTACTTGGTATAAAGAGAAATCATGTTTACTACAATGGTTTTAATGGTTTGACAATTTTTAATGAGACCTAAGTGGTATGAATTTTATTTTATTTTTTTAATTCCTGCACAGCTGTTGAAGTTTTGGTTTCAGGATTTGAGTTGGAGGGTGAATAAATTGTTGCTTGTTGCTTCTGTTAGATGATTAAATATCATGTTGGTACATTTTGGGATTGTCAGAACTTGAACCAGTTCATTTAAAGCCCATTTAAAAATGCTAGTGTTCCTTGATGGAAGGAAATCACCCGCTGCCTTTTTTTTTACCAGAGTTTTAGACTAAAAACCGTGTGTGGACAAATGAGGGTAACGACTGTTTTAGAGATGTTGGGGATGACTCTCTGCTACAACTAACTATTTTAGCTCCATCTGTATAACTGACTGACTTATAGCTATTTTTTTAAGGAAATTGTTGTGCATCTGGTGATTACTTCAGAGATTCATTAAAATTTTAGTAGGTTGGGACATATTCTGTTAACCGATAGATGTGGGCATGAATAACTTTTTCAGCTGGCTTTTGGCAGCAGACAATCATCAAGGCAAACCTCCGTCTTGTCGAAGTTCCAAATTTCACAAAAAAAATAAAATAAAAAACGCTCAAATTCACGGTTGAAACCCGTGCCTTCATCTAAATGGTTGTTTTTCTCTGCAAAAAGAAGCTGAGAACTTGTTTACTGGTTTGTTTATTAAATGCTCTGTGTGACAAATGCTATGCTAAAGAGCTCAAACCACACAGAGCATCAGCCATTTTGAGAATTTAAGAGGGACAGCTCATGTCACGTCAAGGGGCCTCCCTCCCATTTTTCTTAGACACGCTGCTCGCTCCCTCACTATCCATCCTTCAGTTCAGTCTTACCCTGCCATCCAGTGGACAAAAAATGTACTACATGCAAAACAAATTAACCAACATTTCTTATTTGACAATTACTAATTTATTGTCAAATTTCAAATATTATCGTTTATCGCAATAATTTCTGAGACAATCGCCCAGCAAAATTAGTTACCGTGACAGGCCTAGTTGTGAAATTATGCTAATTTTGAATCAGTGTTTTATTTTAAGTCAACAAAACTGTGTGTTGGGCTGCCTTCAGGTCCAGGCCTTCATTGTAGAAGATCTATGAAGATGATGAATAATCATTAATATTAATCATTAATCAATGTGACATTTTGTTGATGCTCTGGTCTGGACCATTGTCTCCTTCAGATCTGTGACCGTACAGTTTTATTGATGTTCAGACCAAGCACTCACGAGGACCAACCTCATTTTTAGATAATTTCATGAGCACCATCTGCCTGATCTTTGGCATCAGGCCTCTCGCTTCAAGTCTACTAGTGACACACGCACACACACCGTTTTCCTATAAGCTGCATCCTAAATAAATGAGGGGTAATCCAAGATTTCATTATCATCCCCATTGTGTTCTCACACAGGGCAGCGTGGCCCATATGTTCCCTGAAGCATCCTGAACTCATTAAGCCTCCTTTGTTTCATCTGGTTGTAGCTGAATCTGACATCGTGTTTTTTAAATGTGGCTGTTAAATTTTACACTAACAGTTTTTAGAGGAGTGAATGCAATGACAAAACCTTTACGTGAGAAGTTTGCGTGCAAATGTTGCCATAAACTAGAGGCTGAAGATTGTCTTGGGAAAACTTTACATTTTGCTGTATGGCATTTTTATTTTTAGTCTGTTTTTCTTTTTGATTAGAGGAGCTGATTTAATTGTATAGATATGCTGAAGTTTGATGAGCCAAGGTCCTAAGGACTAGTTTGAGCAGGGTCAAGAACAAAGTAGATTGTTGCCATTTTAGAAGAACTCCAGTCTTAAAAATGTCACTTAAGTTATTAGTTCATAACTTTTTTCTAAAGAACGCCACTTCAAAATGTCTAATATCCATGTATGGTGAAAGATGCCCTTGGTTTATCCCCTGAAGGAAGGATTAATTATCTGGTACACGAGCATGGCTAACTAAGCTAACCCATGAGGGGTCATGCTTGTGAGGGGAGGTGACTGTTTGAGCACCAGCAGCTCGTCGGTCACCTTCACAACAACTGTTTGCACATGTAGATACTGACAGAGCTGTGACAGATGAACAGAACTGTCGCCTACCTGAAATACCTCCAGAAGGGTTTGTGTAATTACCCACTAGAAGAAGGTTCAAGCTTTAATGCCACTGCCGTTTACATCGAGTAGACGCTAATTATGATCCTATGAACAGTTTCTGGCAACTTGCCAAGTTGCACCCTCTTGTTCTTAATTGGTTGCACCGTCATGTGCAACCACACATGTTGTATGTATTAACCTTACAGGACTAAAGAATAAGGATGCATTGAGAACCATGAACTGCTGTCAGTTGGTTTTACATTTGTAGGGTGGGGGTAGATGGGACTGGGTGGGGTTGAAAGTAGGCCTGTCACGATAACAAATTTTGCTGGAGAATTGTTTCAGAAATTATTGTGATAAACGATAATATTGTTTGAAATTTTGCAATTAGTATTTACTGTCAAATTTTAAAAAATGTTTTATTTTTTAACCACTGGATGGCGAGTACCCAAACTGAAGTATTTGTTCTTGATCTGAAAAAGTTTGTATCGAGACACCCTTCGTCAGGAGTGCGGTTAGCCGTGCCACTGAACTATTGTCCACGGATTAGAGCTCACAACTTTTACAAAAGGTTGTCTACAATGGCCAAAAGTGTGTGAACCTGGTTTAAGACATTTTGCATTTAAACAAACTTAGATTGGAGCCAAAGTGTAAAAAATAACATCTTTTTAGTAGTTGAGTTTAAGATTTAATTTGAGTTGGTGGGAATGATGGAAGGAGCCTCAGTGACAAAGTCTGAAGAGAAAACGTACGAGTGACCCTTTGAGTGCAGGATGAGGTTTACCACTTCCTGTAGGTGGGTTCACTCCAACCTACCTGCACTTTACTGGCATCGTTTCCTGCAGCACTGAAGGATTTGAAGCCTGATCCTGAATCAGCACCGAGGGGCTTTCATATCCCAGACCCGACCCAGTGACGTGTAGTGAGCCGTGGATTAGCATCAACAAATCAAAATGGGATTGCAAGGTAGCGTCTCTTTATTCAAGCCTTTAAGATGGGCTTTGCTTAAAATGTCCCACCTAAGGATGAACAGCTCCAACAAGGACAAGAAGGTCAGGAAGATGATTTGATCCTCTGAAAGGACGGGGGTATTTTTACTTTCATAAAACCTTTTCATGAGCAGGTATGATCTGGCCCTGAAAGGTGAGAGCTAAACGCCTTTAGAAAGTTTCATTAAAGACCTGAATGCGAGGTCGTTATTGTATTATTTAAACCTTTTTCTTCTCTGAATGAATTTTCTCATCAGAGCAGCCAGTTCCTGTCTGTAGTGAAAAGGAGGCTTGGCTCTAAATGAAACTCTCTCCTGACAGAGTAATTAAGTCCAGACACAAAGGGCTCAGCAGGAAGGACTCTAAAGAGGTGGAGCTGGTTTTCTCCAGAGAATAGTTTCGTCCAGCTGAAGCCCTGTGGACTCCGGCGAAGGGGAAGGGCTGTAGGATTGCTGGCCTGCAGCCACTTCACCCTGCAGGGAGAGGCTACACAGCAGTATTACTCATCTATAGTCTGTTTTAATATACATAATGCTTGTTTATAAATCATTCTCGCACATCCATTTTTGTTTTATGGCGCGCAACTCATTCTGCATCTTAAAATAAAAAATTTGTTCTAGTTCAACAATTCATGCATGAAAATATTCAGCTCCTTCACTCTGACTTTTGGTATTTGTGCAATTTGTACTTTTTGTACTTTTTCACGGTGGCACAGTGGCACAGTTGGTAGAGCTGTTGCCTGTTCAAATCCTGTCCGGGGACCTTTCTGGGTGGAGTTTGCATGTTCTCTCCGTGCTGTGTGGATTTTCTCCAGGTACTCCAGTTTCCTCCCACAGTCCAAAAACATGCATGTTGGGCTGTTTGGTAACTCTAAATTGTCTCTAGGTGTGGGTGAGAGTGAATGGTTGTCTTGTTTGTCTCCATGTCCCTGAGACTGGAGACCTGTCCAGATGTCCCCCGCCTCTCACACAGTGACTGCTGGACATGGACGCCAGTGACTCCCACGACCTGAAAAGGCTGAAGCGGGTAAAAGATGGATGGATGTACTTTTTCAAATATTTAGCTCTTTCTGCCAGGTCTTTTCCTCATTTGAAAATGAAAGGATCTCTTCACATCCTTCAAACTCTTTGTGCTGTTAAAACATTTTACTACTGCTCGTACTGCACCTTCAGGTGACCAGCGTAGGACCAGTGGTCCAATAGAGTTGTGAAAAAATTTTTTAAAAAATCCCAGTGGGCTCTAAAGATAGGCTAGACCTACGGCGATGCGTGTCCCGCTCGGAAGTAATCGTGGGCCGGCTAGCAGCGGTCTGATTTGCCGATGGGTCTGGAGGTCCAGTTCTGGTCTAGATCCCAGTGGGTTCCATGTGGCTCTCTGGATCTGATGGGCGCCAAAGTCACTATGAATAAGGGCCAAAATTTTTCCAATCAAAACTTTCCCTCTGTATTTCAGCAGAAGGCAACGGGGCTTCTGGTCGGGGCACTGTTGGCTTCTGGGAAATGTGGTCATTATGACGGTGTAGGCTTATTGAGAGAAAAAACTACAAAATGGCGGTGCCTGTCTATAGTATCTTTCTTACCATTAACATTTTACTGTACAGTATTGCATACTGTCCCAATCATGTGATTAATGTTAAAGTTGACAATCTCATGTCCTGTTCCCCCCCCCCCCCCCTTGAGTAGCGAGGGTCTACTTGTAAAGGTTTTTGGAGCAAACTCTAAGGACCGAGTTAAAAGGAGAGATTGAACAGTTATAAGAAACGTATACGTTTACGTTCTCAGACTTGAACCTAGTGAATCCATCGTCTGACCGTCTGTACCGTCATGTCCCTTGTGTTTTAAGTTGACTCCATGGTTGGAGCTGTGTGTTTTGGGTCTTTGGTTTAATTTTTAACGAGAGCTACAAACATTAAGGAGTTGATGGTCAACACTCAAATGACAGATCGGTCTTTTTTGAGCTGCACACGTTCAAGGAACAGAACATCGTAAAGAACAAAAGTAGCTTAGTCAATGTCAGTTTAATCGGTATATGTAAGGAAGACCATTCATGTTGCTCGTATGTGTAGACCAATCACATCCTCTCACTTTACCAGAGTCCCTAATGAGCTTAAAAACGTCTGTTCTGAAGGAGCTGAAAGACTCATTAAATGTACGTATATGTATAAATGGCTGCTGTACTGCTAGTGTGGAAACAAAAGGCAAACTAACTGAAATATATTTTATAAGGAGCAGTGCTCCCAAGGCACCTTATGTCATAGTGTTCAGGCTCACGGGAACAAAGTGCACAAATAAGGTGGAGAGATACAGAAATGGAGGCACACCATCTGCATCTGATTAAGTAATTGTTTACTGATGGAATAAAAACATGAAAAAATTCACGTGGCTGCTTTCACTTTACTCATTTTTTAAATGTGTTTTCACTCTGACACATTACCACATAGTAGAAAATCAGAATGACATCACCGCCTGAACCGTCCCCTTTTTAACTCGTTGCGTAACGTGTTAACGCACGAGTGCTCACATGCACCGGCGGAGCGCTGCAGGCGACATGTGTGCTCCACGTGCTGTGTGTTTTGGTGACGGAGCATCGTGGATGTGTGCTCTGCTGTCTGGAATAGCCCTGATCCTCTTAAATGATTATTGGCTGCGACCAGAGAATGAGACGACCTGTGGGGAACACCGACAGATGTCTCACCAAAACATGGACGTCTGTGTTTAGGTCATGCTAAAGGGAACTTTACTCGAGCCTCCCCCTTTTTTTAGAAATGTCATCATTATGCTGCTCGTTTTGTAACGGGACAAAGATACAACTCTTAATTTATTCTGCACCATTCTGTTTGTGTCAAGTACTCTGCAAACGAACTTGGCCTACCCATGGAGAAACTTGTCCCATCTAGTTTCAGATTTAAAAACATTTAATTGTTAAAGTTTAGAACAAAAGTTGGGTGATATTTAAAAGGGTGTAAGAAGAATTCATTCAGTTTGGAAATGGTAGTTTCTGCTGAGTGAGTAAACCTAAATTGAGCAGTTTACTTGAAAAGCAAGTTTTCCAACCCAAACCTGACTCTGGTCTTTCTGTGGCTTATTTATTCAGGTAATCCTGGTTTGACTGGATGTGTGGGGTGATTTGTAATTTGGCCCATTACTTCAATGAACACACACAAAAAAAACATGATTGGTTCTATTTAGAAAGGAAAATCTGTGCGTTCACTAGATGATGGAACCTTGTAGAGGAAAACAAAAACATACGGTTGAAGAATGGACGAAGGTGTTGAAATGGTTTTCTGGCCTTTAGTCGTCTCCCGCCGCATAACGAAAAGGAGGAATTGAAAATGCGGTTCTTTTGTCCATCTGTGCATGTTGTGAGCTGGAGAACTTAAAAAACAAAAAACATTTAAAGTGAAGTACCTGGTCAGTGGCACAGATGGTAGATCTGCCGCCTCTCAGCGAGCAGATTGCCAGTTCAAATCCCAGTCTGGGACCTTTCTGGGTGGAGTTTGCATGTTCTCTCCGTGCATGCGTGGGTTTTCTCCGGGTGCTCCGGTTTCCTCCCACAGACCAAAAACATGCATGTTAGACTGATTAATAACTCTAAATTGTCTCTAGGTGTGAGAGGGTGACTGTTTGTTTCTTGGTGTCCCTGTGATGGACTGGAGACCTGTCCAGGGTGTCCTCCGCCTCTCTCGCAGTGATGCCTGGATATGGGCACCAGCTACCCCCGTGACCCAAAAGGGAAGAATTGGGTAAAGATGATGGATGGATGGATGGAAAGTGATGTACCAATTTAAATTTTTGTGTGGCTACATCTAGATGTAAAAATGTGTTCCTTTTTTGAAAAATGGGTTGCCATGTCAAAATTCAAAATGGCTGCCACCATAAATATGTAAACTGACCACCCCAATAATTTGAGGAAACGGTTTTCAAGTTTTTAATCTCTTAAAAGTATAGTTTTCCTCTTAATGATTGGGGTGGTTTGAAGATTAATCTGTAGAGGGCCAAGTCCACCTCTGGCCACCCCTTGGCTCCACCCTTGTACCTGGAAGTGGGGAAAATGAACCTATTTCTCCACTCGCCAGCATCTCTCTCTGCTTTGCCTCAGACAAAACAAAACTACCGTACTTCCACACTGTGAAACCTCCCCACCTGAAGCCTCCAAAAACATTAAGGTTTACGTTCTGTTGAATTCCAGTCCAGAAGCACTCTGCTTGAAATCTACAAACATTCAGTATTCAAACCCCTCAGTGAGAGGGGGACATGGACAGATCACTGAACTCTACAATGCACTGGCAGTGTTTACAAGTCATGTCCTCTTGTTGCACCTCTCCATGCTGTCTGTGTACAGCCGGGCTGCTGGCACCACTTCTCTTACAAAATGAACTGGAGTTGTTCTGGAAGAGATGATACCAGAGGTAGCTCTCATCTTTACAGTAACACAATACGTTTGTGTGGGTTTTATCACCATTAATGTGAAATGATTAACTAATTAACCATCGCAGATGAATCTGTGTTCAAGCTGTTTAAAATGCTAATGGCACTGAACCCCTTAAACTGGCGCTTGGCCACGGTGAAGTAATTAAGAGTTGGCTTAAGCCAGAAGGTCAACAAAAACTTTATTACAATGAGAACAAATGGTGAATATAAGCTGAAGAATCAAGAGGGGTCAGGACATCATGGTAACATGCAAATGGAAATTCTGCTTATAAATGCTCCAGATTTTTGTTTTTCTAATGGCCTGGGGAAATGCTGTTTTTAAAAACGCATCTAAATTTCTGTTTGCATAAATAAATGTATGCCATCAGTTATGTCCTTTCCAGAATCATTGTCAAAGCTCTCAGATCAGATGTGTCCCACTAAGTTGTTTGATCACTGCATTGGTTATTTTATTCTTGGCCTCGGCAGAAAGAAAACGATCTCCAACGGTTTTATTGTCTTTGGTGGAAATTTGTCGACTAAAGTAGGAATGTGATGAAAAGGTGATGAGATTCTACAGCTGGACAGATGTCTTCCAGACCTGTTTTTCTTTAAATCTAATCAGTGAGTAATTGTCTAAAGTTGTTTTGTCTGAGTCCAACCTTTGTCTAACCCCCTCTGGTTATCTGGTTCGTCTTAATTTCAGTGTTGACCCCTACACAGAAGGAGCAGTGGTCATGGGAAATCCTACAAATGGGAGGTAATCCAGCTCAAATGGGGAGCAGACCTCAACATGGAAACAGCTTTTGTTGGACTTTGTTTTCCTCTTTCCAAATGACCGTTGGAGAATGTGCGTGGTGGTGCTTCGTGTCAGTCCCTGCCCTTTCCACGGTGCCGTTCCAAGTCCACAGAAAGAAACCAACTTTTTGTCTCTGCCTCCTCTTCCTTGGCTTCGGTTCTCAAACATCCTCTCCGTTTGACATTTGACTGGACGTGGGCGTCTCTGGAGGCCGTAGGGAGCGGCGCTCTCATGCTCCGTGTGCACACAACTGGAGTCCAGAGCCACAGATCGCCTCTTTGTGCCGTGTTTGAGTGTGACCCCCCCTCAAATGCCTGCAAGCTGGAAGAAAGCAGATCCCTTCTGGATTGTTCCTCTAAAGGTCATAGGACTTGACTGAAGTGGTCCTCTCATATTTAAACTCAGAAGATCAGAGGATTCTGGATGTCCGTTTGACTTTTTGAGCAGGGAAACGGTGGTCACTGGAACAAGGCAGATTTAAAACAGCTGCACCAAACACCCGAGTCAGTCACGTGTCCTGCCCTTTACTCTTAGTTCTTGGAGTCTTCACTCCTCCAGATCCACATCTGACTATCTGGAGATGCTAGACCAGCACTGTTCAACTGGAAGCCACGGATGAACTCAGTTTTACTAGATTTGACACCATAAAACAAACTTGATGACGATAACTGCTGCATGTCCGGCCCCTGAGCTCTTGGCTTTCAGTAACTGTGGCCCCTGAGCAGTTTAGTTGAATAGCCCTGGACTAGACTGACAAACTGGGTTTGGGGGGGTTGGAGGTGTGCTGTGGAACGGTGGTTGGCTTGTTCAAGGATGGGGGATGAAAAGGAAGTGACGGTAACTCGCCACCTTTTATCCCATTTCATTGCATCCTGGTTTGGAGGTGTGTGTGTGTGTGTGTGTGTGTGTGTGTGTGTGTGTGTGTGTGTCAAAGTAAACAATGGTTTCTTTGTGAGACGGTCCCAGTGTGATAGGATTGTTGGGGGGTGGGGGGCAATGGGATGGTCAGGGTTTAGTGAAGCGTAGCCACTTCATTAGTCAGGGTTCTCCCTTTGCACCTCCCTCCCTCCCTCCATCCGTCCTCCCTCCCTCCTCTCATTCTCTTGCTGCCTTCCCTTCCCGCTCACCAGTGGAGCCACAGAGGCAGGAGTCGCTCCGACTGAACGCAGCACTTTTGACTCCGTCTGGACGGGATGTTCCTCAGAGGCTGATCATCGCGTGTTCTCGTGGAACCTTCAGTGTTTTGGTTTGGAGGTGAGTCGCCTCGTGTTCGTCCGTCCCGTCCCGTCCTCTGGGCTGCTGTTCTGGTGATGAATATCTGGACGCAGCGCACTTCATCGGGGGGTTTTAACTTCAGTGTTTCCTAAAAGAACAAGTCTGAACTTGTTTAGTTTGTTTGCATAAGATGCGATGTGTGTGTCCGGGTGAGAGAATGAATGAGGAGGGGGTTGGTGGTGGTGGACTATTGCCTCAGCTGTGTTGACTAAATCACTGGTGTTCTTTGGACCTACGTCCTTGTGATCGCTCCCCCCACTCACCGCCTCTTTGTCAAACACACCCCTTCAGGGACCGTTGGGGTCGGGGCAGTCCCGTCGTCCTCTGGGGGTGAAGCTGAGAGAACAGCTCTGTCATTTCTTGTGAGTTTTCTTTACAAGCTGAAATCTGATGGACGGATGTTTGACTGCAGCTCCTGTTCATCTAATCGTTCCTCTTCATCTGAGCATTTAAAAGATCGTCTTGTCAACTTGATTACGGTCATTAAACTGTAACTGAGCTCTAAAGTTGTGATGAGGCTTTTTGCAGCACAGGAATGAGAAGTTTGTTTGGGCAGAAGCCATGTGGTTGAAATTGGTTTAAGAATTTGTGTAATCAACATCTGGATTTGTTCTGCACTGGAACCTGTTCAGTTCTCGTGACTTGATCTGTGCTCAGCTGTTGGAGCTCCAGGATGGAGCTGCGAGGAAAGTGTTTAATTTTAAATCTGTACATTTGTTTATTTTCAGTAAATACTCAGTTTAAATCTAATGAACTGGAGTGTGTGGAAACTGTTTCCACAGAGCTGAAGGCTGAAGATACAGAGTCTCACCCGTCGGGGAAATTATTTCCAGTCAGGAGTTTTTTGCTTTTTTATTTATTTATTTTTTTGTCTGATTGTTAGAAAGAATAATCGGCATTGAACCAAAAGGAAAGGCTTTTATTTATTTATTTTTCTCAAAGTTTTTGAAATGAACCAAAACAAAACAGTTTGTTCCTTCTCTCAAAATCTGAATGTTTTTTGACATAAGGTTTTCAATGGATCTAAACCAGTCACTGAAATGGGGGAATAAAATCATTGAAACTCGTCAAAATACACAATTTTCTATCATTAAATGATTTAGTGATTTAACTTGTACTCCAGAGTTTGTGTAAAAATTGTGCTAGAAAGTGGCAGATGTTCCTCACTTTGTGCACAGCTGGATTTGGGGATCTGTTACTATCCGTTATCACAGTTTCCTCCCAGAATGACTCCACTTCTGTCCACTCTCATCCTCACAGCTTTGAGCCTTTTCAGAAAATTCTCCCTCAAACTCTTAGGGCGGCTGTGGCTGAGTGGTTAAAGCAGTCGACCTCCAATGCAAGAGTTGGGGGTTCAAATCCACCAGCAGTCACATGCCGAAGTGTCGCTGGGCAAGACACTGAACCCCTCATTGCCTCCGTGTGTCCCATCAGTGTATGAATGTGATTGAAAAGCACTGATTAGTAGGGGTGTAAATCACCAGCTTTACCATGATGTTATATTGATTTGTTTGTATGACGATATAATTATTCTCTTATCACAAAGTCTGTCACGATACAATTTTGATTCTGTTCGATTCACAAGTCTGCGATCGATATATTGCGATATTAAATGCCCATCTCATTTACATATAGACAAAAACATTAAAATATGATTTAACCATTGTTTTTCCTGTTATTACAGGCACCAGGCATTTAAATACTTTTTTTTTTTAATTAATGGAAAAAATAAAAATAAATGAAATGATAAATATATATATATATAAAAATATAAAATCTTATTTGGCCGATAACCGATGCAGATACTGATATTTTATATACTGTCAGAACATAGCCCTCTTATTTAGGCTTATTTGCAACAAAAATTGTGTAAGAGCAAGTTGAATATATTCACTAACAGCCATATGATATGTATAGCACTTTGACTTGTATTTCATGAAAAGTGTTAAATGTTATTTATTAGCATTAGTCACCTGCGATGCTGTCTCACTTGTGGAGGTTTGTTCCAGGTTCCTAGCTGCAGCGTGGGATCCTCTGCACTCTGTGCATGAAGGACAGACTTTTTAAGATCAAAGTTTTTGTCTATCCATTGTGCTGTAAGACTAATCATGCTAACGAGGCTAACATGATGTCCAAATGTCTGTGGTAAAACTCACCCAACAAGTCGCGCTATCAGCTATTAGCTTCTCAATGACGTTGGAAATGACGGCTTGTAACTCTGGTAAGGTTACGTCAGAAAAATATCTGACTGGGGACGATGTAGCGAGACTCGACGTAGCCCATAAATCTTTGGAATTCAATATCCTCACCAACGAAAAATAAAACTTCCACACCGCCGACATTTTGAATTTTCCTCTTTGCCGTGAGATCGGGTAGGAACACGTGACGTCATTGTTGTGCCGCTGCAGGCAAAACCAGTGCCTTTTTTATACTGGCAAGTTATTTTAATGGAATGCACAATGTCCGATATTGAACTTTAACGCCAATATCAGCCGATACCATGCCGATAATATCGTGCATCCCTAATTTAAGATGTATTGTTACACCACTACTGATTATTCTCTTCAGAATGATTTGTTCAATTAACTGTGTGTAGATCTAGTATAGAGCTCTAAGAACGGGTAAATGAGGCACAGATTGTTGTAAAGAGCTTTGAGTTTCTTGATAAGATAGAAAAATGCTATACAAGTACAGTCTATTTACATCTGGGGCTTATTTTACCTACCTGTTATCTGTCATGCACTGAGATGGTCCAAAGTGTACTTGTCTATGTCCAAATGTCAACAGACTAATGGCACTGGTCAGGGTTACTAAAAATGGCTTCCTATGCAGTATGTGAAGTCGGCAAGTACCGGAATGTCCGGCACAAAGAACTTCCAGTACAGTACAATTAGCGATGTCGTCGTGGTTCGTCAATTTTTAAAAGGGGAAAAGAATTGGACAGCAGAAAAATGGTATCGTTGCTACAGGACTTGTACTAGTGATGGACGATACGCTGACGAGCCTCATGCAAGGCGTTTGGTTCTTGCCTTTTTCCAAAACTGATTTATTTTGTGATTGATGGCTTCGACCCAACAAACGTAAACGAGAGTATACATCTGTTAAACACGTTGTTTGAGGGAACAGGCCAAAAAACCTGTACAGTACATGGCCAATCAGTGGCATGCATCCATGACAACATCTTTGGTCATCTGTTCTTTCTCACCGAGGCAATGGAGCACAAATCAGCACAAACACCAGGATCTCCACACGATGTACAGCTCGACTAACTCGTCCTGGTTGCCCTACACTTCTAGCTCCCTCTGTTGTAGCCAGCACTTGAGCTGTGTATTAATGTTTCCTTCAATGTATATCAAGTCGTTTGGCCTTGGGAACATGTTTAACTTGACATGGACAGAAGTAGCCATTATGAACGAGGTCTGCTGCATTGTTTGCCAAACATCTGGGACTTGGAGGATTTCCCACAATTCTCATGATGTCATCCCTGATCAACACTGTTGGTGGCAACAAAACATGATTCTGCTGATTTTACTAATTTATTACAAATTATGTGGTAGACTTTTGATAGTTAAGGATGCATTTTTAGTAGTTTTTTATCATAATGGATGATGCACGTAAAAATTCATATTAAACCTCAAATCATATTTTAACAGACTTCATGACTTTAACAGATGTCATGGTGGTGGAAATAAAATGTTTCAGCCCTGGAATTACTGTGTATAATACAGGGTTAGTTACTGTATAATACAGGGTTAATAACTGTATAATGCAGGGTTAATTACTGTGTATAATACAGGGTTAACTTTAACTCCATGTCAGATAAAGTGCAATAGGAAATGACTAAACATGGAGGCCTGTTTAAAATGAACAAACGTCAGTGGGTTGCATAATGTTGTCTGCCTGTTTTCAAGTACTTTAATGAGTTTGTTTTGAAACAAATGATCATCTCGCATGTTTTTGATCCGGTCTTTATGATTTGCTGAGAATTATACTTGGTTTTTTTCTCTTTGTAAAAGATTTGACCAAGACCATCTGCTCCCTAAACAGGTCTCTCTTGAAAATGAGTTCTCGTGGCTCAATGAGACTAACCTGGATAAATAAAGGCTAAATGAAAAAAAAAAAAAATTTGACCTGGAATGATGAACCTCAGCTTAAAATCTTCCAGGATGGCTCCTACAAAACTACAATGTTTCTTGTTCAAGGTTTTCTGATTTGCAGCATAACGAAGTTTGCTTATTTATTTATTTATTTTTTAATTAAATCCGTTTCTCATCTTCTCACAGAATGAAGTAAATCTTCCAGGAACTCTGTCATGGCTGTCCAGGCTGGCATCCAGGTAAGTTCATGTCCATCTGTAGGGTTTTTAACTAGACGGGTTGAGAATCACAAACTCATTCAAATGTAGAAAAAATGTCTTCACAACAGATTAAATGTATTAGATAATAAACGATCTACAGACAAACCAAGAGGCAAATGTATTGAACAATGGACCGCCAGTCTATCCAGATGCTGAAACGCATGAAGAGTTGTGATGAACAGAGAAATGAGAATTTCTCAATTGTCACAAAAAACAAATCTACACTAACCTCACACGTGCTTTTCTAATGCAGCCTAAAAAAATTAGAGTTGTTCAAATGATATATTTATAGTGTTTCGTTTTTTTTTTTTTTTGAACAGCCACGGTTTGAAGAAATGGTTTGACTGACGAGCTAATGGCTAGTCTGAACGCAGCCAAGATCAAAGTGGTTTGCAGGCATTTTATTATTTTTTTTTAATTTAAGACGAGTTTCAAAAACATTTTATTGTTGCTCTTGTATGCTTTATTTAAAGGAAAGTGGTCACATTTACATTAAGTGGTTATTTATGTGGAATTCTGTTTATTTTCAAGAACAAATGGTTGCAGTAGCAGCTAACTGTAGCACTTCTGGTGTATGGTATTCCTGCCAGAACACCTGTGCACACGGAGAACTGAAAGGAAGGTAAAGGTTTATAAAATAAAATGAGCCGTGATGAAGTGTTGAATTCTTTGGTTTTAAAAATCTGCTTTGGACGAGAGTCTGCTCGGATCATATCGATGAAGATGAAGATTTGATCAAATCTTTTCTAAAACAAGAGAAATGAAAAAGCTCCGATCTAAAATTTAATTAACATTTACGTTGTGGTCCGTTTCACTTTAGTTATTTTGCGTATTTGTCGTCGGGCTGCACTGGAAGTGTTGCAGCGAACTGCTACTGCCATTTTCCCTCCTTTAACTATAGAATCCTGTTTAATAAAACGATGGATGATGATGGAGGTGTGAAGGTTCATTAAAATCTAGTTTTTATACACCCGTCGAAGGTGGAGGTGTCACTGGTCTCTGCCAGTCTGTAAACTTTTGTCCAGGCCAAACCTGCTGCTCCACTCGATGATTTAATGAAACTTCCTACATGCATGAATCGTCGCTAGACAGAGTGTTGGGTACAATTTATCACCCAGCTCCAAGATCAAGGTCACAAATCAAGGTCTTTGCTTGTCCCGACCACAGCTTCTGATCCGCTCAAGAGAATTTGACAAAACTTGTAAAACAAATACACAATCACTAGACAGCATGTCGTGTAATATGTCATCACCCCATCTCCAAGGTCACAAATGAAGGTCAAAGTTTATATGGTCTTTGCTTGTCGTGGACATTGCTGTACTGTTCTTTAGATTGCAGTAACCCAGATAATTCCCTCGTTTGCTTGACTAACGGATGAGGTCAGGCAGGAATCCCCATGGATTGATGTTTGCAGATGACATTGTGATCTGTGGTGACAGAACAGGTGGAAGAGAACTTGGAGAGGTGGAGGTATGAACTTGGAAGAAGAGGAATGAAAGTCAGTCATGGTAAGACGGTACATGTGTGTGAATGAGAGGGAGGAGGTGGAACAGAGGGGCTACAAGGAGCAGAGGTCACAAAGCTGCAGGACTTCAAGGACTTGGGGTCCACTGTCCAGGAAAATGGGGAGTGTGGTAAAGAGGTGAAAAAGAGAGTCCAGGCAGATATAGAAAAGTTTCATGAGCGATTTGTGATCAGTGTGGCAGCAAAGGTCGAAGGAAAGGTTTACAAGACAGTGGTGAGACACTCTATGTTGAATAGTCTGGAGACAGAGACATGGACAAAAAGACAGGAGAAAGAAGTGGAAGTGACGGAAATGAAGATGTTGAGGTTCTCCTAAGGAGAGACGAGGATGGATAAGATTAGTAATGAGATCATCAGAGGTACAGCACAGGTTGAACAGCTGGAGATGAAGAGGCCAGTCTGAAATGGTTTGGACATGTCCAGAGGAGGGACAGTGGGTATACTGGTAGAAGGATGTTAGAAATGCAGCTGCCAGGAAAAATACGGAGGAGATGTATGGATGCAGTTAGAGAGGACATGGAGCTAATTGGAGTGAGGATTCAGAGGACTTGCTGTGTAGACTCCTGAAGAGGGAGAAGTCTAAAGATTAATTTAATGTCTGAAGTTTAAGTCTCCAGTAGAACGGAGTGTCCGATCACTAATTTCACCGTCTGTGTGAACTAAATGTTCAGAGCTGCCTCTTCAGATAATAAGAGCTACAAACCCGTCTGCTGCTGAACAACTGCAGAGCCCACCTGTGTCACGGCATGCCATCTTGTTGTTACGCATGTCTGACGTGCCGCGGCTCGGACCCGGAGGATTTCGCATTTTTTATGGAGGAGTGGGTGGAACGTTCTTCACGTTCCTTTTTATTTATTTTTCTGTTCCCCTCCCAGCAACGATTTGGAATCATCCTAAAACTCAAAACAACAAACGTGTCACGTTACAAATTTGTCACGCAGCAACACTTCCTTGAGAGAAAGGCGTTTTCCTCAGCTGTCTCCAAGTCCTGGCTCTTTCCCTCTCATCTTGGACTGTGGCTTTGTTAAATAGGCATCCGTGCTGTTCACAACATGTGGCAGGAAACCACTCAGTCTGGCGCTGATGTGTTTGGCTGTAAGGATTCAGACCAAAGTTGGTGACGAATCCGTGATCAGGTTACGAACTGTGGCTCAAACTAACTGCTGTGATTTTAATAAGTGGTAGGAGCAAATATTTAACAACCCCACATGTATGCCTCTGTATTTCCATAACTTGTTTTAAGAAATAAAACTGCTTGTTAAACGGTGACCTTTTTTTCTACCTTTTTTATTGATTCTTGGAGTAGTGATGCTGCAGCCGTTCCCAGAGCCTGGATGTTCATGTAAAGCAGTCGGATTGGATGTCGGGTCACGCCCCGACTGCTCTGCTCAGCCATGCTGAAGATTTATGCACTCATGGATGTTTAAGTAGCAAATGTGCTCGTCTGTAAACGCTACTTTAAACACGAGCACTGCAAAATCTGATGTTTGGTTTTCTGCCTCGACTCTTTTGTGATGCTCACTGTCCCACAGCAAGGCCAGATGCATTTGTTCCTAGCTCAATTCTACATTTAGCAGAGGAATTTGAGGACTTTAACATTTTTTTTAATCAAACACTCGTTGAAGGTGGAAGTGTCACAGTATACTCTGTGCCTGTCCGTGAACATTCTCGTCTCCATCCATAACGTTTGATCCGCTCGGTATAATTTAGCAAAGCTTGATACACATTTGTATCACCACTAAGCAGCGTGTCGTATAATCTGATCACCCTGGCTCTAAGGTCAAGTTCACAAATCAAGGTCAAAGTTAAAACAAGGTCTTTGCTTGTTTTGGCCATTCCTGTATATTGCTGTATAATAGTTTGTCGATGATAAGGTGCTGTATTTGATACTCTTGTCATAGATTCAAATCAATAAACATGGAACGTTCTTTTTTTTTTTTTTTTTAATGCTCTAGAAATGGAAACTTGGCAAAGCTAACTAGTTTTCAGTCGCTCCTAAAACTGTTTGCAGTGTTTTAAGGCACACAAGAAGAAAGTTGCACCTTACGCCACCATAAACAAAGCACACTACAGAACATAGGGGCAGTGTTTCCCCTACTATTACACAAGCAGGGTGCCCCGCCTACCAAACTCCGCCCCCCGAGTGCCCGCATTGATGTAGCACTAAGCTAGCGACGTGCAGTACAGAAATGCTAGCTAAAAAGCTATGACTATGGAGGTGGTTTGCGGTCTCCACTCGCGCTGAGCCGTCTACACTCCCTCTCCCGCTCAAAAGCGGTTTGTACAAACGGCGCACAGACGTCTGTCTCCCCCCTCATCGACAAAAATCGCAGAAGATGCGTGCACCCTGCCGAGGCAAGTACTGTATTTTTTGGCCTAAAAGTTGCGTTTTTGTGCATAATTTACATGCCCTGTGACTTGTAGGCTGAAGCAACGTATTTATGGATTTTTTTCTTCTCGTAGTTAAACCAATTTTTGGCAGAGAAATTCCAGTTTTCATTCATTCTGACGGGGGGGCAGTACCATTTTCAGCCACTAGGTGGCAGCAGAGTAGTAGCAGTAAGGCATGTCGTTGTATCATGAAATAAGAAAACGTGGCTGACAAATTCAAAAACTTTCAAGACAAACAACTGGATTTTATTTATTATACTTTTTATTTTATTTTATTTTTTTTATTTGCCATGTCCTGCACAACTGAAAATCTTCACTAGCTATTAATGACACAATCGGCTTTCCTTATTCCCCCACCTTCATTCTGCTCGCTGCTTGGAGGAAGTTAAACCAGCTGCACCGCCCCCGTGAAATGCAGCTAATTTGACCATTAAAGACGAAAGCAGAAAACAAGAGGCTGCCCTCGGGTTGTTGGTTAGATTTTAGGTGCGGCCATGACGCTTCAAAAAGGTTGTTTTGGCTGTCGACACCGAACTGTTGCCTGTCATATTAAATCTAGTTTGCCAAGTATTTTTATGTAATTTTACTCTAAAGGTTCTTCAACTTGGACAAACCCTGGCAACAGTTGCTGTATGCTCGGCCTCTGGGATCTCGCCTGTTGAAGCTTGTAACTCCATCATAGTGGCCACAGGTGTCCTGGTGGTCTCATTCTTCTTCCTGAAGAAGCTCGAGGATGGCCTGCTCTTGGTAGATTTACACATGTTCCATATTCCTTCCATTTCTTGGTGGATTTAACAGGACTGGGAATGCTCAGTTTTGGAAATCCTTTTGTATCCGTCCCCCGACTCTTACGTTTCACTCTTTAAGTTGAATTGGTCACTTGAAACCACTTATTTGAAATGGTTTTTATTGGTATTGCTGTATAAAAATCTGATTTAAAAAAATATATATATTTTGAAGTTTTTAAAATAATTTTGCAATGACCAGATTTCTATAATTTACCTCAACTGGTTCAGTGCAGTAAAATCACAACATCCAAGGTGCTGAATGCTTTTTAAAGCCACTGACCTGTTAAACTGTTCCAGGCTAAATGACTCTGTCACTTTCAGAACTTGAAGAGCTTCAGGTCACTGGAAACGAGACCGTTTGTAAAGAAAACCCTGCAGACGTTACAAATGTCAGGCTGTCGCTGTGATTCTTAGCGTTTGTAAAGAGTTGTCACTTTTAGTTCAGCTCGGCTAAATTAAACAGTCTGTGTTAGTTATGACCCTAAAGGTCAGTTAAAGGTCATGGGAACTTGCAGAAACTGAGGTCAGAAGTAATTTGACTGGCTTGAAAAAAAGTAGTTTTTGTAGTATTTCTACATTCCACTTCATTTTTACGCCTCACCTTCTGAGTTCATCGTTTCAGTGGCTCGGTGTCGAATCTTTGTGGTAAAGGCTGGAACGCTTCAGCGTCTCAGTATTTTGAATTTCTTCTCTGGATTAGCACCACATTCCTGTTCTGTAAGCACTGAGGTGGTGTTAGGGGGATTTATTAACACGATGCAGATTATTTCTTACAATGGTCTTTAAAAGCTGAATGTTCTCTCTGAGCCTGTATGTTGCCCCCTGTCCAAGACGATTTACATTTTTATTATTCAGTCGTTTTAATCAGGACATTTTCAAGCGTTTATCTTCTGAGCTGGATGTTCAGACACAAACGTGTGCTGTTGCTGTGCTCCTTCTGATCTGAACGTTAGTCTGAATCTGTAAGAAGAGACGTTTTTTATTTCAAGTGTTTTGCCACATTCTCCTACTTCTTATTCAAATAGCCAGTCCTCTTTTCTCACCAGAACCCTCCTCGTCCAGTTCAAAGGTCACACCGAAGTCCCTTTCTGCTTGTTTTCCAACCTGTTGTGGTCAAGTGGACTTTGAGGCTCCTGACAGTCTGCAGTGGAAACTGCAGGAAGTTTCAGAGTTAAAGGGGCTCATTTCTGTTGCAGCAACAAGCTTTTCACTGATTTAAAATTTATTAGAATCCTCTTTTTTATTTTAATTTATTTATAAAGTTGAAGATGCTCAGTGGTTCTCAAACGTTTTGTTCAGGCACCCCCTTTGGAGAAAGCTGTCTGCCTGCTCCCCCAGCCCCGGGACACACAAACAAATATTTACAATGCATGAAATAAAAAGATTTTACTTCATGTGGTCATGACTTTAAGACTTAAAGTCATGACGGAGTCGGTCAGTCCAGCAAATATAAATGTTTATGACCACCTGTGCTATAATTAATTAATTTTTTAATTATCCTCTTCCTCTCGGTTCACTCAATCGTGCATAAGGAAACAAAAGGTGTATATGAAGGCAAAAACTCATGAGGGTTGTTTTTGAAAATAAATTGACTTCTGTATGGGTGAGTATCTCAACATTAAATAACTGCATGATTGGTAATAATACAGGCAAACTAAACAAGAACAAACACAAAAATCAGCAACACACCATTGACTCTGATTAAACAGAATATTTCTAGCGCCATACAGAGTAAATACTTAAATTTAGTCTCTTTTTCAAAGCCATTCATTTAAAATATTCTCCAAATAAGTCTCAGTAAATCTTAATTCCTTCTAGGATGGAGTTACAGAAGTTTAGCTGCTCTGCGGGGTCTCTGGCCATCAGGTTTATTTATATTGTGATTACTGTTTAAAGCTTTGGTGGTTTTGAAAATTGATCAAGAATGACTCCATTCTGATCCAGGCTGGATGGAGAGAAGTTCACAAACAGTGGTGAGACCAGCTATGTTGTATGGTCTGGAGACGGAGACATGGACAAAAAGACAGGAGAATGAATTGGAAGATGCAGAAATGAAGATGAGGTTCTCCTTAGGGACGAGGATGGATAAGATTAGGAACGAGATGAAAAAGATAAAAACTGAGCTGTGTGAGAACAGATTTTCAGCTGGACGTCTCTTCCACAGTTTTTGGTGAAGAAGAGCTAAAAACTCTGGACTTGAAATACAAAGTGTTAGATATTGTCCTGGTTCTTCATGCCCACTGTCACTGTGTGCCCTAGAACCCAAAACAACAAGGGAGCCATTTTAACACGTTTGTACGCCTCACTTCATCCTGATCCTGTCGACATTAAAACTGGATGTTCATTTGATACTTTTTACAATTTCCCCTCAATTTGTTTCAAGAAGAATGTGTTTTTGATTTTCTTAATGTGGATGTTCTAGAGACCACATGAATAATTCAGTGTTAATTTCCTTTATTATACTTGAGGGACATGAAGCTTTTAGTTTTTAGAACAAAACCAGGTTCAAGTTGAATAAACATAAATGTTCTGCTCATGGAGTTTGAGGCTTTTATCTCGTGAGGCTCGGGTAGTCCAACTATCTGCAACAATGGTTCATGGACAGCTTGGATCATCTGCAGGAGGACATTCCTGCCCAGGAGGTTTCCTGTTTGTTGACCCATCGAACTCGATGAATCTGGGCCTCATTTTCGACACGATGCACTGTCTGCTCGATGGCATGTGATGGACCAGAGGATTAAAGTATGTTTCTAAACAGATGTCAGTGCAGTGGACAGAAGGAGACGTGGTCAACAAAAGGGAGTTGTGTAATTTTCTGGAGAACATCTGCTGCCAGAAATGAAGCTGCAGGGAAAATGTTTGATTCAGAACAACACAGTCGTGTTGTGATCAGTTCAACATCCAGGGCTGTAAATGGACCTCTTTTAAAACTCACTCTTTGGATCTTCTGTTAAATGATGGCTTCAGACACTGAGATGAAACGACTGAGCACTAAGGGAGACTGCGTGACAGCAGAGATGGAAGTGAGACGTCAAGAGACGGGACAAGTGTCTCTTCAGGCGTTGAGCCCAAGACACTGCTACAGGTCAAGTGCAACATCTGTAAATGTTTGTTTTTAAACGCGTTTCATTGCTTGGTGCTTGAAACTGGAACTGACTGCAGATGGATGAAGATGAATCTGTGGTTTGGACCCCCTGAACAGTTGTCGGGTCATGCTGCCGTTTATGAATGTGACTGATCTTCAGTCGAGCGTACAAATGTGGTGTGGCAGCATCGCAGCTAGAACGTGACTTTTCTGTTGTGCAGTTACGCACTCGTCTCACAACGGTCATTCAGAGATTGGAAAACATTTTGTCAATTAGAAATTCAAATGTTTTGTACCGACTGAAACGTGCACAACGTTGTTGTTTACACAATTACAAGATTACAGGAAGCCTGATAAAGTAAAAAATGGGTAATGCCAATGTATAATCCAAAACATGGATTGGTACACAAATGGATTGCATGATTTATTCATTGTTTTTAGAACGTGCAATATTGTTGATCATTGTGATCTATTGGTTGCAGTAAACGTGCATGTTCTGGCATCAATGTCGACTCCACTCTTTGAGCCAGCTGCAGGCGTATGGGGAAGTCCAGGTTGGTCTGGTAACGACTACATAAATCTTTTTGACACCGTCTGTATTCTGTGCAGCTCTGAAATGGTAAATGAACTATACCAGTACTTGTATAGCACCTTTCTACCCTGCCTGGCCCAAACGGTCTCCACCTGGATGTAACTAAGCAAATGGGTACGAGCCTCCTATAGGATAATTGCTGTGTGGGCGATTTCTTTCAGCTGCAACGAGTTATTTAACCCCAACTGGTGCAATGAGTTGCTTCTCATTTCTTAAACGGTGTTGAAGACGCATGGTGTGGTTGTAGAAAAGATGTCGGTCTGTTTGAGAAGCGTCAAATCATTGATGTGCATCAAGCAGAGAAAACATCTAAGGAGATTGTAGAAACTAGTTTGTAAAATTGGGTTAAGAACTGTCCAACACATTATTAAAAACTGGAAGGATAGTGAGGACCCATCGTCTTCAAGGAAGAAATGCGACCACCTGTACAAGCATGTGGGGCAGTGCTATGATCTGGGGTTGCTGCAGTTGGTCAGGTCTAGGTTCAGCAACGGTATGTGCTCAAAGAATGAGGTCAGCTGACCACCTGAATATACTGAATGACCAGCTTATTCCTTCAATGGATTTTAATTTTCTTCCCTGATGACACGGGCATGTTCCAAGATGATGACGTCAGGATTCATCGGGCTCGAATTGTGAGAGTGGTTCTGGGAGCATGAGACATGTCGACATGTTCACACATGGATTGGACACCAGAGTCAAGACCCCATTGAGAATCTTTGGGATGGGTTGGAGAAGGCTTTGCTTAGTGGTCAGACTCTGCCATCATCAATGAAAGATCTTGGTGAAAAATTAATGCAACACTGGATGGAAATGATCTTGTGAAATTGTAGAAACTTGTCAAAACAATGTTGCAGTGAATACATGCTGTAATCAAGTTAAAGGAGGTCCAACTAAATATTGACTGGTTTTTTTTTGTCCAGGCAGTGCATCTTATCAAGACACTCAAAGCTCTTTACAACACAATCTCTGCCTCATTTATCCATTCCTACAGCACTCTACTAGATCTCTACAAGGATTGATCAGAGCTTTATCCCATTCAGACACTGATGGGACACACATCAGAGGCAATGAGGGGTTCAGTGTCTTGCCCAGGGACACTTCAACATCTGTTGGTGGAACTGAACCCCCAACTCTCCCATTGGAGGACGACTGCTCTAATCCACTCAGCCACCCCACAAAACCACTGAAAGGTGGAACAATCAATTCCCTCCATTTTGGAATAATTTTACAGGAACCAACATGTTGACCATCCAGCAGTATGTCTGTCAGTTATTTTAGTTTTTGTTCCTTCCCGCCCTCCTCCAGTTTTGGTAAATTGGTTGGTTCCATTCTATGTTCCTTGTTTTTCTACATGCGCTCGTTGGATCATTATTTTCTAGTCTGTTAACCAGTACCTCTCCAGTGTTCTATCATTAAGATTCATAAAAAAAAACAATTATAACGTAGCATTGTCTAAAAATATCAAATCTACCCAGAAATGCCTACAGAGCTCACTAGCCAATGACATTGTATTTTAAATCCTATGAATAAAATTAAAGGCAGATTTTTTTTTTTTTTCATACCTTGTTTTAGTTTCAGGCGGTTTCTGTTGTAACCTCCCCTCTCATCTTCAGGTTTGCTTCGGTGAGAAGTTTGATTCCCCCTTGCTGAGTCCCAGGGGTCCTCGGAGCCCATTAGGACAGCGGCACGGTCCCGGCCTCACCAACGTCTTTGAGTACGACCAGTGGCTCACGGTGCGCCATGAAGCCACACTGGTGCCCATGCAGGAGGATCTGTCCATCTGGCTCACCGGCATGTTGGGTACGTTCAGTCAACAATTTATTTCTTTTAAATCTCCCAACTGGAGACCAGTTGACTTTAACGTTAAGTGTAAATCCCATTGATCAAAGTTGTGCTTGTATCTCAGCTACACCCGTGTGTGTGTGTGTGTGTGTGCGCACAAACAGCTTGTCCCTCCAGGCGAGGAAAATACTGACACACTATTGATGTGAATCTTCTGTGTAATTGGATTCGGATGCAGCCATTCCCATCCAGCTCTCAGAGCACCACAGAGAAAGGAGTAACTCCATATTTCATCCGTCTCCATTATCTGAACATGTATTGTTTCAGGCTACACAACGGATCAGTGAGGAAACTGAAGCTGAGCAGAAACTGACTCTATTGTTTGCTGCTGAATTCTTTGTTTTCAGTTATTCTCTGGAGAAACGAGGGCACGTATTAACCCTTCCACGTGAGGTATGGCACTCGTCCACCTTCACCTGCTTTTCAGGTTTTTAGCCTTTTTAAACTCTTTGGTTCTGAGGGGTTTGGATGCTGCTGGGAGGTGTGAAGAGGCTCGAGTTTCAAGCTCCAGGCTGGCTTTTGTTGGGGGCAGAGTAAACTTTTGTGGAGCAATCGGTGTCACCTGCTCTGATGGTATTGTTGACTTTGTTCCCAGCATGATTGGTCTGTGTCTTTTCTGGAGTTCCCTCAGGCTTTGATTTACAATCGGGGGTCGTGGGAGAGCTAACAGACCGTGGTGTCCTGGTGTTTTACGAGCACCTGCACAGGAAGAAAACATGTTGTCCTGGGAGTTTTACTTTGATAAAGAAGGTAAAAGTAAACGGGGGGTGGGAGAAGGTGTTTATTTAAAAAAAATAAAAATAAAAGGCAAAGACACTAAAGAAACAAATGCTAAAGCAGAAAAGCATTCATTACTTTTCTGAGAGTTTGTATTCTTCAGTCTTTAAGTTTTGAGTTACTACTTCTGCATTTTAGGGAAGAAAATAATTTACAAAATATGTGGCTTAACCAGAAATGACATTGTTTGGTTTCATTACATCACTTGGTGTATTAGTAGAGTGGATAATAAAAACATCTAAGTTGTGATACAAGCACCATATTTGTTTCTTTGAGGTATTATCTGCCTGTTGAAAATGAAGGATGGCAGCCTTTTTTCAAGATGGCTGCAGTATTCTCTCATTTCTGCACAAGTCATATGATAATGGAGTTTAGTTTCAATGATCTTTGTCAAATTTTTTTTTCTGACAGTAGCCTTGTATAATGAAAGTAACACACTTTAGTAAATTAATAATAATTACAATAAGTTAACCATCTTGAATTTTTGGATGGCCAGTCGAGTCGAATTGTTCAGGAGACTTGGGAACAACTAGAAGTTTGGTGCCTGCATCACATTTTGCTTAATATTTTTTCATTCTCTCAGCCGCTTCCTTCAGGGGTCGCCACAGTGAAATAACTCTCACGAAGACGTGGCAATTATTTTTATGCCAGATGCCATTCCTGACACAACCATAGACCACGGAGCTACCACAGCTCTTTTTGTGGAGCAGAGCTGCCATCTAGGGTGTCCGGGAGAGCAGATGGTGGGGGTTAAGTGCCTTGCTCAAGGGCTCAAAGCAGACAAATGAGGGTGGAGGCGGGTGTGGGCGTTTCATCTTTCCCACACTTTGATGTTGTCGGTCCGAGGAGTTGAACTGGTAACTTTCCAATCACAGGCCCACCTTCTCTAACCTCTGCACCACCACTCAGTCCCGTTTTAGCTGCTACACAAGGACTTCAGAGTTTCTTCTTACACCACAGTAGTGTTTTGGTGACATGACAGGAAACATGGATTTCTTTGGGGAAGGACTTCAAGAAACCATCTTGTGCCACTTCCAAGCCTGGGTCAGTGGTGAGGGTTGTGAAGGAGAGATGCATTTTGAAGGATCTGGATGAAGTGATGGAGTATTCCCAGGGAGGAGAGAGAGGTGATCGGAACGGACCTGAATGGACATGTTGGTGAAGGAAACGGAAGGGATGAGGAAGTGATGGGTAGGTTTGATGTCGAGGAAAGAAACCAGGAAGGACAGATGGTGGGGGATTTTGCCAAGACAATGGAAATGCAATACAATACAACTTTATTTATAAAGCACTTTAAAACACCGTTGGCCAAAGTGCTGTACACTAACACATACAAGCAATGGCTGTAGTCAACATCTATTTCCAAAAGAGGGAGGAACAGAGTGACCTTTGAAGAGTGAAGGAAGGAGTACGCAGGTTAACTACATTCTATGTAGAAGAGGAAACCTGAGTGAGATTGGAGACTGTAAGGTTGTGGCAGAGGAGAGTGTGGCCAGACGGCAATAAACCAAAGTCTACATTGAAAATTTGGACCTTTTTTTTTGGGAGGTACTTGAAGTATTTCTTGAAGATTAAGGGTTATCTGGTCCCTGTATAACCAAAGTCAGGCCGGTCTCTGGTTTCCAATCCGGTGTGTATTCATGGAGGATCTCGAGGCCCAGTTGAAGAGAGGAGCACGTCTGGTTTGAGCACAACAGAATCTCGACTCTGCTTTTTGCAGGTGTGATTCTTTCTGTTGGGAGTTTTTAGGCCATGACCTTCAGCGTGCACTGGTGCAGTTCCCAGCGGTGTGAGAAACGGGTGGGTTGAGTCGGCCTCCAAGTCCATGGCTCTTAACTGGTAAAAGATGGACTGCTCCCTCCAGGTCAGGGGTGCATCTCTGTATCTAGCAGTATTAAAGTATTGGAGTCTTGTTCACGAGTTATGGTAGGATGGAGTGCAGATGAGGTGTAAATGACTGAAGGAATATCGCCAATAAATGAGGCTGAAATGATCCAAAATGATTCGGCAGCCACAGAATAGAAGTCCAGTTTTTATTTTATTTATTGAAATGAGCCACCTTCATAGCCGGGCTCAGCCTTGGAGATGGGGCGAGGAGCTCTGATTGGAGCTGCACCCACCAAATCAAAGGGAATCTGCAGTGGTTTTTGACATCTGATTAGGGTGTTTGTCCCACTGTAGGAGAACACGGGGCTGACCCAGAACTTGCTCGAGGGTTTCTATATTCTCTGACTTGGGATCAGGAGGAACCGAATGGGGAATGGGATGTCTGGGGTGTCTCCTGGACCAGTCTCTCCCACAAATTTTTCCCCATTTAAGTCTCAGATACTCTTCACTAAGAGTGTGGCTCGGTCAGAGTTGGTAACGTGAGAGCAAGTCCCAAGTTTGTTGGACTTTACAAAGAAAGTTTACACGTTGGAGTTTTGGACAGCAGCTGCATCGGCACCCTTTAAAATGTCTTTATCTCCTCCCCCCAGGAGAGGAGGTGAAAGCAGAGTTTTTCATGGAGGAACTGAATAACGGCGTGAAGCTCTGCCAGCTCATCGCAGCCTTGCAGAACAAGGTCGCCCAGAGCTGCCCCTCTGCTCTCTGCAAGGTGAGTCAGAGCGCAGCGATGGAAACGAGCAGCTCGTCCAGAGACACGAGGGACGTTTAGAGACCTCCACGAGCCTGACCCTTAACATGAAACGGTTTCTCCTTCTCATTCTGTGACCTTGTGTTAAAATATAGACCTATAAATATAGACTGGTATAAAAGATATAACGTTTTGTTTTCTGATTTGACTGACCTCATTAGATTAAAACTGAGGCAGCTTCTTCAGGATCACCAGCTTTGTGTCATAAATAAAAGCCACGCTTTAAATGTCATATTTTAATATTTAGTTTTAATACATCTATATTAAACAGCTTCTGTTGAATACTCGTCTGTGTAAACATGACCAGGCTTTAAATGTTCACATGTACAGTTTTGTGCTCGACACTTCCTCTGTGAGGGTGAAGGCAACAAAAATCTTGTTTTTTCTTCTTCCAGCTTTTTCCCACCAGAAAAGTTGCGTGCAAGCTGGACGCCTCTCCAGGTTCCTTCTTCGCTCGCGACAACACAGCCAACTTCCTGGCCTGGTGTCGACACATCGGCGTGGAGGAGACCTACCTGTTCGAGTCCGAGGGCCTCGGTAAAAACCTGCAGCTAATCTTCATGTGTTCACCTCCACCTACGTACAGCTGTCAGCAGTCTGTGGGAGTCGAGGACCTCTGAGCTTCTGGAAGCTTTTCATTCGGCCCGAAACGTCCTGCTCAGCTTGTCCTGGTACAGATTAATCTGTGGGGGCCAAGGCCACCGTTGACCACCCCCTGGCTCCACCATAGCGCCTGGTGCTGGATATAATGTCCTCCCTCAGCTCACCAGGATCCATGGCTCTGACGCCTCAGACAAGCGACAGTGTAACTCCTCCCCACTTGAGTGTTGCACCAAAAACATTTAGGTTTACTCCATTCTGTTGAATTCCAGTCCAGAAAAACACTCTTCTGGAAAACTACATTCACTGTTCAACTCCCTCAGTGCCAGAGGACATCGATGTACCGCTTGTAGTATTTTTGTTTCTAAATCCAAATTTAAAATACCAAAAACATTAAGCATCTAATTTATTTCAAGCATTTGTTTACTATTAAATAAACTCCATGTGTATGATGCTGTCTGTAATCTTTAAAAGAACAATGAGGAGCGGAGTCCGTGTTGAGCTTTAGTAATAGTTTAATACGATCAGATGGGGTGGGGGTGGGGGGCACGATCATTCAAAGTATGTTCTCTCTGTGGCAGCACATTATTAATGACTTAAAACAGACTGAAGCACTTGGAAAGAAACAAACTGCTGCTTCAGTGATCTCAGAGTGATGACTGAGCTGCTGCTTCAGATGACTGGAGCTTAGACTTGTCACGATAAACAATAAATCAATTAATCGCATGATAAATGAAAAATTATCGACCTCATTTTCATTCATCGGCTTTATCATTTTGTTAAAGACGTGATCTGGCTGCTGGCCACCGGATACGGAAACCCCCTCCAGCCCACGTCTTTACCCCCGGCTCGAACCTCCCTCAGAAGTGGCAACTATACTAATCAATAAATCAAGGAAACGGCAATTAAGTTTTACCAATTATAGTAGAACAAGGCAAGAAAAGATTACAATTTCACAGTGCTGGACTCTACACAATCTGCGACGCGTTCGCAGATCCGGAAGCAGAGCCCCGATGTCTCGTCATCATTAATTTATACGGCCCTAGACTCCGCCCTTCGCAGAAGGGGAGCTCAGCCTATCAGTGTATGAGGGGGCGTGGCTAAGTGTGGTTTTATGTGTACTGACGTGTAAGGAAAACATGAGACGGTGCTTTAAAGCCTTCCTACGTGATGTGGCAAGCTGAATAAACTATTTCTTGACAGATTGGATTATCAAGGAGACTCTCAAGAGTTTGCTGGCCCAGTTTAACCCAGTCAGAACCGGGTCATAATTTCATTATAATCCCGTCTCTGAGCAGATCAAAACATAGGACCAGTCTAAAATGGGAAATATCTTAACAATTTCTTCATGTCTCTCTTTCTACTAAAGACACTGGATGACAAAAGGTCCGGTGCTCTTCACTGACCCCTCCCTTTCTCTCTCCTCTTTAAAATCTGTTTTAACCATCCAAAATCATGTTTTTAGATCTTTACCGCCGTCTTGTCGAAGCTCCAATATTCAGTTTGTTTTTTGCAAAAAGAAGCTGAGAACAGTTTAAAAAAAATTTTTTTTTTTAATGTATTAAAAGCTGTGTGAAAAATGCTCTGCTAAAGAGCTCAAACCAGAGCGTCCGCCATTTTGAGAACCGAAAAACGGGAAGGAGAGCCGGCCCATGTCACGTCAAGGGGCCTCCCTCCCATTTTTCTTAGACACACTGCTCGCTCCCTCAGTATCCATCCTTCAGTTCAGTCTTATACTGCCTTTCATTGGTCAAAAAAGGTACTACACTCAAAACAAACCAACATTTATTCTTAAATTTGACAACGATTACTAATAATTGTCAAATTTAAAACGATATCGTTTATCACAATAATTTGAGACAATCGTCAAAGTGTGTTATCGTGACAGGCCTACTGAAACTACACCTTCATCCTTTCTCAGATTAAGTTTAAAACTGACATGAAAGGCAGAAGGTGAAGATATTTGTTTGTTGTGTTTCAGTTCTGCACAAGGAGCCTCGGCAGGTTTGCCTCTGTCTGCTGGAGATCGGCCGCATCGTCTCCAAGTAGGTTTCCGAGCACGCAACGGTTTGTTCTCCGTATTTTAATGTGGCGTCCACGTGAGGTTTCATCAGCTCGCCTGGCTGTGTCATCGTTGTCTCAGGTACGGCGTGGAGCCTCCCGTCTTGGTGAAGCTGGAGAAGGAGATCGAGCTGGAGGAGACGCTGCTGATGACCGAGGAGCCTCCTGCGGCCGTCAAAACCTTCAGCGTGTGCTGCCAGCACGGCGCCCTCTACCAGCCCGAGGTGGGTGCGACCGTTGACACAAACGCAGCGCGAGACGTTCACCTGGAGGCGGCAACAGTCGCCCACCCAGCGCCCCGTCGTGTTTAGAAACGTGCACGGTGTTCCTCTGCACACGTTCACATGGGAGGCGAGCAGCTGATGGTGCTCGCAGCAGTAGATGGTGCATGTGCGACCCGTTTGAAGCGGAGCTGGGCTACGATCTGCGTCACAGCTGATCATGTGACGCAGCTCCACGCCGGCAGCTGCACACGTGACGCCGGCTACATACGTGCACTGAGAGGAGTTTATTTTTAGCTGCTTGTGACTGAAATCAGCTGTGGAGCGTCCCTGATGGGAGTTGTGGTTCCTGTTTGATGCTTGATTCATTTAGTCGCTTCAGTGGATGAGGACGTGCTCGAACACTGTCCGTTGATCGTTTTCCTCCCAGAGGAGACGGCGCTGCTAAAAATAACCATCACTGATAAATGTGCTTCAGAGACAGAACCCACGGGCCAAGCAGCTCGTCCTGGTTCTGCTTGCTTCCTGTTAAAGGGAGTTTTTTCTTTCCACCGTCTCCTTTGTGCTTGTTCAGGCTGGAGACAGAACGAGTCTGCTGCTTCTTTACAGAACTTCACTGATTGGCTTTTTATGAATGTTGATGCTGTTCAGTGTCCGGAGGCGACTTTGTTGTGACTTGAGCTTTAGAAACATAACGCCACTACTTTGTGGAGTTTCACCTCCGGGGGTCTCTGGAACATGACCCCCACGATGGGTGAGGATCCCTGGATATTGAACACTTCCTGTTGTACAACCTGCAGGTCTGAACAAGTCTGGATGTCATATTAAATAAAAAACTAAACAATTATTTTCAGTTTTGATAAACTCGTTTAGTTCACACCACAGTGAACATGTTAAATGTTTAAGAAATGGGAACACGGATCTTTGGCGCATCACATCGTGAGGGGTCTGGAAGAGTCGTGCAGACGGACCAGCTCCTCACAACAGCCTGATGAAGGAATATTTATCATGCTTTTATTTTCTAAAACTATAGGTGAACCTCTGCCCATCTTTACTTCTGTTGTCTGTGAACCTAACCAGCTGCTCCTCCAGCTGTTTCTCGTTGACGCTGTTCCACTGAGCATGACATGTTGGTTCTGTCTCGTGCAGGACCACAGCCTGGACGAGCAGGTCTGCAGCTGCTCCAACAGGGTCTCCATCGAGTACCTGTCTGAGGGACGCTACCGACTCGGAGACAAGACCATCTTCATCAGGGTGAGAGCCCCCCCCCCACACACACACACACACACGCACACCTCTAATGTGAGACACACCAGGAGGCGTCTTCTATAAAGTCAGGCGGACCTGGCGGCCACGTTAAGCTCGTTACCCAACAGTGATTACATCACGACTCGCTGCAGCAGACCAGTTAATCTGCTGGTATTCTGGGAGCTTGTTGGGATGATGTCGTTGTTGTTTGACCGTGGGCTGATGTTGACCCAGATGTTTTGTGCCCCTCAGATGCTTCATGGAAAACACGTGATGGTGCGGGTGGGCGGCGGCTGGGACACGCTGCGCGGCTTCCTGTCCAAGTACGACCCGCTGCGGGTGCTGCAGTTCACCACCCTGGAGCAGAAGATCCTGGCCTTTCAGAAGGGCTCGCCAGGTCTGGGGGGTCAGCATGGCAGAGCCGCGCCGCCCCCTCCTCCTGACATGGACCCCCTCGCAGCCGTCGATGACCTCATCTCCTCATCTTCCTCCTCCAGCTCATCTTCGTCGTCTTCCTCCGGCTCGGCCTGCAAAGCGTCTGCAGCCGCCGCTGGTCTGATGTGTCGCTCCTACACCCCCTCCCCCGCCGGCACGCCAACGCTGCCACGGAAAGGTTTGGTGTCTGCACCGAAGAAGAACCTCCTGACGCCCCCCTCCTCCCCCAGGAAGCCCACCCAGCTCCCTCTGCCCATCGGCACCAAAGGCTCTTCCTGTCTGCCCTCCACTCCAGTGGGGAGCTCCTGCAAACAGCCCCCCAGCCCGGGGGCTCAGGGGGTGCAGCGCAGAGCTCTGACTCCATCAGCTGCTCCCCCCAATCCAAGCTCCTCCTCCAGACTGAAGGTCCGACCTCACGGTGCCACCTCCCATCCCAGGAGCCCCATCTGTCCTGAGCCGTCCTCCAAATGCCCCAAACCCTCCAGCCCCTGCACCTCTCCCATTGCGGCCCCCGTCCCAACACCCTTACCCCCACCTACCCCTAACGATGCCCGGCCCCCCTCGGGCGCCAGCCAGCGCTCTCGCCTCGCCCAGCGGCGCCCTGGCTCTCCGGCATCGCGCCTCCGCCTAGAGGCGTCCAGGCGAGCGAGGACACAGAGAACTGCCACAACAACGTCCTCACAGCCCCGGACCCCCACCCCCTCCTCACGGACCGCCTCCCCAGCACCGGTACAACCCTCCACATTAAAGAGCAAAGACACCACAGCTAAAAGCAAGGTACCGGTCTTAAACAGGGCCGCTGCAGCCCCCGGGGGCAGCACGGGCCCCTCGAGCACCAGCAAAGCCAATCAGAAAGCAGCGGTCACAGCACAGAGGGGGGGTCGCAAACAGGGAGCCGCAGCGCCCCCCAACCACACAAAGGCCTCCCTGCAACATGAACAGGGTCGAGCCGCAGCCTCACAGAAAAGCTCCGGGGTCAAACCTGCCGACACCAAGACCCCCCAGAACAAAGGCAGGGGGGAGGAGCCTTACTTTGAAATGAGCAGTAAGAGGAAGCAGAAAACGTAACGCTTCACCTGAACCAACCGCCCCGACTGTCGGTTTTCTGTTTCTCTGGTGTTAGTGAACGTTTCAGCAGAATCTGTTGGTCTGTCGTCTCCGAGACTCGTTGACGTTTTTCAATCTTCACTTTTTAACCTCGCATGCAGAAAACGACAAACTTCCTGTTCCAACTTCAGCTTTGTGTTTAAATGTAATAGTTTTATAACCAAACATCAGCTTCTGCCTCCATCTGAAGGAAAACCATCATGTATTTTTAGTTTCCAGTGAGGATCTCCTGCTGCCGTGCCTTCAGAACAGCTTTTTGAATGTTTCTGATGGGGGGGGGTGAACACTCAGGACATTCCAGAAACACTACTGACCCCACACGCCTCCGTTTCCCCAGCAGAAATGACTCTGAGCAATATTTTAGAGCAAGATCTACTTCATATGAATTGTTTTATGTTTGATTCTAGTTTTTTATGTGGCGTTTGTCTAAACGACGTTTTATTTTATTTTCTTGGCACTTTACAGAAACTGTTGGTTTGAATGTTTGTTTTTGTTCCAGTGATGTTCGCTCTGATCAATAAATGGACAAATGGTTTTACAAACTTTGCTCTTTGTTTCTGTAACTGCTGAAACATCTGGACGATTCATCTACAGGTGCAGGTCCTAAAATAAGAACATCGTGAAAAAGTTGATTTTTATTTCAATAATTCCATTCAAAAAGTGAAACTTGTATATTTTATATTCATTCATCACACAGACTGATATATTTCAAATGTTCATTTCTTTTAATGTTGACTATAACTGACAATGAAAACCCCAAATTCAGTATCTCAAAAAAATTAGGATATTAAAGGGTTTAATATTGAAGACTCCTGCAAAGGCCTTTAAATGTTCTGTCTAGTTCTGTTGGCTACACAATTTAGGCTACTGGTTGCTGCTGCTACTGGTAGACTGGTTTCACATGTGCTCAATCAAGATTCACTATGCAGATCTTCATTTTGACTTTTAAATCATACGTCGTTAATTTTCCTCACAATGTCCATTTACCTGTCATTTCCATTTAGAAACTAATAAATCTGCCCTAACTAAACTTTGCTCCTCATTAGCAACACCTGAACACAATCACACCTGCCCTTGAGCAACCACTTCCTCTGCTGACACCATCAGTACACAAAGTTAAGTACTCTCCCTAGTGGAGATGAACAGAAAAACAAATAGCTCCTAATGGCGTGTGGCATAAGACATGGCAAATTGCTAAACTTAAATTAAAGGAGCCATAAGTCAAGATGTGCATAAGAGACAAATCAGGTTTACATGTTCATGTAGTTTCAGTTTGCAGCTTCACACATTTTGTTCCAGGTCTTTCAATAACATTTGTTTTTGTTTTGAAGAGGAACCACTCGCACCAGACCTTCTTTTAGCATAAAGATCGTTTTC
This sequence comes from Nematolebias whitei, assembly GCF_014905685.2. NCBI lineage: Eukaryota > Metazoa > Chordata > Actinopteri > Cyprinodontiformes > Rivulidae > Nematolebias > Nematolebias whitei. The sequence continues at coordinate 22,701,814 of NC_056519.1, read as the reverse complement.
GTTAAGTCCTGGTGGGAGAGCTGGTTTTCCTTTCATTAGGAGCAAGTGGTTGGGTGGCTTCAAGGTCATTGGGGTCATCTGATAACTTTGTGATGGGATGATCGTTACCTCAGCTTCACAAAGTAAAGTGTGAAATCGTCCAACATTTGCTGATGGTGGATGGACTGTAGGACATTTTCTGCATGTCCACTATTAATGGCATTGGTCATGAAGTTTGTGTACTCCTCATGAAAACTCTTTGGATTTCCTTTTGATATTTGCTGAGCGATGCAAATGTTTGGCGTAAAGGTTTCCTCCTTTCTGAAAGGCAACTTCAATCTAAACTGTCCATTCTCTAGCTGTGCAGAGTTCCACCATGTCTATGAAATGTTGTTCCTCTCTTGACATTGCTTCTTGCTCTGTAAGTCAGAGATTCGTCATACACACCACACGTGATGCATGACGTGGGACGAAACCATGTACACGGGGTCCCAGTTGCATCCAACAAAAACACAAATTGTAAAGAAAAACATTAGTAAGATGCGAGTCATGAACTTAATAATATACTAAATACACTAAACTAAGAATGCACTAAGCTCTGATGGTACATAAACAATGTGCCAGAACAACAGCAGCACGAACATGAGTCTCTGTGAGCAGATGAGGATTAATGAACCCAGCAACATGAAATATTCAGCAGCTCATATCGACAACCAAGTGTCATTACAGTGATTATTCTGGTTAGAGATTCATGAGTCTAACAGCCTCAGGGTAGAAGCTGTTCCTCAGTCTAGTGGTTCTACACTTAATGCTCCTCAACCTCCTTCCTGAGGGGAGTGTGGCAAAAAGTGTGTGTGCTGGGTGAGTGGGGTCCTTCGTGATGCAAGTGGCTCTCTTCCTGCATCTGGAAGTGTAGATGTCTGTGATGGTGAGGAGGCTGACTCCAACAGACTTCTGTGCAGCCTTCACCACTCTCTGCAAAGCTTTTCTTTCTGCAGCTGTGCAGCCTCCATGCCACACGTTGATGCTGGAGCACAGGAGGCTCTCCACTGCACACCTGTAGAAGGAGGTGAGGACTGAGCTTCCCAGACCAGCCGCCTGAGGAAGTAGAGTCTCTGATAAGCTTTCTTGATCAGGCTGGTGGTGTTGTTGCCCCAGCTGAGGTTGTTATTCATGTGTACACCCAAGTACTTGTAGCTGGAGACCACTTCCACCTGATGAGCCTTTTCCTTCTGTCCAATGTGCAAAATACTGGGATGCTTTTGGCTGCAGTGTTTGCAAGTGATGCACTTATCACAACTCTTACTTAAATGTTCTGTGTTCAGGCAGCCAATACATAGACCCTTATCGTTTAGAAAGTCTAGTTTTTCTCTGCATGACCTTTTTCCAATGCATGTCCATCCTGTGCACAATGCAGACATGAGAAGGAGTTTAATTTGTTAACACACACTTTGTTTCTGAGAGAAGGCAGTGTACATTCATCATTAACACAAACATGGGTGACAAAGCTGTTTCTTTTAAACTGGGACCTTTGAGGTTTGCTAGTTCTTGTGATTCTCCTGCAGGCTGTATATCCTGTATAGCTCCAAAAACTGGATGTTCAATAAAATCATCAATATCTGGGAAACATGCTCTTTGACCAGTTCTCTCAAAAATCTCATTTGCCTTTGTTCTCCACTTTTCTCTCGGTTTAACAGGAAACTTCTGAACCAAGATTCTCACGTCAGCTGCCATGCTTAATACTGCAGTTCCTCCATTGCATTGCAACATTCACAAAGGAACAGTCCAAATGCGTTTAACGCTTTAGCATCTTCACCTTTAATGTTGGGCCAACCATTGACTTTTTCCATGTAGGCTGCAGTAATATTAAATTCATTGCCAAAGTGGTTTTTGAAGAGCTGCAAATCCTCTTTGTGCAGTCATGTGAAGGCAACTGCGTATGAGGTCTCTTGGTTGCCTCCTGGTATATTGTTCAAGGTAGTACAAGCAGTCTCCTTTACAATTGCTCTTTGCCTCCACACAATGTTCAAAGGCTTTCATAAAGGAGTTGAACTGTAGAGGATCTCCATCGTAGATGGGAACTTCTCGATGTGGTACTGACTGGCTTGTCTGCATTTGAACCAGAAGAGTTCTGTCATTCTGTTGTTTCAACACACTGTACAGGTCTCCAGTAGGTTTCTTTAGATTTGATGGAAGCTGAGTGTTTTGAGAGGCAGTATTTGTTTCTGGTAAAATAATAGAAGATTTAGAGCTTTGGACAGCAGAGGAAGCCATTTGTGACACAAAAGTATTAAAAACAGTGTCATCCACTTGAGCTGGGTGGGATACGCTGTGTTTAGATCTGACACAACCTCTTTATCCAACAGCAGTCCAGTATTCTCATGAAGCTTCTGTGAAGTCTTGGTAGTAAGTTGTGTAGCTTGTGAAATGAGGAAAGTAGGTTTTACCTTGGGTTTAGCACCTTTTCTAACATATGAGTCCATTCCATTAGAGTGCTTAGATGTAATGCTGCCTTTAGTGCTGCCCTCTAGCACTACTAGCTTGCCATTAGCAGCAGCTGTTGTATTTTGGTGTCCAACTCGAGTTGTTCCTTTTTTTTCTTTAACAGACACCTTGCACAAGGGCGACAAGACACAAAAGGTCATTGCTAAAGAGGCTGGCTGTTCACAGAGCTCTGTGTCCAAGCACATTAAGAGAGGTGAAGGGAAGGAAACAATGTGGTAGAAAAAAAGTGTACAAGCAATAGGGATAACTGCACCCTGGAGACAACGGTGAAACAAAACCCATTCCAAAATATGAGAGAGATTCACAAAGAGTGGACTGCAGCTGGAGTCAGTGCTTCAAGAACCACCACGCTCAGACGTATGGAAGACGTGGGTTTCAACTGTCGCATTCCTTGTCAAGCCACTCTTGAACAAGAGACAGCATCAGAAGTGTCTCACCTGGGACTGCTGCTGAGTGGTCCAAAGTTATGTTCTCTGATGAAAGTAAATTTTGAATTTCCTTTGGAAATCAAGGTCCCAGAGTCTGGAGGAAGGGAGGAGAGGAACAGAATCCATGTTGCTTTAGGTCCAGTGTCAAGTTTCCACAGTCAGTGATGGTTTGGGGTGCCATGTCATCTGCTGGTGTTGGTCCGTGTTTTCTGAGGTCCAAGGTAAACGCAGCTGTCAACCAGGAAGTTTTAGAGACTTCATGCTTCCTGCTGCTGACCAACTTTATGTAGATGCAGGTCTCATTTTCCAACAGGACTTGGCACCTGAACACGGTGCCAAAGTTACCAGTACCTGGTTTAAGGACCAGGGTATCCCAGTTCTTAATTGGCCGGCAAACTCACCTGACCATACCTCATAGAAAATCTATGTGGAATGGTGAAGAGGAAGATGTGATACACCAGACCCAACAATTCAGAAGAGCTGAAGGCCACTATCAGAGCAACCTGTGCTCTCATAACACCTGAGCAGTGCCACAGACTGATCGACTCCATGCCACGCTGCATTGCTGCAGTAATCCAGGTAAAAGGAGCCTCAACTAAATATTGATGCTGTACATGCTCATACTTTTCAGTTGGCCAACATTTCTAAAAATATTTTTTTATTGGTCTTAAGTAATGTTCTAAATTTCTGAGATACTGAATTTGGGGTTTTCATTAGTTGTCAGTTATAATAATCAACGTTAAAATAAATAAACATTTGAAATATATCAGTCTGTGTGTAATGAATGAATATAATATACAAGTTTCACTTTTTGAATGGAATTACTGAAATAAATCAACTTTTTCATGATATTCTAATTTTATGACCAGCACCTGTATTTAATGTCTCAACATGAATTGAGCAGGATTCAGAGGAACAGGTTTTTTTAATAGCAGTTACTTTGCTGCCATCTTGTGGTCAAACTGAAACATTACAACAAGAGGATAAAACTAACTTTCTATAAAATCAGATTTTTCTTTGTAAAACTGTTAACTCAGTTGTTTGTAGATGTTAGAGGGCATGGAGGTCAGATTTTAAATGATTTGTATTTAGTTAGAATATTTAATAATCGGCACCTTTCAGTATTCGTTGAGTATTTTGATATTTGGTATAAAATATTCTGAAGTGTTTTAACACTTCTTGTCTGAATCTAAATTATTAGACTATATGGACGAGATCTATGAGGTTCTGTTGAGATTAAAGGGATGTTTCTGGCATTTTGAAGTGGAGTTCAGTTGAAGGGTTTTAAATGAACCACAACAGGACCCTCTGCAGAGCATACCTGACTAGACGTGTTGGGAACTGCCAGCTTTGTGACTTACAACCTCAGCATGTAGAAATAAAAAGTTTGGATTACGCAGCAGCAGCACAAAGCTCAGATTAAAGATGCTCTCAAACTTCAAGCTCTAAAAGTTAATTTACGTGGATGTTTTTACAGCAGCTGTATGTACAGCAGGTAAGATGTTTTTTCTTCACATTTTATCCACCTCACCTCCAAAGGAGAATCCAAAACATTTAATTGTAAGCTCAAAACAAATGTTCATCATTAACCTGCAGGCAGACATTTTATTAAATATCAGAACATTAAATTACAGAAGACTCCTTTAATCTCTGAACAGATGTCTCCTTTAAGTGGAGGTGTGAATAAAACCCAGATGTTTCTGAAAACCTGAAGAGGTTAACACATTTACAAAAAGTGCAAAGTACAAAAAAACAGACCTGCCAGGGTTCAGTACAGAAAAATACAAAAAAAACCTCATAAAAGCTTTTAAAAATGTTTGTATAAAAAGATGAACGTCTACAGTTTAGTCATCTGGTGGTCAGTCGTAGTAAAAAACAACGATCTGGAACTTTGGTTCATTGATGTTCTGTAGAGATTAAAATACAGTTTGTAGGTAGTGGTTTGTGATTCAGTGCAAACGACAACGAGCAGAAGTGACGTCTTTAAAAACCCAGTTTGCCACACTGGTCCAGGAGAAGATCTGGATCTGGGCTCGGATCAAAGTCTTCGTTTGGTCGCCCAGAAGCCAGAACCCCTCCGGCTCGGGGAGGGGGGGGCGGCTCTACAGGAGCAGCGGGGTGTGCTCTCCCGCCGGCTCTCTCCGCCTGGTGAGCTGCCGCGCCCGCTCCAGCAGGCGGCTGGGCAGCGAGGGGAAGTGGTGGCTCGGGTCCAGGACGTTGGTCTTGCGGCGCTCGCGCTCCTGCAGCCACATGAGGTACGGGCTGGGCGGGAAGAACGGGCGGGAGCGCTCGCGGTACAGCTGCAGCACGACGCCGCCCGCGCCGAGCGCCGCCCACACCGCGATCAGAGCGTAGTCTGGGGGTCAAAAACGAGTTGTCAGAATCACAAAGGGCCGCACGGCTGAGGGCGGGGGGGGGGGAGACGGACGGACTCACCAAGGGTTTGGAACGGCACGTCGGTGAACATGGCGCTGAAGCTGCTGTTGAGAAGGCGCTTGAGAGTGTTCAGCGTGATGTAGGAGAGGCTGGTGTAGATGTAGGCGTTGACGGCCAGAATGGCGGCGTACGCACCCACGATGCCACACGTGGTGATGTTCCCCTGAAACAAACCATCACAAACTGGTTCTCTAATCATCCTACTTCTGTTCTTCTTCTGGAATCTGAACGTTTTTAAGTCAGAAAATCTGAAAAAGGGTACAACTCTTTGAAAACGAGACTGTAAAGCAATGGTTCTTAACTCTGGTCCTTGAGGAACACCATCCTGCATGTTTTGTTTTCCTGCTTTGACACACCTGAATTGAATAAATGGGTGACTGACAGGCTCCCACAGAACTGGAGGAAGTCATGAAATCACTGAATCAGGTGTTGGAGCAGGGAAACAAGTAAAACATGCAGAATGGTGTTCCTCAAGGACCAGGGCTGGGAACCACTGCTGAAGAAACCAGATGTGTAAAGCCTGCCCCTAGTGGCCATTAGTGGTAATACAATCCTGTTCATAGTTTATTCGACTCCAACCCTCCCTCATCACTTCACTGGTGCTTTGCCAGTGCTCATCAGCTCAGCACCAGTTAAAGGCCTGCCCACTGCCAGCACCCATCCCCACTAAGCCCAGTTTATGGGACCATCTTGTTCCTGGTTCCAAGCAGACGGCTCCAACAGGTTGATTTTGACATGAGCAGACAGCAAATGCTGAAGGGCCAGCAGAGCTACATCCCTTGATGACCCCCCCCCCCCCACCCCCTCCCCCAGCTTAACTGCAAACTGATGAGAACCGATGAAAGCCGAGTGGAGCTGAACTGAAATGGCAAAGCGGTTCATGTGTACCCCAGGGCTCTGTCCTGGGGACCTTTCTTTCATCACTTGCATTTTTCCCCATGGCAATATATATATATTTTTTTTTATTCAATCTCCACTTCCATTGCACACCCAGCTCTTCTTACCCATCTTTCACTCCCACCATCCTGGTTCAAACTTTCTTAAACCAAATACTGATAAAAAAAAAAAAAGTTTCTCCTCTTTGGTACTAAATCCATCCTTTCCATAGTCGACCGTTTTTTCGTCACTCTAACAGTTCCCTGGTTTCCCCTTCTCTCCATCACAAATCCCTCCAAAAGCTTCAAACGGTCCAAAATTCAGCTGCCCGCATCATGAAGAAAACCCCCTCGTTTCATCGCATCACCCCAGTCCTGCAGCAACTCTACTGGCTCCCAGTCACACTCCCATTTAAATTTAAAATCCCGCTGTACACAGTTCATGCTCGCCTCGCTTTATGTTGTGACTTTGAATTGGTTTTTTTATAAAGTGTGCCCTGAAACAAATAAAATGTATTCTTCTTCTTATGATTAGATCAAATAACTACGTCCATGTTTCTTTAATCTGCCTTCATGTTCACTCTGACAAATGTTGACTGGATTAATCTTTCAGTTTGTTCTGATGGTTTCACGGCTGACTGGACCTGCTGCGTCCATCACAGCAGCGTCTGTCGGACCTGAACACAGAGCGGGTCATCGGCTTAGGACTGGATTAACCAGCAGGTGTCAGAGCGGTCCACTGGTCCACACAGGACTCAGGACTGTCCTCTGACCTGAGACCAGGGAATAAATCCAGACTGAAGCACGTTTTCAGAGCTTGTAGGTCCCAAAAGAAGAGCCAGGCTCGGGTTACAGCTGAGGTTTGGAGCCGATAAGTCGCTTCAGCCAAACAAATCTGCCATCGAACACCAAAAACATTTATTTTTAATAATAAAAGATAAAACTCTGCATTTTCTTGCTGATACATCTCATGCTGTCTTCCACTAATAAAGAACCAAGAAATAAATGTGTTATTGTTTCATTATTGCGTTTCTGTTTCTTTCTGGTCTGTTTTACTGTAAACATTACATTTAATTTCAGCAGATTAAAGGACGACTACGTCCTGCTGGGGGCTGACGTGTCGGTCTGTTACCTCTCTGGGCCACCGCACGAAGAACAGCGGGACAGCGATGGTGATGCAACAGAACGTCACCCAGAAAAGCACGTCAGAGTTCCTGAAGGCAGCGAGGTCCCCTGAAGAAAACAAAAAACACAAACGGAAGTGAAACAGGACGGCTCCGGCTCCAGGATAAACTTTTTGTGAAATAAGGCCGCACCCCCCCCCCCGTACCCAGCGGAGTGAAGAAGACGATGGAGGCGATGAGGAAGCCGAGCATCAGGCCGATCACGACCACGCAGGCCATGACTGAACCGAAACGCCACCAGCTCATCACCAGGAGGACTCCGCCCACCACGCCCACCACCGCCGACAGGGTCAGACGGACTGCAGAGACAAAACTTCTGGTCACGCTCCGGTTTGACGCAGCTGTGATAACAGCTGTAAACAGATCGG
>NC_056519.1:22674008-22679039 GCF_014905685.2 Nematolebias whitei | reverse complement strand
TCACAAAATCTGACCTCGTGGGAACAAGGGTCATCCAAGCAGAAGATAACTAATGGATAATAAACTTAACCATAGTTTAAACTCGCAGGACCTACCCTTGATAAAACGGGACAGCGTGACTGAAATCTGGCAACCAGGGTGAGGAGAAGCTGTGAAACGATGTTTCTAGATGCTTAGTCACTACTCTTGTCGGTGTTGGAACGTTGTTTAGTTGATTTTGGTATTGTTTCTGAGGTAAGAATGAATTTTGTTGTGTAGTAAGTTAGAGACTAAGAAGCCTTTAACCATGCCAACATGCAGTTCATTCACTAAATTGCAATCTTTGCGGAGTCAATGTATATTATTGCTACTTTGAGTACCATAATCTACCTTGAACTCACAACGCTTAAGCCGAACCTACTCGAACAATCCTATTCGGGGGGATAGCTAATTCTTTTTGATAAGTCTCGCCATAGACTTCCAAACATTTATGGGAAAACCAAACACCCAATCTCAAGTCGTTCGTCTAAAAAGACAACAGACAATTACACCAAACTATATTTTACCATGTAAAGCTAACTTAAACCAAGTTAGAAATGGAAAAATAGTTTGGAACACCTTTCTATAGGCATAAACCCCTGTAGTACCCCTTTTTCAGCATTCTCCACCCCTTAACTGGTAGTTGTAGCTGTTCCCAACCATAATAGCTTACACACCAGATGCATATAGTTTAAGGCCTTATGTAAAATCCCCTTCATAAGCCCACCTTAAACCACATAATTGCATGACACATTGAACCAGAACGGCACAGGCTGGACGTCGCTGGAGACAACCTTCGCTGGAGGCGACCTGCAATCCTGACGTTGGTTTCAACTCTTCATCCAGTGGCCGCTTCTTCAGTTCAATCCAAGGGTACCCCTCTGTATGCTGATTAATCAACACTTCCAATCGCTGTGGATTTACCGTTGTGGATTATATGACTTTTTCCAATGGATTACAGACTCTGTTTCCAAGGGGTTAAAGCATTGCTACAATGGGATTATCGAGACGATATGGGATTATAATAAACACAATGGAATACCAAGAACATTGTGGAATTACCTTGACTTTGTTTCCTTGCTGGATTACTTCTGACTTTGGTCTTCCTTGAAGGATTACTTCTGACTTTGGTCTTCCTTGCTGGATTACATCAAGCTCAAGGACATTTGAAGGTCTAAGTTCACGGTTGGAATTCATCCCCATGGACAGGTGATGATTTCCAAAGGGGGGACTGTAGTGAACCAGATGACCTCAAATCTACCAGATGGACAGAGACTGTTATTTTCATTGATCTGAATAAGTCTGAACCATCTGATGAACTTTCTTTCTTGAATTAATCAAGCAGAAAAGACAATCCTCTATAATCATTACTGTCTTACAAATGTTTTGATAATCAAATTGTGTTAGTTCACTCAATGCTTTACAGGTTGAAAATAACTACTAATTTTTATTTTACATAAACAGTAAGTAATGATTTTTGGTCCTCATTCAGAGAAGAAATCACCTGAATATGACTTTCTTGATTTTCTGTCTGAAATGAGCAAGCTGTCGTAAGTACGTTAAAGGTTGGTTTTCGGTCAACTAAAATGTTTACCGAGAAAAATGTCATGTTTTACTATTTGAGAAGATTACAAAGTGTGAGACTCCACGAAGTCTGCTGTTGCTGCAATAATCTTTTCTGTATGTTGTAAACAATCCTTGACTTATGATAACATCTTACGTCACAAATCCACTCCTCTGTCTGGTCCTTCCACGAATCAGAAAGCTCTAAATTGAACAGGAAGTCGACCCAAATAAAATGTGGCAACTTCTCAGTTCATAGAGAATAGAGATTAGAGAATTATGAATTCCAAGAGAATGAGAGTTCTGAGAGATGTTGGAATGAGAGCTGACAACAGGTCCGATAGTCCAACAGAATGAGCAGATTGAGAGTGCAGCCGGTTATGAAGAGTTTGGAGTTATGAAGAACCAGGGACGTTTGGGATTATACTTCTGTTTGAACTAACCACGCACGACTCTCCGAGGATTTCTAGCTGTTCTGAACGGAGGCGCTGAAACAGTCTGAAGGACTCTTACTGAGCTGATCTATCGTCAAACCAGGTAAAGATTTCCTCTTCGACTCAAGTGTACCGTGGACGGGCTGAGGATCTGACGAAGCGTGCAATTTCTGGTTAAACAGATTAAACTTCCCTCACACAGTTCTCTGTAAGATAATCTCCTTTCACTCTAAAACCCACCTCTCTCTCATAAATCAGTACAGATATTTTAGAAATATCTTAAGCAAAGTCCTCAAATCACCGCCGAGTGATTTGAAGTTCATTTTCTGTGAAACTGTCTGTTATTATTTTCATATTTTGCCAAATTAATGTAAATGTTTGATGTTAAACTTTGATTCTGAAAATAAATGATTCCATTCATTTGATGGGTCAAAGATAAATAACGTCTCTCGTTACATTTTGTGTTAAATTCAATGCACGGCATTTACAGTCAGAAAAATGAAGAACTCGTGAAAAGTATGCATAAATATATATCCATATATTTGTCATACAACAAGTGACACGTACCTCACGTGACTCACTACATCTGCAAACGAACGGACGAACGTTTCACGTCTGCAAACGAACGGCCGAACGTTTCACGTCTGCAAACGAACGGCCGAACGTTTCACGTCTGCAAACGAACGGCCGAACGTTTCACGTCTGTAAACGGGGCCTCAGACTGGCTGCCCTGTCTGTCAATCAAGAGACTAATTTCATAGATGGAAGAGAGGCTGATGTCTATTTTTTTAATGCCATGCCATCTACCCATAATGCCTTTGAGATGGACTGGTAGATGACGATCAATGTATTGGGCACCCTGATTAATTTGAGCCTTTTCTACACTTTTTCACTAATTTCTGCCTTTTGTGATTCTTTTGAACAGTTTTAAGTTTTGCTCCTTTCAGCCTCTTTCTGCTTTTTTTTTGGACAATCTCAGATTTTTTTCCTGCTTATTTCAGCTTATTAATAACGCAGTGTTGCATTGCAACGCCTCAGTAAATAAGTTAAAATAAGGTCATCGATCTTTTTTTGTGGTCTAGAAATGGACCAAGTGATCCCACCAGCTCCTGGACCTAAATAAACGTCTGATCACTTTACCCGTCGGCTGTTCGCCGTCCGGCCTTGCTCGGCCACGGCCTTCAACCCGTTGAACAGGCTGCTCTCCGACGGGTCGTTCTCAGGCAGGAAGTGCTGGTAGATGTCGTACTGCAGCCGCCAGCGAGTGTCGCTTCCTGTCGATTCATCGCAGACTGGAGGAGGACGCCCTCTGACAAAACACAAGAGGAGCATCAGTATGATCCACGTTTGGAAACAACATCTCGGCTCTCTTCTACGTGACGTTTTGTTCTGCTTATTTGGGGAGTTTTGTCTCCATGAAACCCTGATGGGAACTCATAGTCAAAAAGCAGGCGAGACGTTTGTGCAGCCACAGAAGCAAACGCATGAAATACACACAAAAAAAGAAGTTAATCAGCAAAAACAGCTGAAAACGATTAATTTTACTTCAAAGTGCTGAACTTTCTGCTGCTCTGCAGGTTTCAGGTCAGCACAAAGCAGATCTTCTGAGAACACGATTATTAAAAGAAACTTTTTTCCCCCACAGCCTAAAAAACAAGTCTTCAAAAATGTTATTTTATCCAATTTATGACTCTGTCAGCTACACAGCAGGAAACAACAGGATGTGGACGCTCTGAAGCAAAGCCCTTCACTCCTTCCTGTTCATCACCTAAACATTTACACATCTTGATTATATTTATTAATTAATATTAAACATTCAGGACTTGGTCGAATCTGAAAACATGAACATAACAAAATGAACATTTATTTAAATTTAGAGTCGACAACATGTTGGGAGTGTAAGAAAACACTTCAGCTGTTTGTTGATCTTGTTTACCGTTTTCTTTTTTTAAACCACAATGGTTCGGTCTAACATCACGCGCCGTCACACCCACGACTGCTCTTTGAAAAAAATGTACAAGTTAAAGCATTTATTGTTGATTTGAGCCTTTTTCGTTTTTTTATTTCCACCTTTACTTTCATGCTCCTTTCAGCTAATCTATTCAGTCTCTGCAGATTTCAGCTTGTTCTGCTCATTTCTGCTGTTTTTCTTCTGCTTTTTAGGTTTTATCTTTGTCCTGATTCTTTCAGCTTTTATGTGCTCTTTTCAGCTTCTTTCTGTCTATTTTATTTTTTGTGCTCTTTCAGCCTCTTAATTGTAGCTTTTGGGTTTTTTTTTCAGCTACTTTCAGCAAATTTCTGCAAATTTTAGCCGTTTTCTGCTCAGTTACACTTCTTCTAATTTCATCAAAGTTCATGCTCAATAATCCAGGTAAAAAATTCAACCAAGTTACGTCAGGTCCTCTGGACATTTTTTTGTTGTTGTTGTTGAGACGTTTCGTCCTTCATCCAAAGGACTTCATCAGTCCAAGGAGCCACAACAAACTCAGTCCCACAAACAGCACACTCACATAGTGGACCAACCAGTTGCTGGTGATAAGATGGTTTCTGGAGTCCACCCTCTCCCCGTCCACTCTTCTGAGGCAGCCATGGCCAAAGTGGTTCAAAACATCAAAGTTCATGCTCAATAATCCAGGTAAAGTGACGGTAAAACATACAAAGGACTGACAAAGTCCTTTGGATTAAAGACAAACCGTTCAACAACATCAAAAAAAAAAAACTGACCAGATAACCTGACGTAACTTGACTGGGTTCTTCTAACTCCATTTTTGTGTTCCTTTAGTTCTGATAGATGAAGATTTTTACACTTCAGCTTTTATTTTAGCTAATTTCATCATATTTCTACTACCTTTAGCTTTTTTTTCTGCCAATTTCAGCCTTTTTCTTATACTTTCAGTTCCTTTTTTCAGCTTTGTTGTGCTCTTTTCATCACTTTCTTTCTACTTTTCAGCTATCGGGAGTATTTCACGTAAGCTTCAGCTCGTTCAGCAGCTTTCAGCAGAATCATTTAGCTAAG
>NC_056519.1:22671456-22673998 GCF_014905685.2 Nematolebias whitei | reverse complement strand
CATTTAGCTAAGCTTCAGCTCGTTCAGCAGCTTTCAGCAGAATCATTAGCTAAGCTTCAGCTCGTTCAGCAGCTTTCAGCAGAATCTTTTAGCTAAGCTTCTGCTCATTCAGCAGCTTTCAGCAGAATCTTTTAGCTAAGCTTCTGCTCATTCAGCAGCTTTCAGCAGAATCATTTAGCTAAGCTTCAGCTCGTTCAGCAGCTTTCAGCAGAATCATTTAGCTAAGCTTCAGCTCGTTCAGCAGCTTTCAGCAGTATCATTTAGCTAAGATTCAGCTCGTTCAGCAGCTTTCAGCAGAATCATCCAGCAACAAGCGTTCACTCTGCAGGAAACAGTTCAGGTTTTTAAGGAAGCCAGAGAGTTACACACGACAGCTAAAGCCCATGAAGCTGACTTTCCATCTCCAGCAGTTCTCGTCCCGTCAGACGAGTTAAAAACTGCAGAGGTTGAACTTGTGGCTGAAGCAGGCCGGCTGCAGAACTCCACCAGTGACTGGTTTATTGGTGAAACACGCAAGAAGAATTTCTGCATTTAGAAAACGAGTGTTTCCAAACATCAAACGAGCGTTACGAATGAAGCGAAAACTAAATGAGCCATTTTATTTGCGCGCTCTTTGGGATGTCCAGAACCGAGAGAAGGCGTCTGATTCATGTCAGAGAAATCCAACTTGTGCAGAGCAGAGTGGGAGAAGGTGCGGCTGTTAAATACAAAAAAAAAAAAAAAAAACAAGTTTCAGTTTTCGAGGCGGAGCAGGAAGTAAACAGAACTCTACCTCTCTGATCCTAAGTTAGCCGGTGCAAAGCGGATGGTGGTCTCATAGAGGTTGTAGTGGATGTAGACGTTTGGATCCACGTCTAGGTTAAACTCGATGTTACAGGCTCCAGGGACCGGATCTGAAAAACACAGACGATGTAAGACCAGGACTGGATCAAAGACCAGTATGGAGCTGCTCCCGGGGGTCTAATCCTGGTTTTGAGGGCCACCATCCTCCATGTTTTACTCGTCTCCCTGCTCCAACACCTTCATGTTCTCCAGAAGTCTGTTCATTGATAGATGCACATCAGGTGTTGCAGCAGAGAAGCATCTAAACGTGCAGGACAGTGGTCCTCCAGGACCAGGATAGGACACGTGTGGTCTGCACGGGTTCCCTCTAATCAAAACCTTGCTTGCTTCTAAGTTTGAGATTAAACTTTCTCTGATTTGGTTTTTGCAAACCTCATTTCATGACTGACAGTGCTCAACTTCCTCATTTCAGAGGAAGAAGCGTGATTGTGCGCTCTCGAGGAGCCTTCGAGGGTTACCAGTGCTCGAGTAGGGGAGGATGACGCCGGTGCCTGTTACGGTGTCGCCGTCAGGGGTGGACAGGAACAAGGAGAGCGTTATTTGACTCGGCTGGAGAGCTGATAAGAGCCCCACGTCCACTGCAGTCAGGGAGAGACCTGCAGCTGGTATCTGAGACAAAAACATAAAATAAAAGAGGAAATACAGAAACGGAGTAAAGCATGTTGAGCTTATTCACCTCAGTGTTACAGTTTTAGTTTATTTGAACAAAGATGTTTTGCCGTTTCCTGTCGTTCGTCCGTCAGTCCTGGTACAAAGTCAGAACAAGGGATGGAAACCTTCAGGCTCCTTGTAATTTCATTAGGATTTAGACAGCTGCTGGGTGAGTTTAAAACCATTAAAAACCATTAACTTTAGATATCCATTGATTAGATCTTCCTAGATGTTAAGATAGCTAGCTAATCACTGTTTATATTAAACAAGCTGGGTAATCTGTTCAGCAGCACAATGAAGCACTTAGTAGAGCTGTTGCCTCTCAGTAAGAAGGTTGCCGAATCGAATCCCGGCCGAGGGCCTTTCTGGGTGGAGTTTACATGTTCTTCTTCTCCAGGTGCTCTGGTTTCCTCCCACAGACCATAAACATGCATGTTGGGCTGATTGGTAACTCTAAATTGTCTCTAGGTGTGAGTGAGAGAGTGAATGGTTGATTGTCTCTTTGTGTCCCTGATGGACTGGAGACCTGTCCAGGGTGTCCCCCGCCTCTCTCACAGTGACTGCTGGATATGGGCACCAGTGACCTCCTTGACCCGAAAAGGAAGAAGTGGGTAAAGATAAAAAATGAATGAATAAATGGATGGATGTAATCTGGTCCAGCTAACTTACATTAGCCATCTAGTGTTTCCTCTAGATAACTTGCCAAGGTGGGGCGCTCATCACGACCGTTATTTTTGTCAACGAGGGAGAAACATACCTGAGCTGTGCACACTGGCAGTTTGTGAGCGTGTGGGGGGGGGAGCCTTTAGCTTTTTAGCTGAAGCGCCTGTATTGCGCATTGCTAGCTTAGCGTTACACCGTTTGGGGGGGTGGTGGGGTGCGTCGTTCGGTTCGGTAGGCAGTGCACTCAGTTCTGTTAACAGGGTGGGGCACCCTGCTTGTATAATGGTAGGGCTAACACTGCTATCTGCTACATCAGCTATCTGCTACATCAGCTATCCGCTACATCAGCTATCTGCTACATCAGCTATCTGCTGCATCAGCTATC
>NC_056519.1:22668198-22671446 GCF_014905685.2 Nematolebias whitei | reverse complement strand
TGCTACATCAGCTATCTGCTACATCAGCTATCTGCTACATCAGCTATGTGCTACATTAGCGTGGTAACAATTGAAAATGTCATAGAAACACTAGCACAGTTAGCATCGTATTATCACTAAAACTGTAAACACAAATCAAACGTTGCGACGTTATCACTAAAGACAGTCATGTTTTCAGCTCTTTTTTACAGCAGTGGTTCTCAACCCTGGTCCCTGAGGAACGCCATACTGCATGTTTTAGTTGTTTCCCTGCTTCGGCACACTCGATTTTAATGAATGGGTGCTTAACAGGCTTTGGCAGAACTTCAGGAAGTAATCAAATCACTGAATCATGTGTGTTGGAGCAGGGAAACAACTCAAACATGCAGGACGGCGTTCCTCAGAGACTAGTGTTTGGAACCACAGTTTTACAGACAAATATTTCAGTGTTCAGTGAAGACATGAAAACACAACTTTATAAAGACGCTGCTCCTGCATTTGGACCTTTTGTTAAGAAATATGCTGAGCCACTGTGTGGATATGTGCTGCTCTTCATCGGAGCTTAATGTTATTTTAGGCCATCTCTCTCAGAGTTGGAGCTCTGATTGTGGAAACTTTACGTGCAATCACAAACAGGAGGGCTGATGCACAGCTGTTGTCTCACACAGTGAAGTATCTGCAGCTGATGAGCAGCGCTGCTGACACGTGCACCCTACAGCACAGCCCTCAGACAATGAACGCATTCTCCAACACGATCATGTGCAGAATGTTGGCTAAGTGTTGCTCAAAGTGGCTTCGACTGAGCGCATCTGTTAACCCGCAGGTAATCTACTGTAACTGCCTCCAACAGGAAACGCTGCAGCTTCACAACACAACGTGCAGCTCCAACATCCCTTCAGTCGCCAGCAGTAACCAGGCTCTTAAAATAAACGACAAACGGTAAAAGAAAGCGTTCCCTCCGAGACGTTTCCCCCCTCAGAGACGCCGGGCCTGCAGCTCATGACCCGTGGACTCCACGTCAGCTGACCGAGCCTCCTCTCAGGGGGTCAGACGACCCGGCTCACAAAGCCTCGTTCATAACGCAGTGGCAGAACCGACTGCCTGTGAAACTCCATGAAACACGGCTGTAAAATTTCACTGTCACGTCTTCGGCTTTCCTGCGTCACGCGACGCCCCAACATCACTGAACTCAGGATGTGACTAAACGCATTCGTTGAGCTGATTTAACTTGTTTTTTTCTAGATATTCTACCATCTTTAAAAACGAACAGTTGATTCTTTGTGAACGCTGCATTAATCCACAGCTGAAGTCAGAGGAGACTTTAAAAGATTAAAGGTTCGCCGGCAGCAACACGAAAAACTAAACGTCTTTAAATTCTTCACGTGATATTACATCACGTGGTTTATTCCCATCACGTGGTTTATTCCCATCACGTGGTTTATTCCCATCACGTAAGTTGTGTTGGTTATAGCAAACAAAAGAGACGAGGAGGAATTCTGTTCAGCAGGATGTTTAAATACTTCAAAATAAAGCTTCATTTGGGGAATTCGTCTTTTTAATCAGGTCGTTTTCTGAAAGACTGAAAATGGAAGAAAAAGTGTTTTTTTCAACAAAATTTTTAACATCCCAGAAATGTTTATTAGTCGATCTAACTTTATAAATCATATACTGATCCTATTACAAATACAGAGCAGCTCTGTGGTATTTTTTACTCCTATTCATTATTTTCAGACCAGGACAGCTGATATTCATGTCTATGTTTGTTTGTTTTATTGTCAATAACCATGTTTTATATTAAATATACATATTTGTATTCACATTAACTTGAACTTGAGTTTGAAAAAGAAAAAAAAAAAACTTTGCAATTGAAGCAATTTGAGAAAATGCGTTAGTAGTGAGGGTTCAGTGCAAATGTTATGAAGAAACAGTATCTTACCTGTTGCAGATAGCTCTTTGAACGACCTCAGATTGGAGAAATAGTTTGTTTCTAACTGGAACGACGAGCTAACTGCTAGTCCGAGCCCGACGTCTCAAAACGACTCCAGTCTAAAAATAAATATCAACTCACCTGAAGACTCTTTACGAGCCACAGGCTGCACCAGAAGTGCTACAGCTAACTGCTGCTGCTTGTGCTTGCATTTAACCACAACATTCCATGTAAACAACAAAATGGACATTTTGAAGCTAAAATTTGTTTTTATTATTTTTCTCCAAATCGAGGCAGAATAACGAGCCATCTACAACAGGTAAGACATTGAGTGTTCATAATGTTTCAGATCACATGGGACCTTTTACAGCTCTTAAAACCATTTAAGCTACTTCGGCTGTTTGGTTGTGGTTTATACTGCCTGTAATGTGACCTTTCAGAGTCCTTTTGTTTACGGAGACATTTTTAGCTCTTGCTTCATGGCAAACTCTTTCTTAGACCAACAGGTTCCCTCAGGTGACGTACGGGGTGCGGGTTGGTCCATACATGAAATGCTCTAATTCAGTTTGTGATGCTGCTGCTGAGATGTTCGCCTGCTGATGACTGATCAGTCCACGTCTTGACGCTACTCTAAAAATCACAGCTGTTGAAACCCTTTGAGTCACTGGAGGAGTCTCTCACCCTCGTGTAGGACAGCGTGGCGTTGCGGTGCTGCGTGTGGAACTGCAGCGTGACGAAGGCCACCCCCGGAGGGATCCCGGACACCACGGCCTGGACCGTCTCGTTCTGCGAGACGTTCACGTTCTGGAACGTCCCTGGCAGGAAAGTCACTCGGTCTGAGGAAACCACAAATACACGTCTGTGAAACTGGAACACAGTTATACAGTAAGAACCGAAGCCTAAAGTCTCTGGATCAGTTCCAATTTAGCCACGGTGCAAATGTGATGAATCAAGTTCAGCACGCCGCTCGCTGGACACGTGTTTGGTTCCTCTTTGAAACACAAGGAAAATCTGAAAAATGATTCAGACGGAAACTAAACTTTGGGCTTTTATCCAAAGTCTGTAAAAAGGAATCAAGTCTGAAAGTTTGCAGTTTTCCACCTGGGTCAGCGGCGTCAGCGAGCCGTGTGCGATGCCGGGTCCTCTCTGAGTCAACAACAAAACCCCCAGAAGACAAAAAAGCTCAAGAGTTCCTCAGAAGTTTCAGCTGCGTGTCTGTTACATAACAACGCACGGCTTATCACGCCGCAAACACCACCCCCGTCTTCCTCCTCTGACCACACCGCGGGGTGAACGCTCCTCACTGATTGGTTCAACAGAAGAAGCCTGCTTGTCTGTTCAT